>NW_008334003.1:3258219-3275213 GCF_000622305.1 Nannospalax galili
CTTCCTCCTCCTCCTCCTCCTCCTCCTCCTCCTCTTCCTCCTCCTCCTTCTTCTTCAATATAACATTCTTCTATTGGACATCTTTCACATTTTAAAATGTTTACAAAAATATCTTAGATTTCTCATGGTGTTTCTATGACTTTAGGTTTGAGGGACCTGAATTAGCATTGTGTAGCATCATTCTTCAGTGTTCTAACTGTGCCTATCAAAAGGTGATGTGGGAGAATTAGTGTAATTTAGAAAACAACTGTACTCTATTTACATAAATATAATTGTATATTTAAAGATGCAGTTCCTATAACTTGAATTATTCCTTTGGCAAATATCTTACATTATTTTTCATTGAAATTTGGGTAAATAATTTAATTCAAACTACTTTGGCTACTATTTGAAACACTGACAAAATACTCTTGCATTTAAAAATTCTTAATTATGAGTATGTATCTGCACATACATGTGGGTGCCCTCAGAGGCCAGAGGGGTTGGCTTCTTGGAGCTGGATTTTCAGGCAGCTATGAGCTGTGGGGAGAAGGAACAGAACTGGGGTCCCCTTGAGGAGCTGTATCTGCTCTGAACTGCTGAACCATCTCCCCCGCTTCTTGTAAATTGTTAAATGAATTTTAATATTTCTGTATTATAAGAGCAGGAATAATTAGAAGTGTTAATAAAAATTTAAATATTAACATGTGGGGGCTGGAGAGATGGCTCAGCAGTTAAAAGCACTGGCTATTCTTGCAGTGGACCCCGGTTCCGTTCCCAGCACCCAAATGGCAGGTAACAAACGTCTGTAACTCCAGTTCCAGGGGAATCTGATACCCTCTTCTGACCTCAGCGGCATTGCACGACATGGGTTCACTTACTATGGGTGCAGGCAATATACCTATACATCTAAAATAAAAAAAAAATAATAAAATAAAATATTAAAAATAAACTGACTTTTTAAATTGAATTTTTGTGTATTTCATACAGAACATCTTAATCAGTCTTAATCATCTTTATATCCTCTTCCTACTGGCACCCCCTCCTGTAGCCTTGCCCCCCTCCCCACTGGAATTCACACATTCTGTCATTTGTGTTAAGGCCTATCTTGTCAAATTAGTGTCCTCAGACACCCCTCAGTGCAAGTTCATCCACTGAGGTCTAGGCAGCCAATCTGGAGTCCCTCCCTTTAAGATCAGCTCTTCCTCACCCAGCAGTAAGCAACTGCCAGTAATTCTTTGACTAAGACTAGGGCTTGTTGCCCATTTCCACAGTTCTGTGCTGAGGTTTTGTGTGCTTGAGTTTGCAGAGATCTTGTGCATGCTGACACCATTGCTATAGGTTCATATCAGCAAGGTCCCAGGAGGTTGTAGGGCTCTATCTCCATATGGTCCTGCACCTCCTCCCTGGCTCTTACAATCTTTCTGCCCCATCTTCTGCAGTGATCCCTGAGGCCTGGGTGGGTGGAGTTTAATATGAGTCCTGTCCAAGGACCACACTCTTCAGACTCCTACTTTCCATGCTTTGACCGTTTGTGACCTTTTGTGTTCTCGGTGCTCTGTTGCATGAGAGAAGTTCATTGATGAAAACTGAGAGATGCATTGGTATCTGCTTTGCCACATGTTCTATGTTCCATGAGCCTTAGGTGTAGAGGTTGCATTGTAGATGTGCCACTTAGGCTTGGGCAATTCACAGACAATGTCTGTGTTTCACCGGTTGTGGAGCTCTGTGATAGTCTCCATCTGTTACAAAAGAAGCTTCTTTGATGAGTGGTGACCAGGATACTTGTCTGAAAATGTAAGGATCCATATTTTGCACATAGTAAGAAATTACATTTATCGAAGGATGATCCCTTTCTCTAAGATCTAAGACTTTTCCAGCCACGGGTATTTGGCTATGTTTAGCAGTAGCACACATGAGTTTCCTCCCATTGAAAGGGAGTTAAGACCAATTAGGCAACTGTTGATTACTCTCACGATAAAAGTGCCACTATTGCACCGTCGTTTGCTGTGCAGGTCATAGATGTGGATTTTAGGCCTTGAAGCTGGAGTTGGATAATTGATTGATGTTCACAGCTTGTATCGTGCTCTCCAAAACTATGAGAGCCAACCTTCAGGGGTGGTGGCTTCCAGGTCAGTTCCAGCTCCATTGTTCCAAATCCTGTGTCTGAAGTGTGTCCTGTCTTCAGCAATAGGGTTTTATCGTCAAGTTCTGGGAGGCAATCAAGGATTGCGTCAATATTCTGTGTAATTTTGGGAGTCTCCTGAACCACGCTGGCCATCAACGTAAAGGAAGGTTTCTCCTGTTTGGCACTGTTTCTTGTTATTAGTCTTCAGCTGTACACATGGACTCGTGTAGAGATATTGTATGTGTAGTTTGTCAATAGGTTTTTGGACTGATATGATTCCCTCTGTTTTTTATACTAACTAGGCATTATTTATCTCTTGTCTCTCCCTGCCTAACCCTTCCAGTCTAAACCTCCCTCAATGCCCTACCCCCTTTCATTTAAAATGTACATTTCTTTTAAAATGTTTTAAATTAACTTTTTGAAAATTTCACACACAAATATAGTATTGTTATCATTTCTATCTCTTCCTCCCCCCTTCCAACTTCCTCTGAGTCCCTCCTCTCTCTCTCTCTCTCTCTCTCTCTCACAAAGTTGTGACTTCTTCTTTATTATTGATTTACACACACACACACACACACACACACACATCCTACTAAGTCTATTTAGTGTTGCTCCTATGTACATATGTTCAGGACTTACTTCTTGGGAATGGATAACCTATCAGGAGGCTCACTCCTGGAGAGAATTGATTCTCCATTTCTCAGCAGCCATAGACTGCCTATAGCTTCATCTAGAGGTAGGACCTTGTAAATTTCTCCCATCCATACTGGCACGTGTACTAGCGTGGTTATTGTTCAGGTTTTATTTATGTAACCATATTGCTGAGATTTCATGATTGTAGTATTCTGTCATGTCTAGAAGATACTATATCACAGCTGGTGTCTTGGTCCTCTGGCTCTTACAATCTTCCCACCTCCTCTTCTGCAATGTTCCCTGAGCCTTAAGTGCATAGATTGTGTGTCGGTTCAGCAATTGTTGCTTGCCACCATTATTTATTCTCTGCATGTTGACCAGTGTGTATCTTTGTAGTAGCCTCTGCTGTAAAAATGGAAATTTCTTTGGTGACTGGTGAGAGCTACATTATACATGGGCAGAGGATAAGTAAACTGGCAGTAATGAGTTCCCTTCTAGGATCTATGACCTCTCTAGTCATGGGGAGTTGGCTAGGTTTACAGTAAAAGTTGTGAATTCTGACCTATTGAGGAAGACTTAAGTTCAATAAGACAGCTGTTACCCTGAAAATATAAGTGCCACTACTGCACAACTGCAGACCTCTTACTGGAGAAGTTGTTGTTTGGTTCACGGGCTGTATAGCTGGGTAGGAATGTTGGTTGTTTTTCTTCCCTGGCATCGTGCATAATATCTTTTGATACTGTGAGAGCTGATCCTCAGGGAGGAGGCTTCCAGGTCAGTTCCAGCTGGATTTTTCTTTCTTCTTATTTTCAAAATTTTATTTATTATTTTTATTTTATGTATATGTGTGTATTGCCTGCATGTAGGTAAGTGCACCCATGTTGTGCAATGCCCGCAGAGGTCAGAAGAGGCTGTCAGATCCCCTGGGACTGGAGTTAAGGGCAGTTGTTAGCTGCTATATGGGTGCTGGGATTCCAACCCAGGTCTTCTGCAAGAACAACCAGTGTTCTTAACTGCTGAGCCATCTCTCCAGCCCTCAGATGGATTTTTCTAAGTCCTGTGTCCAAGTATCTTCAGCAATAGGGTGTTGCTTTCCAACTTGGAGGCAGCTAAAGGCAATAGCCTATATTGTTTTGGGAGTCTCTTTGACTACCTTGACGAACAACTCATAGGAGGCTTCCCATGTCTGGCACTGGGGTTTTTTGTTAGTCTGTTGCTCTTGAGGATAGTATTATCACCTCATGTATAACTCAATTAGTATGTATACACATGTATGTATTTTACAATTATTTTTATTTTATGTATATGAGAATTTTGCCTGCATGTATGTGAATGTATCACACGTGTGCAATAACCACAAGGGCTGCAAGAGAGTGTCAAGTCCCCTGGAGCTACAGATGATTGTAAGCAGCCTTGTGGGTGCTGGGATTCAAACTCAGGTCTTCTGAAAGAGCAGCCAGTGCTCTTAACCACTGACCCATCTCTCCAGTCCTATTTATGTATTTGAAAAATTTTTTAATTGAATTTGTGTGTATTTCATACAGAACATCTTAGTTATCTTTATATCCCCTTCTTCATTGGAACCCTCCCATAGCCCACCCCTCATTGTATTTTGTGCATTCTGTCTTTGATGTTAAGGTCTGTCAAGTCAAGTTAGTGTCCCCAAATGTCCCTCAGTGCAGTTCATCCACAGAGATTTAGTCAAAATAAGTCCTTTCCTTTAAGAAGATCAGCTGTTCCTCACCCAGCAGTAATCAGCTGCCAATAGTTCTTGGGTTAAGGTTGGGTCCAGCTGTCCATTTCCACAGTTCTATGCTGGGTTTTTGTCTGCTTGGGTTTACATGGGTCTTGTGCATGTTGACACCATTGCTACAGATTCATATGAGCAAGGAGCCTGTAAGACTCTATTTCCATACGGTCCTGCACCTCCTCCCCTGGCTCTTACAAAATTTCTGCCCCCCTTCTGCAGTGGTCCCTGAGGTCTGGGTGCGTGGAGTTTAATAGGAGTCCTGTCCAGGGACCCACACTCTGCAGACTCTTACCATCTATGCTTTAGCCATCTGTGACCTTTTGTGTTCAGGGACCTCTGTTGCATGAGGGAGCTTCATTGATGAAAGTTGAGAGATGCATTAGTATTCGCTCTACCTCTTATTCTACTGTGTTCCATGAACCTTAGGTGAGGAAGTTCCATTGTAGATGTGTCACTTAGGATTGGGCGCTTCATAGACAGTCTCTGTGTGTGACTAGTTATGGAACTCTAATAGTTGCCGTCTGTTTCAAGAGAAGCTTCTTTGATGAAAGATGACTGGCATATTTGTTTGTGAATATAATGATCTATATTTAACACATAGTAAGAAATTACAATACAAAGAATCAATGAATCTAAGAGCTGGTTCTTTGAAAAGATAAATAAGATAGATTCTTAGCCCAGTTAACCAAAAGAAAGAAAGAACAAATCCAAATCAACAAAATCAGAGATGAAAGGGGAAACATTATAACAGACAACAAAAAGATCCAGAACACTATTAGGGAATGCTTTAAAAAATCTATACTCTGTTATATTTGAAAACCTAAGAGAAATGGATGAATATCTAAAATCATGGGAACCACTAAAACTAAACCAAGAAAAGATCAACAGCTTAAATAAACCCATAACATATAAGGAAATTGAAACAATAATACAAAATCTTCTGACTATAAAAACCCCAGGCCTAGATGGATTCACAGCAGAATGCTATGAGGCATTTAAAGATCTACAACCAATACTACTTAAATTATTCAAAAAGATTGGAACAGAGGGAGAACCCCCAAACTCCTTCTGTGAAGCTGGCATTCTAATACTGAAGCCAGGTAAGACACAACAGAAAACTACAGACCCATATCCTTATTTACGTATTTGTGTATTTATAAGTAAGCTTATAAAATATTGTTTCCCTATGGCTTTTTTGAACATTTCGGTGCTATTCTCTCCTGGACTACTCTCTCTGCCTTACCCAATTGTCTCCCTCTCTGTTTTTTTCCCTTTCCCCCTTCAAAGCACGTAGAGCTCCTCCCCCTCTTTTCCTATGGTCCCTTCTTACTTTCCTGGCTTCTGCAGTTACTTCAGGTTACAGGTTCAAAACGAAAGACTCAGAGTTAGGAGCCATGAATAAGTGAGGTTGGCTCTCTGGGTCTGGGTTACTTCACTCCCTGTGTTTTCCAGTTCCATCCATTTACTTGCAAATCTCATGACTCATTTTCATTTACATCTGAATGGAATTCCATTCTGTTTGTGTACCACATTGTTTCATTACTAAGCCACATTACAGTTATACCTTAATAAAGAGACAGCCTGACTCTGCAAGGCTGAGTGCTGAGTTCGGGTTCCTTCAGATGTCTCACAGAATGGTATTCTTAAGCCAGCCCCAACTCATGTTTTTACTGAACCAGTATCTCCAGCATGAGCTGGGGAAAGAGAAGTCAGGATTCACCCAATCTTATCAGAGAATTTTGCACTTTGATCGCTAAGTCTAAAATATCACATACACAATTTCAGATAAACTTTTCAATTCTTCTCAAACAGAACCCAAAAAGGAAACTCCTCATAGCATATTAGAGTTAAAATACCAAATATACAGAAAAGAAAGAGAATTAAAGTTGCAAGAGAAAACCCACAAGTCACATAAAACCCGCAAGTCATAAAAGTATGAAAAGTGCTCTATGTACTTCTATCTGTATGGGAGTGGCTTCCCTGTACTTTGGGGAAACATTCTACGACCTGGTGAAGAGCTGGTCTTTGCTGTAACCTAGGATTCTTCTCCTATAGCTATCCTTCATAGAGCCAGTCTTTTCATGATGTCCCAAAGGTCCTGAATATTCTTTTCATGTGTTCTAAATTTTCTTCATATTGTTTCACCGAGTGGTTGGATCCCTGCACTTTATCTTCACGTCCTCGCAGTCTGTCTACCTGCACGGTTTTCCCCTGGATTTTCTAGTTGGAATTTTTCAGTTCTCCCTTCATTTCAACTTGAGTTTTCTCTGGTATTTCTAACTCTTTATTGAATTCGGTTTTCAAATCCTGATTTGTCTTCATGATTTCTTTCAGTCCCATGTTTGTGTTTCAAGGGCGTTAGGTGTTTATTCCTATCCTCCTTAGTTTCATCGAGGTGTTTGTGTTTTCTTTAAACTGCTTGAATTCTTCAGTCATATTTATAATTGTTCCTTTAAATTCTGTGTTCTGGTGTTCTTCTAGGTGATTCTCATTGGAGAACATCTCTATAGGACTACTGGATTTTTAAAATTTTATTTATGTGCAGGGGCACATATTGTCCTAAACTTACACATTTGTATTTTTGCAATGTGACCTGGACATGAGTATTTATTTGCTTGGTTGTATATCTGGTGTAAGGCTCTAGCTGGCCTCTGTTGAGTGGAAGTTTTTGTTGTTTTCCAAACTTAGTTGATTTCAGATCAAGGATGACGATTTTGTAGGTCATGTTGATTTTTGATTAGAGAGAGTGGGTTGATTCCAACTCAGTGGCACCTGGAAAGCTTGGTGATGTGGTTCTAGGCTCGGTCTGAGCTTAGACAGGTGTACTAGGAAAGGAACCTACATAGACTCACTGTGAGTATGTGAGTGCCACTCTGGATCGGCCTCTGAGTGGGCAGTATGAGGGGTTTTGGGAGACTCACCCAGGGGAAGGACACTCCTGTGCCACGACAAATGTTTTAACTGTTATTTGTTCTATTCGTATTGTGCATTTTTGTTTAAAAATGAAAATTTATGAAAAAAATCTCATGTATATTTCTCTGCTTGGTTCCAGGTTTTGGAATAATTTAGTGAAATATGTTCCCTAGTTTAACTGTAGATACCTAACAGTTTATGTGACTGAAGACAAGAAAACTGGTCCTGCCTTATCAGCAACGACATTTCCTCTCAGTAACAGCGTTTACGTTCTGCTAAGTAAGCATTGTGAAGGGTGTTCTAAAACAGTTGCCTACCATCCTCATATCTGAACAACTCTCAGAAGCTCACAAGAAAACAGTCTTTTATAAGGTTAGATTTCAAAATTAGGGGCACCAATCAAGCTCAGCAGGTCCTCAAGCTTGCCACAAAACCTGATGACCCAAGTTTGATCTGAGCTCACATAATGGAAGGAGAGAACTGAGCCCCAAGAGTTGTCCTCTGACCTCCACATACACTCATGGCAAGCATGTGTCCCCCCATGCCATGTGTGCGTGCGCGCCCGCAGATGCACACACACACACACACACACACACAAAGGTAAAATAAATTTTTCATGAAAAATCAATACGTCGCTTTTCAGGAAATCATAGACATTACTGCTATTAGTTGATTTTATTTTGATGTCACAGCACAAGTAGAATGACTTCTGGTTAATTCCTCGTGAATCTACAGACAGAATTATTTCCTGATAAATCTGTATGCAACTTGAATTATTATTACTGTTATTATTAGTCTTTTTGAGACAGAGCCTCCCTGTAGTCCCAGATGGTCTGGAACTCACTCACCGAGGCTGGCCTCAGTGTCACAGAGATCTGCCTGCCTCTGCCTCCCCAGTGCTGGAACTAAAGGTGTGTGCCACCACGCCTGGCACGATAAGCATTTTTCTGTCTCATAAAAATGAATTGGCACATGCCTTTAATCCATTAGTCTTTTTGAGACAGAGCCTCCCTGTAGTCCCAGATGGTCTGGAACTCACTCACCGAGGCTGGCCTCAGTGTCACAGAGATCTGCCTGCCTCTGCCTCCCCAGTGCTGGAACTAAAGGTGTGTGCCACCACGCCTGGCACAATTTGACTTATTATTTAAAAATTATAGACCAAGGGTTATTTTTTCGTTTACTTGTTTTCATAAGGCAAGATACATCTGTATTCTGTAGTATATTCAAGTATCATAGTTTTACATGTAAATCTATGCTTATATGCAAATATGTTTTATGCAAAATTGATCATTTCATAAGGAAATTAGTGAGAAATATTTAATGAGAAATACATATTGTGCACATTCTAGTTAAATCTCTAGAGAGTGCATAAATCATAGGAAACCCTTCTGTGATATGTATCAAGGTGAAATATTTTGAAAAACTGCCATTTAAATATACCCATTGAAAATATAAATGTGTGTTGTTCATCCCTAGGATTGCATTAGGACCAGAGTTTAAAAAGTTAGATAATTTTGTAAGGATTAAAAAGGAGAGAGAATGCCTTGTTTATTGATCTTGTAATTGCTCTTCTGACTAATTTTTGTTTTGAATTTTAACTACTCAGTGAGACTATGTGATAAACACATTTTTTTTTTTTTTTTTTTTAGGAATTTAAGCAATGAGAACTCCACCCAAAGGGAAAGTCTTTCTGGTAATTTCCTTCTTTGAGTGCTATGGGTTGGATATGCTTTGTTCCCTAGAGATTCACGTGCAGTCAGTCCCTGTATGGTGATGTTGCAGTGGACGAACTTTCAGGAGTGAGGCTCAGTAGAAGGGAGTTGAGTTGTGGGAGCTCTAAGCCCATTAATGCATTAATGCTGTCTCATGGGAGTCTCTTGCTATGGTGAGGATGCCCTATGTGTTTGACCCTCTATGTGCTGCTGTTTCCTTATCTGCTTCTCTGCCCTGTCATGCCACAGCTAGTGGACTCTCATGAGATATCAGGTACCATGCTGCTTGAGTATTCCAGCAACACAAATTGTAAGATGTTAACCCTTTTTTGAAATAAAGTGCCCAGGCTCAGATACTTTGTTTTAGAAACATAAAGCAATCTAAGACAATGCGCAACTAAACAAAACCAGAATCTCTCCTTACAGTGACCCCTCTGACAGTCTGGAACTGTGCCATGATTAAGTGTGTGCTTCTGTGTGTATGTTATAGAAAGTAGGTCTGAGCTGGGGTGGTGTAACAGAAGAGATGATTCCTATAGATCTCACCCCACAGTGCATCTGCGATTCAGACATTGCCAGAACATTTTTATTTTTACTTTTTAATATTTTATTTATTATTTTTTATTTTATGTGTATGCGTGTATTGCCTGCTTGTATGGAAGTGCACTAATGTCGTGCAATGCCTGCAGAGGTCAGAAGAGAGTGTTGGATCCCCTAAAACTGGAGTTATGGACTGTTGTTAGCTGCTATGTGGGTGCTGGGATCTGAACCCGAGTCTTCTGCAAGAACATTCAGTGGCCAGAACATTTTTATAAATACATTTTATGTCTATATTATTTTAAAAATATGAACTATTTTTAGATAACTGATAGCTAACTAAGAAGTTGAATATAACCATGATTTAGAGTACTGCTTATTTTTATTTATTGTCTTATATCTTATAGATGCAGTACAATTGGTTGAGTGTTTCAAATATAGAAAATTGGACTGCTTATAAATCACACACACACACACGCACACACACACACACACACACACACACACACATTTGAATTGTGATGGAGTTAGCCAGTGACAAAGATTTCAGCATGCCAGAAAATGCTGGAGTTTTTATTCTAGAGAAACATAGGAGGCATAAGAAAAGCTAAGCCACCAATTTTAAAGGCTAGGAAGGTGGCTAGTGTGATTGTCTTAGATTAAGACTTCGTTTAAGTCTCAGGCTTGCCACCCTCTATCTGTATAACCATTGCATATTGCACTTTTTTTTTTGATTCTCAATTTCTTTATCTGTAAAATGGGGACATAAAATTTATTGTATAGCTTTTACATTTAGTGAAATTAAACATTTGAAAGATTTAGCACATTGCCTTGTAAATGGTTAATAATCCCTACCTATTGATGCTAGAATTATTGTAATATTTTAGAATTTTCCTACAGTGCATGATGTGCATAACCTATGATGAGTCATATAACATATGTTGATGAAGCTCTGGGGAGCCAAGAACGATCTCTGAGCAGTTTCACTTGGTAGAGTCCATGGACTTCTGTAAAAAGGTGTAGATAACAATTTCTGGCTTCCCAGAAAAATGCTAAATAGATTCAACATACAAAGTACTGATGGCTATTTTGACCTTTTCTTAGATGGGAGGCAGTGTCTGTGCTGGAGTCTTCCTTCTGTGTCTGTTTGGTTATATAAATAGCTATTGTCAGGTTGCACTGCTGTGTGGGGTTGAGCTGGTGTAGCAAGATGCTGAAGTGGTTTAAATGTAGAGCCTGGTACTCCTCTGTGACTAAACGCATTGTTTACTAATGACATTAAGTGTAGGGTAGCTCATTTTAAAAATTGGTCTATTGTATAAAATAAGCCTGATTTAAATAAGACCATGTATTTTATTTAATCCGAAAATTAATGTTCCCAGAGCAAATGCAAACCCATTTTGGTGGTTACCATGTAATTCTAATAAAAATATCTGGCAAAAATGATCAGCAATTACTTACTGTTAAGCCTATTTTACTAGCATTGAATGGAGAAGGATTTTTTTATTTTAATTTAAGGAATATATAATAGTAGGAACCCAGAATCATAATGTTCACAGAGAGTAATGGTTTATTAACTACAATTCATATACTGGTGACTAGGTGTGAATTCATTTTGAGTTTTAACATAAAAAAGCAACAAGCAGAGCTAGTTTGCTTAAAAAGAAACTGACTTATGTTGTAACTGGTTTCCATAAAGAGTTTTTTTTTTTTTTAAGTTAGGTAAAAATGCAGGAATAATCCTGCAAATGGCTTTAGTTAAAGAAATCAATACTTAGAGCTGTTAGCGCTCATCCTTACCTCAGACATTAAGTTTTCTGATTATATATAAAACGTAATCATATTCATAAAACAAAAAGGAAGGAAAAGCATTTATTTCTTCCTGAGAATATCTTTTCAAGTTTGTAAGCTTAACTAATAACATACTAGAAAGAGTCTTCTTCATAGTGGGTATAAAGTGGCCTGATTTGGAAGATAATCTGTCTGGCATGCATGCCCAGTAGGTTCTAGTCAGCAAACTCTTGACGTTTCATGTTAACATAATGAAGTATTGTCCTGTTCTTTGCAAGCTAAAATTTTCTTTACCTCTTTAAATCAATAGCTTAATGATATTTTGTCCAACTCTCCCTGCATCTAAATTTGAAGCTTTCTTTGCTGAAAATTAAAGGTTGACAGCTCTGATGCCGTTTACCCCCTCTTTAACTTCTGTTCCCACATCCATCCGAACCTTGAGAATTCGTCTTTAGAATGCACATGATAAACATTAGAATCACAAAGGCATTGCGATTTATTCAGGTGTCAGAGACGTTATTCATCTGTGATAGTTAATCCTGGTTGTCAACCTGATTGGATGGAGAGATGCCTAAGAGATTAGTAAAATACGCTTCCGGATGAGCCTGTGAGAGTGTTTCCAGAAAGGATTAATTAAGGGGAGGAGAGGCCCACCACGAATTAATTAAGGGGGGGTAGCCCCATCCAAGAGGTTGGAGGCCATGATAGAACCAAATGGGGCAAACACGAGTATGCTTTTTCTTACGCTGTTTCCTGGCCGCCATGAGTCATACACTCCTGCCGCTAAGATTTTCTGCCTGACCTCAGGCCTGAGATTGTGAATCCAGCTGGCTTTGGATTGAAACCTCTGAAACTGTGAGCCAAGCAGGGATTTCCTCCTTTTAAATAATTTCTCTGACACTGATTGAAAAAGTCACACACCATCTTTGACACAGTGTTGGCAATCGACTAACCTTCAGATGCTTGGATGAGAAAATATTCAATCCAATGTGATTATATATGTGTTAGCCTGGTAATCTCTTTAGGGTAATTAATTTAATTTAATAATAAACTTCTGTGTGTTTAGGCAAAGGACATTTGGTTTAGAATCTTGTTGATTTTTAAGACAGTGTAATAAATATATGTATATATTTATATATTTATAGCCCTACATCTTAAAGTATTCTTTTTGTTGTTTTTCTTTCTGGGATAGGGATGCTAGAGAGAAAAAAAGTAGTCCAAGATGACCTCGAACTTATAACAATTCTGCCTTAGCTTCTCAAGTACCTCTGTGACTGACCATCTTAAATTACTCTCGAATCCGTATTTTTGGAGGGTTCTTAAATTTTTAGGAAAGTAGCACACAGTTAGGAGCCCCCATTGAGTCTCTTCTTCTTTGCTGCGCTGGAGATTGAATCCAGGGCCACATACATACTAGACAAACATTCCTCTATTGAGCTGTACCCACAGTCAAAAGGTTCATCAATTTTAAGGTCCCCACCTAATAATATAGAATTTTTCTAATTACACTTCTATTTTATTAAAGTAGAACAAAGTTGTAGTAGCTTGTGCTAATATTTATTCATAATTATTCTGTACAGAAATACTTTGTTTTCGTCTAAAAAGTGAAAAATTATAGAAACAATGTATAAACGATTTAACAGCCCCTATAAACATCTACGTCAAGAAGCAAAACATCGACAGAGCCCAGACTTTCTCATCCCCTTCTAGTCAACACTCCCAAATTCAAGGATAGCAGGGCTCACTTCTCCATCCACACAGGAACTTTTCGTAAATGGAGCTTTATGGTGTGCGCCTGTGTCTGGATTTACTCAGTAGCATCACAGTTCTGAGGTGCATCCCTGGTGCAGGCCTTCGTTGTGATTTCTTCTTCTTAATCAGCAGTGAATTGTATGACTGGACCACTGTTGATCCACTTAAAATCTACTGATCATTGGGCTCCTTCTGGTCCTAGTGTTAGAAATAGTTCTGCTGTTAACATCCATGTATGTGCCTTTGGGAAAACAAGTCTATGCATTTGTTGCACATGCATTTGATGGTGTCTAAAAGTTCTGGGCATTGCCATTTCACCCTTACACACCTCAGTGTATTTCAGTATGTACCTATGAGAAGAGTGAGATTTTGTCACATAACTGTGATTGCTTACAAACAATCCATTAATGTCTTGTTTATTATTAACTAAGATGCATCTTATTTCTTTGAAATCTAAACTATTTTTTGTAAATTTTTTATTGAATTTTTTTGTGTATTTCATATAGAACATTTTAACCATCTTTATAGCCTTTTCCCATTGGCTCCCCCCCACACACTGGAATTTATGCATTCCGTCATTTGGTTTAAGGTCTATCAAGTCAAGCTAGTGTCTCCAGATGTCCCTCAGTGCAAGTTTATCCACTGAGGACTGTCTAGTCAGCCTATCTAGAGTCCCTCCCTTTAAGAAGATCAGCTCTTCCTCATCCAGCAGTAATCAGCTGCCAGTAGTTCTTGGGCTAAGACTGGTCCTACTGTCTTTTTCCACAGTGCTGTGCTGGGTTTTTGCCTGCGTGAGTTTTCATAGGTCTTGTGCATGCTGACACCATTGCTGCAGCTTCACACGAGCAAGGTCCCAGGAGCCTGTAGGACACTGTTTCCATATGGTCATGCACCGTCTCCCCTGGCTCTTACACATTTTCCACTGCTTCTTCTGCAATGTCCCTGAGCCTTGGGTGGCCTGAGTTTAATATAGGAGTCCTGTCCAAGGACCCATGCTGTACAAACTCTTATTCTCTACACTTTGGTCATTTGTGTCCTTTTGTGTTCATGGCCCTCTGTTGCTTGAGGGAGCTTCATTGATGAGAATTGAGAGATGCATTAATGTTCTCTCTACTGCTTCTTCCACTGTGTTCCATGAACCGTAGGTGTACAGGTTGTATTGTAGATGTGTCACTTAAACTTAGGCAATTCACAGACAATCTCTGTGTATGGTCTCCCATATAATCTCTGTCTGCTGCTTCTTTGATGAGTGTTGACTGGGATACTTGTCTATAAATATAAGGATCCATGTTCTGCACGTAGTTTCCTCCCATTGAGTGGGCTTTAAGTTAGGCAGCTGTTGGTTGCCCTAAAGATAAAAGTGCCACTATTTGCCCCAATACAGTTTACTGTTCCTATCACTGATGTGGTTATTAGGCCTTAAAGCTGGGGTCGGACCATCGATTTATGTTCTCTAAAACTGAGAGCTAGCCTTCAGTGGAGGTGGCTTCCAGGTCAGTTCCAGCGCAGTTACTCCAAGTCCTATCTCTGAAGTGTGTCCTGTCTTCAGCAATAGGGTCTTACATTCAAGTTCTGGGAAACAATCAAGGGTTGTGGCAATAGTCTGTGTAATTTTGGAGTCTCTTGGACTACCCTGGCCAACAACTCAAAGGGAGGTTTCTCCTGTGTGGCACTGTTTCTTGTTATGTAGCCTTCAGCTATGCACATGGACCTCTACGTGTAGAGGTATCATATGTGTAATTTTTCACTAGGTTTTTATAATAATTTGACTCCCTCTGGATTTTTACACTAGGCATTATTTATCTCTCCTCTCACTTTCCTGTCTAACTCTCCCTCCACACTTCCCCAGTTACAGTATCCTCATTATCCCCATTTCTCCCTTGATGATACCTGTCTCCTATGGTCCCCCATCTCTTGAGAGCCTTCTTCCCCTTTACCCCCATAGGTTCTTGTATAACTCTCCTTCTCTGCCTTCCATTTAAATATCCCCAATTTACCCATTTCCCCCTTAGTAACATCTGTCTCCTACTGTTCCCTCTTAAGTTTCCTTCTTTCCCTTTTCCTCCCTAGATCCTTTCCATGTTCCTGACTCCTGAAGCTGCATTAGGAAATACGCTAGCACCCATAAGATGCAATTTAAAAAATGAATTTATTTTTATTTTTTGTGTATGAGTATTTTGTCTCCATGTATAGGTGCAACACATGCATGCAATGCCTGCAGAAACCAGAAGAGGGTGCTGGATCCTTCTGGGGCTGGAGCTACAGATGGCTGTTAGCTACCATGTGGATGCTGGGAACTGAACCTGGGTCCTCTGGAAGATTATCCAGAGTTCTTTTTTTTTATTTTTTTATTTTTATGTGTATTGTGTATTGCCTGCATGTAGGTAAGTGCACCCGTGTTGTGCAGTGCCCATGAAAGTCAGAAGAAGCTGTCAGATCCTCTGGAACTGGAGTTATGGAGAGTTGTTAGCTGCCATGTGGGTGCTGGCATTTGAACTCAGGTCTTCTGCAAGAACATTCAGTGTTCTTAACCACTGAGCCATCTCTCCAGCCCCCACCCAGTGTGCTTAACTTCTGAGCCATCAATGAATTTTTTTTTTGGTCTTTTTGAGACATGGTATCCCAGTAGCTCTGTAACTTGTTATGGCCTGTAACTTGCTATGTACACCAGGCTGGCCTTGAACTCACAAAGATCCATCTGCCTTTGCCTCCCTAGTACTGGGATTAAAGGTGTGAGGCACCACACCTGGCTTTAAGATGCATTTTTTTTAGGTTGGAAACTCCTCTTTCCTCAGGATGACTTTGGGAGATAATGATTGAAAATATTGGAGTTGAAATGCACCTTGTTTATAATAATTTTCTTTAGCTTGGGTGGACAAATCAGTCAAATAATCAAGTATTTCAGCTGACTTTACTGTAACATCCATGTGGCTAGATGCTTTTCATTTAAAACCAACTGACTGGAAGTTAAAAGCAAAAAACATTCTTTTGATAAGTTTCTAGTGGTTATTTATATTATCACAAAATAATAATCCAATTCATAAGCAAAATGAAATGTGGAATATGCTTTAATGAATACTGACAAATAACTTTCTGTTTGTAGTGAATGTGCCACAGCAAGTACTTCTGTCCCAGCACATATTCTTAACAAAGGTACTATGCACTGTTATAGTTACACACATTGCTACAGTACATTAGTGCATAATGCTTATATATGTAATGTAATAATTACATATTAATCTTAAGTAAGCAATTCATGGTGAAAACATCCTGATTTAACAAATAAGTCACACATTTGATTTCGTCATTTTACGAACATAATACCAATTTACAGTCCACGTGGTGGAAAGAGAGAACTGACTCCTGCACGGTGTCTCCTGACTATTCACACACTGTGAGATGTGTGCACATACTGATGTATGAGAGAGAGAGAGAGAGAGAGAGAGAGAGAGAGAGAGAGAGAGAAACATACACATGCACAATAAATAAATGTAAAAATAAACATTATAGGGGCTGGAGAGATGGCTCAGTGGTTAAGAACACTGTTTGTTTTTGCAGAAGACCCGGGTTCAAATTCCAGCACCCACATGGCAGCTAACAACTGTCTGTAACTCCAGTTCCAAGGGATCCGATAGCCTCTTCTGTCCTCCGCAGGTATTGCATGACATGGCGCACTTACCAACATGTAGGCAATATACACATACACATAAAATAATAAATAAAATTAAAAAAACCAATATATACTAGAGAAACTTTTTCTGAAAACTTGCAATACTTATAAGAATTTTATATCAGGTGA
>NW_008334003.1:3275703-3276053 GCF_000622305.1 Nannospalax galili
TGTTTATAATGATGCAAGAAGATAATTTAATATAAATTATAATTAGTTATAATGATTTGTGCTTATGCTACAAATGAACAGAGAAAGGCTCAAAGAAATTAATGTTTTCATTATCACATAACTGGTGACTAGTGTAGATAGGATTCTAAGTCATTTTTCTTTTCTTTGACTGGGTCAAGATTTCTTTTATATGAAGTAAACTTACTTTATGCTGTTATAGATTCTGTGAAAGAGAATTATGACCTCCTTGATGTAATTGTGTTAAATTGCAGTAAAAATTTAAAGGTATGTTAGGAAATAATGCTGTAGTATGAAGTTCATGGTGTGTAAGACTGTAAAAATGCAACATT
>NW_008334003.1:3276112-3308849 GCF_000622305.1 Nannospalax galili
AAAATTGTGTAAATATCTTATATCTTTTTAGGAGGCTAGTTTTTCGAGTTCATAATCTTAAAATACAAATAGGAAAATTTAAAAATGATCAATTAAACTTTAACTTTACTTGCCTATTGTAATGTTTTGAGTTATCAATTATATATATATATACATAATATATATACGTATATATGAAGCCATTAAGGGCCTTGACTAATTGTTAGATCACATTTTATATGGCACTAAAAGTGTATGGTGTCAGAATACCCACTTAATAAAAAACGTTTTATTTATTGTTTCTATTTGATGTGTATGAGTGTATTACCTGTGTGTATGTAAGTACACTCATGTCATTCAGTGCTGCAGAGGTCAGAAGAGGGCATCGGATTCCCCTGGAACTGGAGTTACAGATGGTTGTGAGTCACCATGTGAGTGCTGGGAATCAAACCCCGGTCCTCTGCAAAAGCAGCCTGTGCTGTTAACCACTGAGCCATCTCTCCAGTCCCGGAATACCTATTTAAAATAACGAAATCATTAAAGATTGCTTTCTTTTGCAATGAGGAGCTGTGAAGTTAGTATATTAGAAATCACATTATATTCATCTTAGTCTAATGTCAAGTTATATTTTATCCTTTCCACCCTCTAAATGCTTTGAATATAAATGATAAAGCAAAACAAAAACAAAAACAAAAACAAACAAACAAAAAAGACCAAACAAACCCGTGTGTGTGTGTGATATTGGGTGAGTGTGTTTCTCGTGAGCACAGGTGTGGCTTGCCATGGTGCACATGTGAAGGTCATAAGGCCACCCCGTGGTCAGCCCTCTCCTTTATAGGTCTCTTTATTGTTCATAAGCTGGTCTTTGAACTGATGGGGATTCTTCTCAGCCTTTCATTGGCTGGTGGGAGGACTGTGATGACATGTGCAGCCTCCCAGCTTGTCTTTGCCTGGGTCTGAGGATCTGAACTGAAGTCCCACAGAAACTTTTTTTTTGGTCTTTTTGAGACAGGGTCTCCCTGTAGCCCCAGCTGTCCCGGAACTCACTATGTAGACCAGGCTGGCCTTGAACTCACAGTGATCCGTCTGCCTCTGCCTCCCGAGTGCTGGGATTAAAGGTGTGCGCCACCAAACCCAGCTGACGAAACTTTTTTTTAAATATTAATTTTATTTTAATTATGTGTATGTGTTTGAGTTTATATATGGTTATGTGCATGCACGTGATGAAGCCCCTGAAGGGCAGAGGAATCCAGATCATTCTGAAATCAGAGTCATAGCCAGTTGTGAGCTGCCTGACATCAGCGATGGGAATCAAGCTTGGATCCCCTGAAACAGCAGTGCATGATCTTAAGCAATGAGCAATTTCTCTAGTCTGAAAAAGTTTTTGAGGGAACAATTTATAATACTGAAAACATATTCCTGATGTAGTTACAGTTCTAATTCTCTCTGCCTCCCTCTCCCCTGTATCTCCCTCTCTCTCTCCCTCCCTCTCTTTCTTCTTTGCCCTCCATGTTTTTGAGACAGAGCCTCACTATGTATCCTAGGCTGGCTTCAAACTCTCCACCCTCCTTCCTCAGCTTTCCTACTGCTGGAGTTATTGGAATGTGCCACCATACCTAGAAATCCAGTCTCTTTTCTCTTTAAACATTTTTTAAATTATTTTTATGTTATGTGCATGAGTATAATGCCTACATATATGCAAGTGCACACATGTTGTGCAAAGCGCATGGAGGACAGAAGACAGTGTTGGATCCCCTGGAACTGGAATTATGGATAGTTGTTAGCCGCCATGTGAGTGCTGGGATTCGAACCTGAGTCCCCTGCAAGAGTAGCCAGTGCTCTTAACTGCTGAGCCATCTCTCCACCCATAGATTGAGATTACTAAGGCCAGGCCTGGTGCTGTTAATTCCAGCAGACTGATTTCTGTGAGTTTCAGGCAGCCTGGGCTACATAATGAAATCCTGTCTCAAAAAAACCCCAAAATAAAACAACAACAAAAATTGAGATTACTAATAAACCGCAGATTACTTACTTTTTATAAGGCAATAAAATATTCCAAATTTAATAAAATGTGTACTTGTGTGTGCATGTGGGGAGGTCAGGGGTAGAATGGAGTGGAGCTAACAGTTATCTGGGTAAAGTCAGGGAGGAAAACTGACTTTCTCAAATGGAGGGACTTTCAAGTAAGAATGGCCTAGTGTACGGGAGTTCTGAGTCATTCTTTTCATTGTCCAAAGCTTTAAAACACAGGCTGGCAGGCCTTTGGCAAATATATTGTGTAGGGAGATTGTTTCATTTATTTATAATGACTGGATATAATATTAAGACTCTGATAAAGAGAAGGTTTGCAAAATCCATGATTCTGAATAATAGGAAACTGGGTGGTGGTCCTTGGAAGGTAATTATGAAATAGAACACAGTTAAAGGGAGAGCGTTTTTACTAAAAATTTACTTATTTATTTTTAAATTTTATGTGTATGAGTGTTTTGCTTACATGTATGTAAGTGCATCCATGTCTTGTAAACCCATGGAGGTTAGGAGAGGTTGTTGGATAGGCTGGAACTGGAATTACAGAGGTTAGCCACCATGTGGGTGCTGGGAACTGAGCCCAGGTCCTCTGGAAGAGCAGTCAGTGCTGAACTGTGTCTCCATCCCTGGGAGAAAGGATTTTCGTTTTCTCCTTGCATAGCTAAGTGAGCAGCTTTCAACACTTGGTAGCTGTAATGCATTGTCTCATGCGATGGAAGTTTGATTCTGTTCCCTATCATCAACAGTAATTTGATTACAATTTTGTTTCAAGCTCCTTCTGCTAGAAGCTTTGTGTTTTGTATGCTCGCATTCTGATACTCTACCCTATGCAAGACCTTCAAACTGGTGAGCCTCTCATTTGGCAACCGCCGCGCCCATAAACAGCAGTTTGGAGAAGCGAGTTCAGAGAACAAACTGTTTACTTAGCACTGCAGTTACTTTGTTCTATCCTCTGTGACATGCTCCAGCTTCATTAACAAAAACAAATGAAAGAAAAGCACAGGGACAGGAAATGGGTACAGGCTACATCCCGTTTTGGCCTTTAACCGCCGTTTGTCCTGATTCCATTTGGACGTTCAGAGATGGCTATTCTGAAATTAAATTTGCTTGGCATATCTAGGCTATCATTTCCCTTTGTTTTTTGACACTTATCTTCATTCTGTGGGATGACATGATTCAGGTCTAGCTGGGCATCCTGTCATCTTAGTGGGTGTGGCTTGTCCTCGCAGAGTTGGTATTCCGGAGCGCGTGTTCTCTTTTACCATGTGCAGAGTGGCTGTCACTGGCTTTAGTCAGTCCTCACTTGTCATCTTTGTGTGATCTGCATGAAGATCAGCATCACCTGGGACAATTGTGTTCAAATGCAGATTCTGCACAAATACATGGAGTGAAAAGGCGGCGATCTGCATTTTAAACATCGCTCCCAGAGGACTTTCACTTTAATGTAACACTTGGAAACACGCGCCCAGCTTTCTGTACTGTCTTCATTTCACTAGCTTCTCAAAGAAAGAACTAGAACTCACCACCCTGCGCTTCCCTTGTACCAAACTTTGTTCTCTGTGGTTCACCCCTCGTTCTCCATGATTCTCTCCCCTTGATAGCCCAAACTACAATCTACTCTGTCATCTGAGTATGTTTTAAACATTTTATTATATTTTTATACAAAACAATCAACATGTGTTCATTTAATATATTGTAAGGACTCAGGCAGACAATTTAAGACACACAAATAAAACAAAAATAGCACCACAGTTCAAGGTATGAGTCAAGGAAAGGACAGACCACCGAATGAACGAACTGAAAAGACAGCACGGAAGAGCTGCATGCTTTGGTCAGGGCTCTCAACTGGAGAGCTGCTTTCAGTGGTTTCCTGAAGATGCTTTTTAAAAGCTATGGGGTTTTTCAATAGCTCAGCCGCTAATATGTTCAAAGTGCTGTTGATGCTGGGTTCTCCTAACAGGCTCTGGATAGAGAGCAAGATGGTCCTGACATCATTCAGGGCAGACCACTTGTCCTTGAGGCTGTCCAGGCAGATGTTGCCCTGTGTGTCCTCGTTTGGCCCATAGCAGGGTGTGAGGAACGTCACTGTGGGTGCGTTACAAGGGTGGCCACTGGGGCACTCTAGGGAGAATTCATACCACAGGTCTTTATCCACTGTGTCCGCTGCTCCATGGATGGTCCCTATCCATTTGAAAAGGTGGCCAGATTCAGGAAAAGCAGAAATTCCTTCGTCACTGGACATCATGAGGGTCCTCAGCTTCTGTTGTAGCCTCTGCCCACAGGGCCCCAAGTGGAGCCTCCGCTGGGCTCAGCTGGCTGCAGCTGGGTCCGGGTTCTGGGAGGCCATGGTGCTGGCAGGGAGACAGGCTATGGACAGCGCTGAACTGCCTTATTTATCATTTTTATTTTATGTGTATGAGAGTATCACTTGCATGTGTGTAAGTGTACCTGTGTCATGCAGTGCCCTCGGAAGTGAGAAGAGGGCATGGTATCCCCTAGAACTTGAGTTATGGACAGTTGTTAGCTACCATGTGGGTGCTGGGATTTGAACCCTGGTCTTCTGCAAGAGCACTCAGTGCTCTTAACTACTTAGCCATCTCTCCAGACCCTCAGAAACTGAATATTTTGATGTTTATGTTTTGCTTGTCAATTTGGTCAGAACATGCTGCCCAGTTATTTGCTCAAATATTTCAGATACTGCTGGGAATGTATTTTGTAGACGTGATTAACATTACGTTAACGTTAAGGAGATTGTCCTAGTTAATGTGAGTGTGCCTGTTGTGGTTTGAATGAGAAATATCCCCACAGGCTCATGTACTTGGTTTCCAACAAGTGGCACTATTAGGGAAGGTTGAAGAATCTTTAGTGGGTGGAGCCTTACCCCAGGTCCTTGGAGGGCAGACCTTGAGGTTTTATGGCCTGGTGCCATTTCCTGTCTTTTCCTTGCTTCTTGGCTCTTGATGCAATGTGACCTACTGGCCTTCTGCTTCTGCCACCAAACCTTAATCAAATTGTAAGCCAGAATAAGCCCTTTTGTCCTTAAGTTGTTTCTTGCCAGGTGTATGGTCACCTCAATGAGAAAAGTCACATACAAGGCCTCAAATGCCTTAAGGTCAAAAACAGGTTTCCCAAATAGGGAATTTTGTCAAAAGATTGTGACAGAGAGATCAGCCTTGAGTCTCCTGTCAAATGTCCTACAACTGTCAACTGTCCTACAATTTCAAATTTCAAACTTCCTAGTCTCTACTATGAGGTCAGGAAATTTCCTAATCAGTCTCAATCCCCCCACCCCCAAACCGGAATGGTGTAAGTATTACCAGCTGCCCACCTTTAGTCTCATATTCTCGGGGTCTTTGCAACTCCCTGCTTTGAGTTCAAGTCTTTGATGGAGCTGACACCTGCCTTGAATCTTCTATTCAACATTACCTCCCTTCAGCTAGTATCATGAAAGTCTTGCTCTGAACCTTCTGGCTCTTCTTAGTCCAAATTACTGTTGCTTCTGCACGTCTTGGTTTTGATCTCTACTGAACAGGTTGAGCATATCAAAAATATTTAGGTAGGATATGTTATTTTCCTGCTTCTCTATTTGCAACTGAGGCAATTTCCCAAAGATCTGACTTGTTCTAAGATACACATAGCACTTTGATAGAGGGTTCCTTAGACTCATTCAAAAAGAAGTTGAGAGTGATCTCAAATGGAAGCATTCAGACAATTCTGTTAGAATTTAAGGAAAAACCCTGGGGCAGACGTATGTCTTGAGGAAGAGAATGGAAGAGAGAAGGAAAAAAAGCCATAAAGCCATGCCTGTTTATAGCCAACATGGAGGTCAGACACTTGGGGACTAGCAGTCACACCGCAGGGAGGGGAAGGGAGCTTTAAAGGGAAAGTAAAGACATCTAAAATGTTGGGGCTGTCCAAAGCATTAGGGAAAGAGTGGGTAGAAAGAAGATAGAAGAAAAGGACAGGTTATGGTTTTCTGAAGAGTTCAGAAAAGCAGGAAGACTTACATACAGAAGCTACATTTCTGTGGCCGGTCCGTAAACACTGACTGTACTAGAGGGTGGGGATTCTGTGCAGGAAAAATGTACCATCTCCTTAATGCACTGGGTATTTGGCCTACCTCTTTAGCATGACTTAGGTGAACTTGCCTTCTAGAGGTGGTTTTATGACTAGGTAATGGGTGAGAAAACCCAGGAAAGTTGGCTCTTCATTCAGGCCAGATATTTTATTCTCTTGACCAGTTTTCACTTAGGGAAATTTTTGCTACTGTAGCAATTTTGAGACAGAATAGAAAGACAGGAAAAATCCTGGGTACATCCTGGAAGCAGAGCAGTGAAAACCACTGATCACGCAGACAACTCTGGGGGGTGCAGGGAGGGGGGGGGTGAGGGGAGGCAGCAGTTTATTTGAGAGAAAACAGACTGCTGGGGTGCCTCTCCGGGAGCAGAGGAACAGCAGTGAGCAGGGGGAGTCAGACATCTTTTACAGATAGTTAGGTGGTTGGGTAACTTCGCCATGTAGGCTGGGCAGTTTAGCTCAGGATAGGTTGGTTTCCCAACAAGCAGAGAGGCTTGCCCGAGGCTAAGCTCGAACCTGCCATTTTAGAATGTTACCAGCTGCACCGCCATTTTAAGAGCCTGTCAGGAACCTAAAATTCCTGCCTTTTGTTGCTGGGAAGGGGCAAAGGTAGTCTTTCTTTAGCTACTTCCCGCTAGACAGGGACATTGGCAAGGAGCAGTGGTCTCAAAAGGCTGGAACATCTGTCTGCAATGTGGGGTCAAGAGGGCAGGCGTGGTAGGAGACCTGAGGGAATTTGGTTAAGAGCATCTGGTTCACTGACTGTCAGGTCATCGCATTGATTCTGTCCTGAAAAAATTTAAAAGGCATGGAATAATCATTATTTTGAGGAGGATGGCTATCAGTGGGCTGGGGAGGGGAAGGAGAAGTAAGGTAACAATAGTTAGGAACAAGTCCTAGGCAGGGAACTAAAAGAAGTCAGAACAGGGTGAATTTTAACTTAGAGTTTCTTGGTGAGGGCTTCCAAAAGCACCCATCTACTGGGTTTCTCCTCATTTCTCTTTTGGGTGCCATGACTAGACTCAGGATTTGCTTTTCAGGCCCTTTGGGTTCCCTCCCAAATGACCTCTAGACAGGGAGAGAGAAGAAATTTAGCCGTCATTTAATTTTTAGATAAGAAAATTATCTAAACTTTCCCTTTTGCCTGCAGGTAGGGACTTCAGAGTTAATTGGATCACGATTTGAAGTCTTACACTTGAGCAGCATTTTTTTATTAAGAACAAATCATTAATGAGAAGTTGTCTAAATAGCATATTATATGAACTTAAGTCTGGGAAGTTCAGTCCTTTGGACTCTTTAAGAACTATACCAATCATTTTACTCCTTGGTTATACTTTCCTGTTGGGTGTTTAAGACCATGCAACTGGCCCAAATAAATGAATTTATTTTTACTCTTATGGTCATTTGAGGATCTGCTCCTCAGGGTTACATGGGCTTGGGAGGAGCCATTGGCTCCTTTCTTTTACCAGTTCCATCTATGTGAGGATAAGTCAAAGGTCCTACTCAACCATGGCTGGTTCACTTGGAAGCATGGAGGAAACATTCCCTATGTGTTGACCCTCTTCTTTGCAGTCTAGACACTGGTTTAAGTACATCTGGTGGGTTCTCCATGGCCTCCCTGAACAGGAGGACAGTGACTTACAAGAGTTACAGGACATTTTGAGAGATTCCCTTATAGTCCCCTAGGACTTAGTCAAGCATGGAGGGCAAGGAATAAAAACTGTCCTTTTAAGTCCATCTGACCAGATTAGTATAGGTCTGAAAGCATGATTATTAAACACCAATAAGGTTAGTTCCACTGCTGTCATTCTCTTAATTACCATGTGCTACAAAGATAAAGCTTGGAAAAAAACCAAACATTCTCAGAAAGACTTCAATTAGACATATATTTTGTTCCTTAAATTAGTTGACTGAACTATGACTTTACAAATTTAAAGA
The DNA here is from genome assembly GCF_000622305.1 of Nannospalax galili. NCBI lineage: Eukaryota > Metazoa > Chordata > Mammalia > Rodentia > Spalacidae > Nannospalax > Nannospalax galili. Next base: position 3,284,135 of record NW_008334003.1, read on the forward strand.
TTATCTATACATAATTTCTGTCTTATCCTTAATGTATCATAACAAATGTATACAGACCATCACGTGCTTAGACTTTCTCATTGTTTTCTTTTCTATTCTGGAAATATCCAGCCATCATAACTTTCATACATAAATCCTTCTTAATAAAATATCTCCACTTGCATACCCTTTTAACAGTTCTTCACCTTCCCATTTTATTTTTTAATACCATGAGACACAATAACATTAACAAATAAACTTTCCATACATTGTGAGAATTCTCTTCCTGGGGATACTAAGCTATGTTTATCCCCTGTCTAAGGTTCTGGTGTCAAACGAATGTTTGACATTTTCCCTGGGGAACCAAAGAATTTACTGATTTTACTTACAGAGATTAGTGAGGGGTTACTGAGGTATGTGGGTGATCTAAGAGTACTTGCACTGGAAAGCCTTTACCCAGTATAGATGTTGACTTTTTATAACCTTATGGGTCAAGCCTCTTCCCAGCCTTCCCAAGATTATATACTATAGCACTTTCCAAATTCAGGAGATCATTTGCAATTAGGGCAGAATTACATACAGCTGGCTGGGAAGAATGGTTAGCTACTCAGGCAAGGGTCCAATGATCCTGCTTACTCCTCCTTTAATGAAGAACCACATCTGTCAACAAGCCCAATTATGATGATCTTTAGCAAGCAGGCATAGCTGAACTCATGAAGATGGCAGTTACTTGGCTCAGAAGTGCTGTGCAGCATCATATTATTAAAAGAACAAGGAATCTAAATTATACACATGAGATAATGTAATAATTGTGTACACAATATGCTTTTTAAGTTCCCAGGTAAACCTTATAGGAAATACAAATCCATTAAAAATCTTTTTTTTTTTTTTCTTTTTTCATGTAGTTCAGATTGTGGTCTACCAAAACCTTACTTTAAGTCTAAAAGGAATGTAAATACCAGGTAGAAAGAAGCAATTGGTACATAGCAAAACATTATCAAATTGAAGTTCACCACCTCCAGCATAATCACTTAAGGGAAACTGTGCTATAACCCTGCTCAGACCTTCAATAAACTTTCTTAATAACATTTACAAACAAATTTACCATTTGTTGTGAGAATTTACCAAGCAATTAATTTTAACACACACATACACATATACATATAGATAGAGAGATAGAGAGAGAGAGTGAGAGAGAGAGAGAGAGAGAGAGAGGTACTTAAAATTAATTCCTATATTTCAGTAATAGGAACCAAGTTGTAGATAAGGATAACAGAGATAACATTTTGACTGAAAAAATATTTGTGTTAACAGTTTTAATTTGTATGAGACTTTACTTACAAGCCAATATGATACCAAGTAAATTAATTTAAAGAAACATAAACTCATGTTGACTGTATATACATATCTAATTATATACAGGATAGATTTTAGTAACTAAGATTTTGTAATTAATCTTTGTTGAGAATATGGTTTTTGTTATTTTTAAACCAAAACACCTTTGAAGCAGACAACCAAAATGGATACCTTAAAATACCTTGAAAGCAAACTAAAACTGTTGCAGGGCAGAGTTCACACAAAATCACCAAACCATTTTAGTAGAAAGTAGCAAGGTAAAATTTTATTATGACCAGCAGGCTGTCTATCTTGGGAGTAGAAGCAGCCCCTGAACATTAACCATTTAGGGTTTTTATAGGATTACAGAAAGCATAGTTTAAACAGAACATCTGTGAGTAAATCAAGTTTGTACAACATAGCATAATTTGAATTCACCAATCAATAATAGTCTGGACAAATTTTAAAATTAGCCAATTACCTAGCCATAACAAGCATTGTAACCGAAGCCAAAATCAGCAGTTACCAGATGGTTACTGAATAACAGGGTGGTCTCATACTACATGTCAAGGTGACCTAAAATAGCAGAGCACGCAAGTCAGCCAGATGCAGGATGTCTGTTATATGTAAAAGAGTTAGTGGCCTAAAAGAAAGAATTAAGTTTGTCATGTAGATTTAAGGTAATATCTCCTTCCTTTTTAAGAGCTAACTAACTGAAGAGTGTTATAAATAAAACCCTAGCAATACTTCACAAAGAACATGTGGACAAAGCATAAGTAACTTGGCAAGGCAGATTTTACTTTTGCATAAGGATGTTTGAAAGAATTCGCTTAAAGAGAGAAGAGTTCAGCTGCCTTAGGCCATCAGATTCAGGGATGCATCAGGGCCTTCCATTAAACAAATGTCTTACAAGGTATGGTTGAGTTAGAAGATTAGAATTTCTTATCATAAACCAATTCTAAGTTTTGCAGGTTTTGAAAGAGAAGACTAATATTTAATGTTTCTTACAGAGGGAGATGCCTTTACATATGAAACCCAGCAAAGTTATAAGTTATTAGCATAACATGAATCAAAGGAGACAGGGGAGACAGTAAAGGAAACATTAATACTTCAGGTTAAAAATAAATAAAATAGAAATAGTACTCAAAATAATCCCATTTAGAAAGAAGTCAAAATAATGTTAAAATTTAAGCTGCCATTGTGGAGGTCTGATACTACCTCCTTAGTTTGGCATAAAAATGCACTGACCTTGTTGCAAGGCAATAGAGACTGTTGGAATCTCTTGCTTTTCATCAAGAATCCAAGATGAAAACCAAAACAAAAATTACAAGAGAATTAGGACATGTGATTGAAAGTCTGCTGTCCAGGGAATTAATAAGTAATGATGAACACCTAGGGCTCAGTACTGGTAAATTTCTGGGTGTCACCATTTTGAATTATGCCATGTGGCTGAATTAAGATGGTGGCAAGGTCACTGCCATTTTGGAAAGGTTACTGTCCAAGTTGGTAAACAAGTCATGTGACTGTCCCCAATTGATGATGTCTTCAACCAAGATGGAGACCGGGTCACATGGTTCCCTCCTTCTTGGTGAAGTCAGTAGCCATGATGGCAAACAGGCCACATGTCCACCTTAGTGAGCTCAGCTTCATGATAAAATAAGCTCATAACTCACCAGGATACAAACTGTGAGATTAACTACGGATTAAATGTGGACAGCAACTCTTTACTTTTAGAAAGCACCCAGCTACATTAGGCTTGATATAACAGGAGAAATTACCCTCAGATATGCAACAGACAAAATAGGGAGCTAAATCTAGCACATGAATCATTTGGTCATTGCTCTGAGAGCACATGTATTGCCAGAGCATGGCCTGCGGTTTCCATGTACACTAAAATTTAAAATGCTTAGATTTAGTTTGAAAAGCAGGCGCCTTGGGACCACATGGTCTGAGCACTGCTTGCTTAATACCCAACAGGGTCTGGGGTTCGAATTCCAAACCCCTCTGACTGCCCTCCCCAGGCCTGAGAAAAAGTTCAGGAAAGAAATAGCTTTTAAAACCTTTTAAAAAATTTTGTCCAAGAGCCAAGCAGGTTTGCTGCCTTGAACGCCCTGAGACAAGATAGCAAGATAAAAAAAGTCAAATTCAGAGCACCTGTAAAAAATTTCCACATGGCCAACAAATAAATAAGTTATTAGAATTTTGCAGTCCTTAGTGGTCGTGAAGATGGTATGGGGAGAAAGAGTGTCCCCTAGAGGGTTCCTGTCTCATTTATAAAAGAATTTACCCAAGCAGAAGCTTTAGGACAAAGCCACGAAGCCATGCACTTTAGTGCCAGCATTGGCGTTCAGACATATGGCAGACTGGCTGCCACATGGTGAGGAGAAGAAAGCTTTAGAGAAAAGTAATAAGCACAAGATGCTGGGCAACCTAAAACATTAATGAAAGCATGTTTAGAAAACGGATATAGAGAAGACAAAGTATGCTTCTCTGAACATTTAGAAAAGCAGGCAGACTTACAGAGACCTAAATGTCTAGGCGGGTTTTAAGGGTTATCGTAGAGGAAGAGGGGAGAGGAATACGAACCATTTAGCCTGTGCAGGAAATCCATAACTAGTTAAATGGAGGAGGAGAGACAGACAGCCTTTAATAAAGGATGGAAGAAAAGGAGACCTAAAATTAGACTGAAAATAGCAGTATCAGTCAGGGATCAGAGGCACTCCCCAGCAAAGTGAAGGAGAGGGACACTGGATGAGGACAGAGATGGAAGACAGAGACCCTTCCAAGCCCATGCCAAGGAAGGGAGAAGGAAGGGGCCACATGGGACCCAGTGGGAAGCTCCCAGAGCTTCCGAGCAACATAAGTCTCAGAGTTCCTTCCAAGTCCAGGACAAGGAAGAAGAGGGTGAAGTCTTCCCAGAGAAGTGGCAGCTGTGAGAGGCGTCCCTGTCAAGATAACCATTCTGGATGAGAAAAGGACCTGTTGTAAAGGGTCCAAGGATAAGCGAGGGTTGCCCCCAGCAGGGAGTGGGAAGATGTTTGGCACACTGGTATGGCTTCTGAGTGGACCACCTCTGGAGAAAAGGGAAGACCTCTAGGAAGAAAGGTAAAGGAGGGAGGGAGAATGAGAGACTGAGAGGAGGATGAGGAAGAGAGAGAGGAGAGAGAGAGAGAGAATGGGAGAATATAGAGAAATAGATCTGCAGCTCCAGAGGAGAGCACTTACCCAAATTCTGTCAGAGTGTGAGTGGACAGAAGAAAAGAGATGGACTCATAATCTTGAGTTTGATGTGGTGAGTGGTGGGAGCTGGCATAGGCAAGATGATCCCTATCACAGGTAGGAGCACCTGGTCAGCAGCTTGGGACCAGACAGCTCTGTGGGGGGTGGGCAGCAGCTTATTTGAAAGCAAACAGCTGGGCTGCCTCTTGGGGAGCAGAAAAACAGCAGGGGGCAGGGGCAGTCAGACATCTTTTATAGGTAGTTAGGTGGTTGGGTAACTTCTGTGATGTAGGCTGGGCAGTTTAGCTCAGGATTGGTTGGTCTCCCAACGAGCAGAGGGACTTTCCCCAGGCTAAGTTAGAACCCGCTGTTTTAGAATGTTGCAAGCTGCACCTCCATTTTCGGAGCCTGCCAGGAACCTAACACTGGGGACATGAGAAGGGGAAAGTGAACAATCTCAGCTAAACTAACCTAGCCTAAGTTACTCCATTTTTCCCAAAGCAGCCATTTCAGGAAAAGTCCCTTTTACTCTCCTTATGAAAGATACCTAGAAAGGAGAAGCAACTTTGAATTCTGAGAAATGGCCTGACCGCATGCCACAGGGTATTGTAATCTAGGCTGGCATTTGACTACTACTTATCTCACTTCTGTAAACCTGCTTCACTTACCCAAGCCTGAGTCCGCACAATAACCAGTGGTTGATTGGTAAATTCGAAGTTTGCTATGTTCAAATTTTGCTGTGTTCTAAAAGCCTGATTGGCCCACTTGTTCTGCTTTCTGTATTCCTATAAATATTCCGGCTGACTGGTGTTCGAGGATGCTTCTATTCCTGAAATAGACAGCCTGGTCGGCTGTAATAAAACTTTACCTTGCTGCTTTCAATTAAGTGGTGTTGGTGATTTTTATTTGGAATCTGGTATATAATAGAAAGAACTCTCACCCTAGAATCCATTTGAAACCTCATGTCAGTAGAGAAGGAATTCCAGCGCAATTAACAACTGCTTAAGGCCTTTTCTCCCTTCCCAGCTACAAACTTGCAGTTCTTTTGGACTCTCACCCCATCCCACTTATGGGGAAAGGACATGGGCTAAACCTTGTGTGGAGTCCTGGTGGCTTCTAGTTTTACTTTATCAGATTATCATTCTACACAGGCATTTGCAGAAACAACTCACATGTCTTTCTTATCAAAAGTCCAATAATTGGACTTAGAAGTCCTTGCATGGTAAGAAGAGTTTTTGGATAAAAAATTCATTTTAAATAAATTGTATGTGTGTCAAAGTTGTTAAAATTATAGTGGGAAGAAATCTGGTGTGGTGATTCAAAGGATAGGTCCTACAGACTTTATTAATTCTGCCATTTAGGTGTGTGAGTGTGGAAAACTGTTAGATCTTTCAGTTTGTCCATTTGTAAGAAGCATGACATGAACTGTTGTTAGGCTGCTGTGAGAAGTGTGATTATACATGTGAAACAGTGTCTGAAACATGAAATATTTGTAGTTATTGTCTTCATCATCAGAAGAGGGAAAGTTGTTCTGCATAAGACAAAGATGGAGGATGGAGGGCAGGGGCTTCTTGAAGGTTGGGGAAAACCTGGGACTGCATTATAGCAATAGAGTGTGTGTGTGTGTATGTGTGTGTGTGTGTGTGTGTGTGTGTGTATGTGTGTGTATGTGTGTGTGTGGTGTGTGGTTTGTGTTTGTGTGTTGTGTGTGTGTGTGTGTGTGTGTGTGTGTGTGTGTGTGTGTGTGTGTGTGTGTGTGTGTGTGTGTGTGTGTGTATGTGTATGTGTGTGTGTGTGTGTGGTGTGTGATGCGCATACATATACATATACATTAACTTCAGAGTATTTGCTTATAGTGGGTTAGGTTTTATATCTAGGTTCAAGTTGTACAACATGAGCATTGTATGTGCCTGGCAGCAAACCAAGGTTACCCTTGAGAACATAAACGCCCCAGTGATTTGTTCTCATTTTTGGCAGTTTTACACTTTGAAAATCAAATCATGCCAAGTTTTCTCAGTTCACAAAGACAGACCTCCAGCTGATACTCTGGTTAAATAAGCAGTATTTTCTTTATTTTTTTTATGGAACAAATAGGAAGTGCATACTGTAGAGCTCTATATTGCTCATTTTCAAGTCATCAGAAATCAGAAAAGACAAGAACCGTAGCAGTGGTTACCACTATAATAGTTACCAGGAAGGCGTTCCGTTCCAGTCTTTCCTTCCAATGTGCAAATCAAATATGAGAAACAAATTCATGTCCTGAAGGATGCTTTCACCTTTACTAAACTAGTGACTTACGGAAGGAATTTGCTTAAGAACTCACCCAAATCTTCAGTCTTTTTGTAACCCCCTCTGAGTTCTTTATTATGTAAAGAGATGTGACTAGTGTGGTTTAGGCCTCCCTCCACATACCTCTCTCCATTCTCTCAAGCTTGCACTTTTGCATCACAAAAGAATAACCCTGGTGAAGCTGGGATTCTCATTAGAGAAAGAGAAGGTCAAGAACCTAAGTGGGTGATGACAAAATTATTTTCAGTAGCAATATAGACAACAGGCAAACAATACAATGCAGTTCTGTGGCTCTGAGCTTGCCTAGCATGCGCAAGGCTGCGTTTTTTAAATTTTTTAAATATTTCATTATCATACTCGAAAGTAGTTTTTTAAAAAATCACCAGGAATACCTGAAGTTTCTTGAGGGACCGATCATCAAATTTTCAGATGAGTTAATATTTAATTAGTGTTTTTAGTTTAGTTTCTTTTGAAACTTAAAAATTCTCATCTAAATTGTCAAATATTTTGGCATGAAGTTGATGATGATGCACTTATGTATTTTTGGTGCCGTCATTACCCTTAATCATTTCCTTCTTAATACAGCAATTTCTATCTGAGTATCCATAAGGAACACTTACTGGGGTCGTGTGGGGAAGCAGCCAGTCAAATCCAGCCTGAGCTGTTGACTCACAAAGTGTGAGATATGATGATCAAATGTTATCAGTTTAGGTCCTAAGTTCTAACACTGGGTTTCCTAGTGAAAGCAATCAAATAATGTTCATTTACATGCTGCAGTTCTGCTCTCCTTGTGATACTGCACATTCTCAAATAATATGTTATGTTTGTGGTAAGCATTTTATGAACTTTCCCAGATTTCAGTGGGATGCCAGTTTGAGCATTAACAATAAAATAGGATTGGCCTCTGTGGTGAAATAATTGAGAAATATAAATTTACTACTTAGAGAAGAAATATATTGATTAATATAATTGTTCTAAGTAAAATCATTGAGGCAGAAAACAAATGAGATGTGTTTATGGGCTTTGAAATAATAAGAAATACACATATTGATCTCTGCCCCCAGTTTCTGGCACAGAGCTCATAAAACCTCTGTAATTTCCTAAGTGATGGGGGTGTTAGGAATACTTTGTTCTAGTGAAATAACTCTTGGTAGGCCCTCAAGATACCTTCAGGATAGGAGTGGTTATATATATGGGGGAGCCAACTATAGAATTTGATATAACTCTGACCTCTGGGTAGGAGAGAGCATTTCAAAGTTGAATGAATTACCAATAGCCAACAGTGCAGTCAGTTATGCCTCCCCCAAATAGAATGTGGACAGCTTTCAGATAATTAAACACACAGGGCTCTTGGAGGGTAGTATACCTGGGAAAAGCATGGAGACATCTTGTCTCTCCTCCCATATTTTGTCCTATGCATTTCTTCCATCTAAATGCCCATCTGTATCCTTCCTAATAAATTAATAGATGAAAGTGTTCCTATGAGGCACTGTAGCAAATTAATGGACTCTAAGCTGGAGTCCTCTGATTTATAGCTGGTCAGTCTGATCAGTATTGGAAGTGGGGGACCATTATGTGACATGGAGCAATCCCTGCATAGACAGTGTCTGGGTGGAACTGGCTTAGAGGTCACTCAGTTGGTGTCTGCTGGGGAATGACTTAAATAGTTGGTGGTAGGGGGGTAAAATTGGCCTTGTAGAGGTGTTATGTATTATGAGGAGATACTTTGAAGAAATTGAGTTTGTTTTTACCTGTATTCTCAGAGGGGTAATATGCCAGTTTTCTGAAACAGAAACATTTTGAAATGAATTTCTGGGAGGGGAAATTGAAGTTTGATATAAATATCATAGTCTGAATGTAGCATCTCTTAAAGTATTACACAGAAGATGGATCATGAAGCATAAAAACTGATAAAAACAAGAGTTCCATAATGAATTTTTTTCTGGAAGAACATTGAAATGTCAACTTAATAAATATTTATTAAATCAATGAAATGCTGTGTTGAAGTTTAAGTTTTATTTACTTATGGACTTGGGCTGTCCTTCACCATGCATAGGAAGTTGTAAATATCTGAGCAGTATCATGCATGTAAGACTAAGCAGAGTTTCTCAAAATTTGACAACCTAACAAATCTCTGGGTTGTTCTCTTTTCTTTAAAGATCTCTCTATGTTCTAGAAAATAGACTTTGGGAAATACTGCCTTAAATTTGCTTGCTAATTTCAATGGGATCTACAAACTTACTGAATTCTAGCTTTACAAACAACCAAGATTGTTAGAATAATTATCCTGCATATAAACTATATGCTAAATTAAAAAGCCACATTATTTAAGAACATGGCATTGAATTAAAAACAGAAATTACATATCAGCAATAATAGTCAAAATAAGTTTGATTCATAAACTACACTCAGTGTCAGTCACATTCGTGCAGCCCTGTCTTTCAAAGACTCTTCCTAGTCTACGCAGGGCAAGCTGGCCAGAACTTGAGCAAAAGCTATGGAGCAATTGCCTTACAGTGTTAGAGATGGAGTTTGGGACTATCACAGTAGCTTGAAATTGAAAGGATTAGATGTCATGAAAGAGGGTTTCATAGTGTGAAGAACACCAAAATCTGTATCTAGCCTGACCTCAAGTTCTAGGCTGGCTTCTGAACTAGACATGCAAGAGGAGTACTCTAAATAATCAGGTATATACTCAGATGGGAAAGAAGGGAGGGAGGGAGGGACAGACGGACGGAGAGAAGGAGGAAAGAAGGGAGGGGTGAAAGAGAGAGAGAGAGAGTGCTGAAACTGCAGCTTGTCAAAGGAAAGACTGTAGTTTGAGTCCTTCACAGTTAACTTTATATTAAAAGGAAAACAAAACAAAACCCCTCAAAAGTCTTTAAAGGATGATCACAAAACTTACAGTCTTTGTAATAGGCCAAAATTGTAACTGAGAGTTCCAGAAAGAAAATTAGCAAAGGGACACTAATTCTGAGAAGCAAAATTAAAGCTTAGAGGCTACCAGACTGGTTAAACATCAAGATCTAGCTGTATACTATCAACAACAGTTGTACTGTAAATATAAATATGTAACTAATTTGAAAGAAAAATTGGGAAAAATACACTATATCAATAGGAGCATAAGATAGCCTAGTATACCTATATTATCAGGAAAGAAGATTTAAAAAAGAAAAAGAGTATCAGAGATAGGCATATATTTTAGGATAAAAGATGAATTCATGGAGAAGACCTAACAATCATAAATATGTATACACCCAGTAATAGGGGCTCAAAATTAATGCTGCAATCAAAGAAAAGATTTCGATTGACTTGCTGTTCTCAAACTGATAGAGCATGTATGCAGAAGATCAGTGAGGATATTGATCTAAGGTGCCATCCGCAAAGCAACCGGCAGAATGACTAAAGGGAGCAGTGTAAGTCCGACACATCATAATCAGTTGTGTCTCTGCATTTAGCACAAGCCATTTAGAAAAAAAGAACAAATTCTATTTATAATAGTATCCGAAAAATGAAAACTACTTAGAATTCAATTTAATAAATTAGTGGCAGATCTCTGTGATGGCAACTTAGGAAACATCATTGAGGGAAAAAAGAAAGATGTCAGGTAAAGGACCCAATTGTTAGAATACATTTCTACACAAATTATCCACAGATTGAATACCACTCTAATCAGAATCACAAAACTATTTTTTTTAGACGTTGACAAGTAGATGCTAAAATTTATAGAAAAATAAATCGATAATGGCAAAAACAATCTTTAGAAATATTTTATTTATTATTTTTATTTTATGTGTACGAGTGCATTGCCTGCATGTGTATAAGTGCACCTATGTCAAAGCAATGCCCATGGAGGCCAGAAGAGGGCGTCGGGTCCCCTGGAACTAGAGTTACAGATGGTTATTAGCCACCATGTGGGTTCTGGGACTTCAACCTGGGTTCTCTGCAAGAGCAGCCAGTCCCTTACTGCTGAGCCATCTCTCCAGCACCACCACCCACTGAAAAAATTCTTAAAGAGAACAAAACCCATTAAACATAAAAGAAGAAAACAATAGGCTGGGCATGGTTCACGCCTTTAATCCCAGTACTCAGGAGGCAGAAACAGGTGGATCTTTGTGAGTTCAAGGCCAGCCTGTTCTACATAGTGAGTTCCAGGCTAGCTGGAGCTACAGGGTGACCCTGTTTCCAAAAAAAAAAAAAAAAAAAAAAAAAAGAAGATAAATTGAATTTCAACAAAATCACCAATAAGAAAGGAAAATCACAGGGTGAAAATAGCCTTTGCTAGGTCTCTTTCTCTGAATATGTATGTATGTGATAAATTATGTCAAGAATATAGAGAAGTATCTACAAATAAAATCCCACATAACCCCACATAAAACAGGCAAAAGAACATGTTTTACAAAATAATAGATAAATGAAGGATGAACATGAATGTGAAAAAAAATCATTAGTAGTAGAGAAAATACAAACAAGACATTTCAAATCCTTACAGAAGTTAAAATAAAAATACAATTCAAAATGTAACAAAATTAGCTATGTAAAAGCATCTGGATACAGATAAACAAACCAGAATAATGACTATAAAGTTTCAAGCATATCAGAACACAGAAGACATTACTACAAGAATTTCTTAAGTTTGTTAGAACACAGCTTTTCCTAAAATTAAAATATTTTGTTTTTTGAGAATTTCATACATGAATATTATATATGCATTATTTCCACCTCTTCCCCCTCCAGCTCCTCCTGTGCCTCTCCTCACTCTCAATGTCTTCTCTTACTCTTTGATTACTATTGTTACACACACACACATTTTACACATATATAAAATGTATATATGCACACATATATATGTATGTCTATAATGCACTGAGTCCATTAGTGGAGCTCATGTGCACCTGTGCTTAGAGATGCCCATTTGGAATTCGCCTCTCAGGGAGCTGAGAAAACAGATTCTCCTTCCCTTAGCATCGCTTTAGTTGGAAGAGAACTTTTAGGTTTCGTGGCCTCAAAAATAATCTACATATTGTGAGGAGAGGTCAGGCAAACAGAATAACTGAAAGGATAATTTTAAACATTTCCTAGAAAATACAATTTTCACAATCTGAAAACATGTTAGGAGTTTTTTTTCCTGAATAAACAGTAGGAGGACAAAACTATTTTAGGAAAAAATAGACAGGAGAGCAGAAAGAAAGGTAAATTATACACTGTATGGGCCCAGAAGAGAATCAGGAGGCAATTATTTCAATAAAAACTTTGACTGGCAGAGCCTCTGTTTATCAGGGATTTAAATGTCCCCTCTTTTCACTCCTAGGTGGAAGCCCATTCCCAGATGTCCTAGAAGGAAGCGAGATATTTCAGACAGCCAATTTATTTATTCTTTATCAACTTTTGAAAATGAACTGGAAAAATAGTTATGTGCAGACATTTATATACCCATGAATTTATTTCAGGTGACACCATTGGGATTTGTGATAGAAGAACATTTAAAAAAGGGCTTCTAGCTGGGAGTGGTGGCACACGCCTTTGATCCCAGCACTCAGGAGGCAGAGGCAGGTGGATCTCTCTGAGTTCAAGGCCAGCATGGTCTACATAGGGAGTTCAGGACAGCTGGGACTACAGGGATACCCTGTCTCAAAAAAAAAAAAAAAAAAAAAAAAAAAAAAAGAAAGAAAAAAAGAAATGTTGTGGACAAAATAAATACTCATTTGGAAAGAAATCTTATATGATTACATTTTGGTGAAGAGAAACATATTCTTATCTCGTCTGCATAAGAAAGAATGCCAGCCTCTATTGATAGTTTGCAAACAACTCCCAGTGGGAATCAATTGGAGGGATATATATGTATTTCTTTTTGAGAATTTTATACATGAACATTGTGCTTGCATCATTTCTACCTCTCCCAGTTCTTCTCCAATTCCTTCCATATATATATACAGGGAAAGCACTGATTGTTCATGCAGAAGGCCTGAGTTTGAACCCCAGCACCCACATGGTGCCTAACAACCATCGAAAACTTCAGTTCAGGGAACCCAACACCTTCTGCTCTCCTCTACAGACATTGCATGATACAGCTGCACTTACACACATGCAGGTATAACACTCATACACATGAAATTAAAAATAAATTAAAAAAATATGATGCACTGAGTCCATTTGGTGGTGTTCATATATGTATCTGCATTTAAGACTGACCACTTGGGATCAGATGACCTATTAGGGAACTAGCCTTGGAGAAAGCTGATTCTCCTTCTCTCAGCATCCACTGATGACCTGTAGCTCTTCATTTAGAGGTGGCGCCCTGTGAAATTCTCCCCATCCACATTGGCATGTCAGCTGGTTTTGCCGTTGTGCAGATCTTGTTAGGCTACCACACTGTGGAGACTTCATGGATGCAGCTTCCCTAACGTGCCTAGGACGTATTATCTAGCAGTGGGCATCCTGTTCCTCTGGCTCTTACAATCTTTCCATCTCCTGTTCCCTGAGCCTCAGGTGTACAGGTTGCATTGTAGATGTATCAGCTAGGGCTGTGCACCCCAAGTCACTTATTCTCTGCATTTTGATCAATTGTGGAGCTTTATACTATTCTGTTGCTCAAAGAAGCTTCTATGGTGAGTGGCAAGAGCTACACTTGTCTGTGACTATAAGGATATGTATTTAGAATGTAGTAAGAAATCAAATGGGGTGTGGTAACTAGTTTGGAATGACTGCAGAAGTCAGCTTGTTTTAAAATCCATTTTTTGTATGAATGAACAACTTTTATCTTATGTCCTTGGCTGCCTTGCCCAGTTCAAGTTTCATTTACTGTCGCAGTAGTTGTTATTTTTTTCTTGTTTGAAAGAACAAAACTGTGGCTTCTGTTAAGTCATAATTAAAATCATTTTTTCTTTTAAAATGGTCTCAGAAAGTGACAGTGGTAGGCTCTTCTCTAGGGTCTATGACCTCTCCCCTCACGTGTACTTGGCTATGGTTACGCTACCATGCATGGATTCCCTTTCACAGAGCAGGTCGTAAGTCCAATTAGACAGCTATTGAATGCCCCCATGATAAAAGTGTGCCAATAGAGATAATTTGCTGAGCTGGTCACTGTTGTGGTTCATAGGTTTTACAGATAGGACTATTGCTTGGTTTTCTGTTTTGGAAACTTGCATAGTACCTTCTGATATTATCAGAGATAGTCTTTGGGGAGGAGGCTTCCGGGTTGGTTCCAGCTCAGTTTCTCCAAGTTCTGTGTCTGAAGTATGTGGTATCTTTAGCAAAAGTGTCTCGGCTGAGAGGCAACAAACAGCTATGGCAATAGACTGTTCAATTTTGCGAGTCTCTTGTACTACCTTGACCAACAACTCAAGGGAGGTTTCCCTTGCCTGGCACAAGTGAGAGTTTTAAAATTTTATTTAAAAATTTTTGAGACAGGGTCTCACTATGTAGCTTAGACTGTCCTGGAAAACACTACGTGCCCGCCCAGTCCTTGATCTTGTGATCCTTTGGCCTCTGCCTCCCATTGCTGGTGTTACAGGCATATGCCACCACCCTTGATGTTGTGGTTTGAATGTGAATGTTCAAACTGTTGGTCCCCAATTGCTGGTACTAGTTTGAAAAACTGTACAATCTGAAAGAGATGAGGGTCACTGGGGTTGGGCCTTAAGGTTTTAAAGACCACTTCCTGTCTCTACTTACTGAATGCAGACACACATGCCTAGCCACCTCTTGCTCCTATCGCCATGCCTTTCCTACCTCACTGAACTGTATTCTTTCTTAAGCCAGTCCTCCCTTAGCTGCTTTTTTTGTGAGCTATTTGATCAAAGCAATCAGGAAAGTAAGGAATACACTCAGTTGGAGAGTTTTTCCACCTGGAGAGTGAGAGGAAAGGAAGAGGGAGACGGTAGGATCTGAGCTGTCCAGAGAAACTGCTTGTTTTTAAATTTATTTTCTTTCATTGTACTCATATGTAGAATATCATTTGGAATCAGTTTCCATGGGCAGATAAGCAGGTTATGAAAATTTACTGTGACCAAGGACATGATCTTCCCTGGTCTTGAGAAGTGATTTGTATATTGCTGTTAAAAGGGAGGTGAGCACACCTGATACTGGACGAGCATCAACAGATGAGTAATGAAAAGCCAGATATAACTGGTGTATGGAAGCATGCTACTCAACAGCAACATGAATTTAAGCAAGTTAGTATTTTCATGTACCAAATGCAGAGATTTGGAATAAAGGGGGTTTCAAACTGTCAAACACCATGAAATATCATGCATATTTCACTCTGTGAAATATAATAGTATTAGTAACACTTATACAACTTATTCTATGTCTACAGAGAAAGAAAAAATAAGGTAAATTTAATTAAATGCTAGCATTCAGAAAACCTGATAAGGAGCACTGGGAAATTCTTTGAACTGTGTCTTTTCTGTTACTGTTAAATTATGCAAAATATATTCTTCAAAATGAAAACGAAGATATGGCATTAGAGACAGTGACACGAAGAACATAATTAAAAGTATGTACCAAGAAAAATAATTTGAATATTGATGCCATGACCAATCTTAAATACTCTGAGCAGAAGTTGGTGCAACTTTCAGAAAGGCATTTGATAATGTATATTGTCTTGGGCAATTTACATTCCATTTTATTTGGTAATTCAATTCTGCAATTCTCTCCTAGGTATATAACATAAGATCTGGCAATGGCTATATGTATAAAAGTTATTAAATAAAGCATTATTCATTTACAAAGCTAAAGAGTAAGGATTCCAAATATCTTTCAATCTATAACTGTAGAACTTTATGGTAATGTATAATAATAAATAATGAAGAATTAGTCGACATATGATAACATACAGTTATTACTTATCATGAACTACTTTTAGTCCATATAATTCTCATAAGTTTCTTAAAATTGACTTTCATGAATACTTTCAATTGATAGGAGAAATATGTGATTCTAAATGTAAAATTCGAGATATGCAACTTTTACACATAATTAGAAGTAGCTTTCAAAGCAAACCCATGGAATATTTGTTCCTGTGGATGACACAGCTGTGTGAAAGCCCCGAGAGGACTCAGTGGGTTTAGAAAAGAGCTCATGGAGTTGGAAGAGAAAAGTGGTGGTAGGCTGATGAGACAAGCTGGAAGGAGAGGCTCTGTGGGGCTGGATTTGACCCAAACACATTAGATTCCTGTATGAAATTCTCAAACAATAAACTTTAAACAATCTATGGAATAAATAATGAAAGTTACTGAAATGGTGCTTAGACATTTTTATGCTGGGATGCAACATATATTTTATTCATATACTATTCTGTATTTTACAATTTTAGGTAATAATTATGTGTTAACTTTATAATAAAAAATGATAAAACATTTAAAAGAAGAAACCATAGAAGAAGTGATTTCAGCTTATTAAGTCTATATATAGCTTTCATTTTAAAAACCCATAAAATTAAAAATATTGTTATAAGTATCATCAGGTTAATTAAAATGTGTAGGTGGCATTCATATTTAATCCAAATTGATTTCTGAGGACATAAAATTATTAGATTTTTATGGCAACATACATTATAAAATCTGTCAGAGAATATTTGATGCCTAGAGAAAGCTTAAAGTGAAACAGTAGAGTTCTCTCTCTGATTTGTACGGCAGCCCATATGAACACTTAATTCAAGTCTTGCTGCTGGTAAAGCAAAGGCAAAGGAAACCTGAATCGTCATTAATATAAATTTTGTATTAAAGGGAGAACATTCCAGGATCACTAAGAAGAATATACCACTTTTAAATACTTTTTATTTAGCAACTTATGTTTTACAGATTTTCATTTTAGAAATATCTGCATTTGTTATGAATACGTTAACTCTTTCAGATGGGCATTACCATTCGATTTAAATTAGACATCTTCAATGCTGTATCTACAGTCATATTAACATTGAAAATAATGAAACAATGAAGATGTTGAAAGCAATATTCCAAGACCCCAAGATCTTGATCTGAGACCTTGTACATCTGGGTCAGAATTACAGTCAGCTGGCAGGGAAGAGCCGGAGAGCCCCTGCCTCAAGTGAAGGTCTAACGACCCAGGGATGGCAACAGACAGCTCTTGTATAATCACAGCTGTTTTGATTAAGATGGCAACGGTGCAAGGACAGAGTTGTTCCACAACAATATCTCTTACACAAACCCTAAAACATTTAGGCTACCTTTTATCATAAAAGGTGAAAACTAAAGGAGGAGAAATGTCAATAAGTAGAAGAATTTAGAATGCATGTTTGTAAGTCTGTCCTGATATTTTGAAATGAGCTAATTTATAAGGCCCACATATCTTCTTTACTAAGTTCCTTCAACTGCAACTTTAATCCAACCTATTTGCTTATTATGGACTTTATAGAACAAGCTGAGAAATAACTATCCAGAATCTCATAAGATAATTTCTTTCAGAAATGGGAGGGATAAAATAATTACTGAAGGTTTATAATCACTAACGGATGTAAACTTCAGAAGAGGAGGGATGTCAGTCATTTGAAGAAGTTAAAATAAAGATCATACGATTATCTCCTCAGGTCTTACTCCATAAGTATTAAAAGCTTGATAGGCTTATGATAATATTTATGTCACTTGTAATATATTTTTTAAATTTTGGCTCATATATTTTGGTTAAAAAAATGATTTTCTCCCCTGAGTAGTTAAAACCCAACTTTATGTGGCATCCCTAAGTGTTCTCAAATATTTCACATTTAAGAAAAGCAATGTGGAGCTCTCTTATGTTTAATGTAACTTTATTCATTTTCTTTTCTGTTGTGTGAAAGATGCTGACCAGAAGCAACACGGGGAAGGAGAGTGGGTGCAGTTGGTCATCAAGGGAAGCCGAGGAGAGAACTCCAGGCAGGAACCCAAGGCAGGAGCCTGGGGGTAGGAACTCAAGCGGAAAGCACACAGGAACAGTGCTTCCTGGCTTGCTCCCTGGCCTCCTCAGTTACCTTTCTAATACAGCCCAAGCCCCCTTGCTCAGGGGTGGCACCATCCATAGTGGACTGGCCCTTGCTACATCAATTATCAATCAAGAAATCCCCAGTTGAGGAAATCCCTCCATTGAGAATCCCTCTTCCCAGAAAGGTCTAGGTTTGTATCAAGTTAAAAACTAAGCAACATGGCAACTGAACTTTTAAAATTAATGAACAAACCATTTGCTGCTTTTTCCTTTCCTAACAAGTCATATCTTCAAGTTCTTGAGGGAAAATCCTAGAATATTACAATAGGAAAAAGACCCCAGAAATGATCCAGTATCTTCATCCAGATGAAAATTTAAGATCCTGAACTAGTAAACCTGTTCGGTCCTCTCAACTACAAAGGCATGTCTCCTAGAACAGCCAATCTTTGATTCACATCACCTCTGTTCTATACTTTCTCTTTCCTGAGAAAGTATATTCTACCCTGGAAACAGATAATGGGAGACTAGGGAAAAAATGTGGTGCTCATCCGTCCTAGTTTTTAATGAGACACTTTTGTGTATATGTGTCTTGGTAAAAGTATTAACAGCACCTTTTGTGATCAGACCTCTGTTGATTGTAGCCTGATTAGGATATGACGCATTGGCTTGAACCATGCTGATGGGGTCAGAGAGGAAACAGGCTAAGGGAATGAATACTTCCTTGGGCTTCTATTCTTCTAGCTAAGCCAGGAGAATTTATTAGGGTAAGTTAGAAGTGCAGTATATTATTATCTCATTAATTTTGTTTCAACTAGACAGTTGGGTATCATATGCTTGACAGACTTGACTAATCTTATTGTAAGGCCACATTTATGTCATTCTTGTACAAGATACTAACTGGATAACCACTTGCTGTGTAACTTGATGTATTTTAGTTTGCTATCTCCTTACTTCCTATGTATGCTGTAAACATGCAAGAAGATCTAGGAAGGAGAGGGAGAAGAAAGAGGAAAAAGTACCATAAAATGGCCTTCTGAAAAATATTTTTGATTTTTATTTTACGTATATGACTATTTTGGCTGCGTGTATGTAAGCACACCCATGCATACAATGGCTGCAAGGCCAGAAGAGGGCTTAAGATTCCCCTGGAACAGGAGTTACTTATTGATGGTTACTGGCCACCATATGGGTGCTGGGAGAACTTAGGTCTTCTCCAAGAGCAAACAGTGCCTTTAACTTCTGAGTCATCTCTCCAGCCCGGAGTACTAATTTTAAGAGTGGTCACAGACGTACAAATTATATGCAACTGTAATCGGTCTGTTTTTAAAGATTTATTTGTTTTATTTTATGTGTATATGTGAGTGACTGCATGTATGTATGTGCACTGTGTGTGGCTTGGTGCCATGGAGGTCAGAAGAGGACATTGGATCCCTTGAAACTAGAGTTACGGATGGTTGAGAGGCAGCATGTGGGTACTGGGAATTGAGCACGGGTCCTCCAAGAGAGCAAGTGCTCTTAACTGCTGAGTCATGTTTCCTCCCCAGTATTTGGTCCTTTTATTCATATACCTATAATGTGAGTAAAATAATTCTTTTAAAGACAGTTATGTAGTCTAAACCAACTATGGCTCTGTGGGGGCAGCTGAGGGTTAAAAACAAGCTTCCATTCTGGAATTTCACTAGTTTTGAACAAGTTTCATCTTATCTAATTGATATGCAAACCCTCTATATTTTCATGATGAAGTCAAAAGTAATTTTTGTTTTAAATTGAGGTTTCATGGTGGTCATGGGGATGAGTCATGGTTTCTGAGTAGCCTAAACTTACACCTTCATTTTGAGAGACAACTGGATTATCAACTGACCCTATGTGAACGGAGTGATCTCATGCTATTGAAATGCAAAGGAAGTACTTAAAGAAAATATGTTTAATTTGCATACATAACATTTTTACATCCTTAATATATGCCAAAATCCACCAAGACTGGATGGATAGCCAAAAAATTCATGTAGCTTACACATTGCTAAAATACATATGAATGTATCTGTCAATCCTATCACCTAACTCTTCCCCAACCCACTCTTATTGAAGTTGTATTAAACTGGCTACTGTTTCCTAGATGAGATAATTATAGAAAAATGAAATTGGTTCCTACTCATTCCTCCCCTGGGAGTCATAACTTGAGGTTGCGACTGAAGTGAATGAATGCTTGGTACCATGTTTTACTGCCATAGATGAGTCAGGGAATACGGAGAGTGGAAAGTGTTGCCTTCCACAAAACCGTGGGAGTAAAACATTTCAGTTAAAGAAGAATAGGTTGAAAGGGAGCAGCAGCGGCAGCAGCGGCAGCAACGGCAGCAGGACCCTATTTGTGCTATTTACCAAAGCTGACAATCGGTAACAGATGTTGCCATCAGCACGTACAGTGGTTTCTTCTTCCCACTGAATGATGAAACTGTTCTCCCCCCCAGGAAAGCTCAGAGCAAGGTGTTTGAGGGTGAGGGGGATGGGAGGGAAGAGACAAAGGCGCTTATCCTGAATCTATTAGCTATAATGAACAGGTACTAAGAAGCAGACACAGTCACATAACATAAATTACAATCTAAATGAGATATTCGTATTTACATAAGCAGTTCCTCAGGCACTCTAAGCTAAGTTCATGGGAAGAAAGTCTTCCAAATGCCACTCATACCACCAGGGATAATTGCAGGACTAGAAGCATCCTTTCCATTGCTTGGGAACTGTGCAGTGGGATTTTAATTTCAGTTTGACTTACATGCTGCTGTCATATCATGAAGACTAGAGTTGCAGTTTTGCACTGTGGTTTTTCCTGGCTTATTTTAGAATCACAGAAAGTGTAAGCTTGCAAATCTTTTAATAAGGCAATTACATTCAGACAAAGATTAGATCTCAGTGGCACAATAGATTTTTGCTATATTATTCAGTATCTTTTTGATATTCCACTGTCACTAGACAAAGCTGTGAATAGCAATGTGACAAGTCTATTCAGAAGGCAACAATGAGGGTTTCCTTCATTGTGTTCGCTTGTGTGCCACACAAACCCTCAGTTAATTTTTTTTGGCCTGTTTTGAAAAAGCAGAAAGAAAATACCATTTAGAATCACAAAAAACACTGTTGAATCTATCTTTGAATCTTCATTTTGTATTTGTAAAATGAAATGTTGAGATATTCAATCATTTAATTTTTTATTTGGTAAAAATATCTTGGTATTCAAAGTGTCAGTCTTAATATAGAAATAAATTACTTGATATGGAAAAGAACAAAATCCGTAAGAATGTAGACTTGTTCAGAGCACGTGCCTTCGATGAGGGTGCAATGCACTTGGAAGATTCACACGTTGATTTATAATGTTGCCAGTGGGGAAAAAAACTTCAGGAACAACTGGTTTTATCTGTTTTCTATAAGTTCCTTCCAAATTAAAATTTATTAAAATAATTACAGCAGAAATATGAGCTACGGTCAATTTTAGAAAGTCTAATTTTATGTAATATATCATTTTGGGGAGAAAGAAGATCATATTCATAGTGTTTAACATTTTGGTAGTTTGACAAATTAATATTCATGAATTAATTCTTAGAAATTGAGTACAGGGACGCTTATCTTCATTGTACCAAACTGAGACTGTAGATTGTGGACCTAAAACTTAAGTTATTCTGTTTGAAATGAATGTTCATTCAGGGGTAATTATATTTCATGATTGATTCAAATATGCCAGACAAATGAGGCCTAGGCTCTAATCTTTTTGTGTATGCAGTGTTGGGGGGGTCAAAGACAGGGCACCATGCAGGGTGGGCAAGCCATCTGCTTGTGAACTACAACCCGGTCCTGGGTTCTAATCTTGATTCTCCAGCAAGTGTTTTACATAGTGGCTTCACTTTTTCTCTCTTTGAGGACATGATTAAAACAGAAGAAATGCTCAAGAAGAAGGTAGAAGAGAAAACCAAGGAGAAAAAAAAAAAGTAAGGCTATGTAAGCAGTCCACAGGACACCGTATCACATACAGAAGATTCAGGAAGATTCTGCAAATATACATCTGGGAAAGTCATGTACTAAGTCATGGAAAGAAGTAAGGATGTTGGTAAGATTGTAGCCCCAGAGAACTCTGCAGTACATGACTCTGAAAATAAACCTTTTAATGTCAGTGAATAGTTGTTAAATGATATGATGAAATAAAACCTTATTTGGCCAGAATATTTCAAGTACCATTTATTATTTTTATATAATTAAAAATTTGATAATACTATTAGAAGCAATTTACTTTCTAGTTACAGAAAATCACTGCAAGGCATTTTACATTAAAAAATAAAAAAATTCTTAGAGCTTATGATATAAGATGTAAACTGCAGCTCTCAAGAAAGAGAATAAAAGGGAGCTTATTGTAAGCCAAGTGTGAGTGGCCATGGCCTGGGGATAATAATTCAGATTGCCCTAAACAACAAGTTCCAACATGGAAGCAGTTGCATGTACTTTTTAAGTTACAAAACAAAATAAAACCATAAATCAAAGCATTTACCAAATACGATGGTGGGATATAAAGTATGTGGGTGACAGGAAACAGGAAATGTGTGCTGTAAGTTTCAGATCCTGCCTGATGACAGTCTCAGTTTTGGGTTTTTTTCAAAACTAATAACATACTAAAAATATGTTCCAAACATTTGACCTGTTGGTAAAAAAAGATGTTTATTGAGACACAGAGGTGGGCAGTGAATGGCTGTTCAGGGGATTAAGTATAGCTCATGCAATTTGACTCTGACTCTGCAATATTCCACAGCCACAAAGTTCTAATCAGCCAATCAACTTGTAGGATCTTTCACATAGGCACTGATTCATTTCTGGGAACTTCAGTTTACGGTTCCCCCTATTGACCAGTTCTCACATTTTGTACGCGAGGAAACTAAATGTTTTATGTCTTACAGTTGTAACAAATCTCATTCCTAGAATCTGATAAAGATGAGGCTGACTAGGCAGGGCAGCAGTAGTCAGGAGAGGGAAACAGTTGTTTAAAGATCCTAAGAAAGAAGTCCCTGGGGCTGGAGAGATGACTTTGTGGTTAAGAGCACTGGCTGTTCTTGTAGAGGACCTGGGTTCAGTTCCCACATGATGAATAACAACTGTCTATAACTCCAGTTCCAGGGTAATTCAATGCCCTCTTCTGACCTCCACGAGCATTGCATGCCACAGATGCACTTCCCTACATGCAGGCAGTACACTCATACACATAAAATAAAAATAACAATTAAAAAATGTGTATGAGTATATTACCTGCATGTATGTGAGTGCATCCATGTTGTGCAATGCTGCAGAGGTCAGAAGAGGGCTTCGGATCCCCTGGAACTGGAGCTATGGATGGTCGTTAGCCACCATGTGGGTGCTGGGGACTGAACCTGGGTCCTCTGCAAGAGCAGCCAGTGCTCTTAACCACAGAGCCATTTCTCCAGCCCATATCAAAGTTCTTCATCATCATATCTGGGCTTGATTTTTGTCTTTTTCCTGTGCTCTGTATTGATACAATATTTACATGTGACACATGATAGGAGGGCTACCAACAAAGTTAAAACAGTCTAGATTGTGGTATGGGAAGGCAGCAGATGACAGAAACAGATATTTTAAACAACCACCAAGAAGTATCCTCTTTAATCTGATTGACTACATGCTTCCCCTGTGTCTACAGTCATTTGTATTCTATTTTATTTGATATTTGGAGCTTTTAAAGTAATTTATCCTTGCTTTAATTTTAGCCTTGCTCTGGACAGTTTAATTTACTAGCTGTTACCTCATGTAGAGTGGCTAGTTCTAATAGGAAAGATTGGGTTTTAATGTTGAAATTATTGTAACTCTTATTTGTGAATTATTTAATTTGTCCTATTATCATGATATTATATCAGCCTCCAAGCTGTAGTGTTGGGACTAAAGGAATGCTCCACTATGCCTCATGGACCCTTCTCACTACCATTCTCTTCCTCAAGGCAGCTGCAAAGATTACCAGCTTGCCTGCCCTGAGGATTTTTCTCAAAAAATCTAAGAAAATTGTAAAAGTTTAAAAAAATTGACCTTTTCCTGTGTAGCAAATATTGTTAGTGATGGAGGCAGCAACAAGATGCCGGGCTTGTCAAAAACAGGGTTACATAAATTTTGTAGGCAAAATAAAATGTTATTTCTTTTTAAAAAATTTAAAATTTGATTGCGCCCTCCGTACCTTGATTCCCCCAGCCTCATTCACCCTCTCATGCCCCCGCCCATCTTTCCTCCTGGCCTGGGACCTGTCCCATTCCTTGCCTTGGTGCCCCAGACACTGGGGGAACCAGCACTGCTTCCTGATCCTTTGCATCCAGACCAACCCAGTTCCTTCTGGGGTCCCGAGGAGCCCTCTGAGCCTGACCCCACCCTCACCCCCTCTGCTTACCTGGGCTGCACAACCGACCAGCCTCTTTCCTGGTTGCTGGGGCTGACCTGTCCTCTTCCTGATCCTTTGCATCCAGACCAACCCAGTTCCTCAGTGCAGTCCCCAGGAGCCCTTGGGGCCTCTTCCCGCCCCCATCTCCCTTTGTATCTCTGGGTGGCACAGCCACCAGCTGCCCTAGACCAGCATCTTTCCTGGGCCCTGCTCCCAGGCCAGTCCAACTCCAAATTCCTGAGGCCAAAATCTTTCCTGGAGGGATCCAGACTTTAGGTGAAAGCCTGAGAGCATCTGATACTCATCTGACTTGGGTCTCTGCAGGAACTCCTGAAGACAAAAGCAATCTAGCTATTCCAATATAAAATCAAAAGAGAGAACTGGAAGCTTAGAGGAACCAGCTTTTCATGCCCAAAAAGTAAACCACGAAGACACATAAAGTTTAAAAAAAGAAACAGACCTAAACTTGAAGGCATGAGTCTCACACAAGAATCAGAAACTACAAAAGAAATTCACATGTCAAAATCACAGAGAAAAAATAATAACATGAAAAACCAATAACAT
>NW_008334003.1:3309087-3309599 GCF_000622305.1 Nannospalax galili
AAGTAAGCCAATTAGAAATGACAGGAGAAAGTCTCACCAATAGGATGAATAAATAGGAAAACAGAGTATCAAGACTGGAAGATAAAGTCGACAAACTAGACCATTCAAGCAAAGATTATGAAAAATTTAAGAAATCACAAGAATGGAATATGCAGGAATTGTGTGACACCATAAAAAGATCAAATTTCATAGGCATACAGGAAGAAAAATCTCAAGATAATGGTGTGGACCAGATCTTCAACAGAATCATGGAAGAAAATTTCCCAAAATTAAAGAAAGGCATGCCCATACAAATACAAGAAGCATATAGAACACCAAATAGACAGAACCAGAAAAGAACTCTCCACGGTACATCATAGTAAAAACATTACACGTACAAAACAAAGAGACAATACTGAAAGCTGCAAAAGAGAAACAAGAAGTCACATATAAAGGAAAACCCATTAGGATTACAGCTGACTTTTCAGTGAAAACTATGAAAGCTAGAAGAGCCTGGACCAAAGTATTCCCAG
>NW_008334003.1:3310210-3323886 GCF_000622305.1 Nannospalax galili
GCTCAGTTTCCAGTCTACAAAGAGGAGGGTCAACACAGAGGAATCCTTTCCTCCATGCTTCCAAGCGAAGCCAGCCATCATCAAGCAGGACATTTTACTTATCTTCACATAGGCAGAACTGGTAAAAGAAAGGAGCCAGGGGCTCCTCCCAAGCCCATGTGACCCCTGAGGAACAGATCCTCAAATGACCTTAAGAGTAAAAATAAATTGGTTTATCTGGGCCAACTCTATGGCCTTAAACACCCAAAAGGAAAGTATAACCAAAGATTAAAGGTGCCAATATGATTTTTTAAGAGTCCATATGCATAGTTAAAGGCTACATAGCAAGCAACAATGTCAGATAGGAGATACTTTCTTTTGAGTTGTTGGCCAGAGTCGCCAAAGGGACTCCCAGATAGTAACCCAGGATAGAACTGGGAAAATGAACAGCAGACCCTAATCTTATCTAAAGGAATATTAATAACTGATTGCTGCTAGATGAGGGAACAGCTGAACTTGCTAAAACAAAGACCTCTAGTCTAGGCTGACTAGATTCACCAGATGGGCAAGTAGTGCTTTCCCATCTGGGAAGTGGGTGTATAGTTGAATAAGATGGTTTGGGATGTTCTGTGTGATATATATACATACAAAATAAAATCAAGAAATTTAAAAAAATGTATTATATTTGAGGAGGAAGCATGGAAATTTATGTCATGTTAATTAGTAGAAGTGATAAACCTTACCATTGAAATCTACCTGACGACTTTATAGACATACACAGGTGCCAAGGATCCAAGTACAACCGATTATGACTTCTAATAATCATATACATAGAGATTAGAGGTGCAGGCACCAACATTTCAGTGCTAGTAATAAAAACAATGAATCTTTCTGCAAGGAAAAATATATTCTGAAATGAAATGGAGATCTTATTTAAAGGTCAAAACTCATTCAATTTTATGTCTTACAGGGCTTATACTGAGTTTAATATTGTATAACTGTATTAATTCTACTATGAACCTAGAAACTTATAACCACTTGTGAAGGAGATGTACTCTTGCTCTGGAGTACGTTGCTGAATATGTTAAAGCTGTTATGAAATGCTTCTTCTAATCATGTAAGTCTTAAAAATTTTTTAAAAATTAAAATTTACTATTATTTGTGTGCATGTCTGTGTGTATGCATTCTGTACATGTATATGGGTCTATGTACCACAGCATGTAGGTGTCTGTGTGGTTTGACAACTTTGTAAAATGAGCTCTCTCTTTCCACCTTTATGTGGGTTCTACAATGAAAATTATTTAGAGGAACCTCAGGACACAGAATTCAAAGAACAATTATGAACATGATCAAAGAATTCAAGGAGATTAAAGAAGACACACACCTTGATGAACTCAGAGAGGAATAAACTGAGAGAAATCTAAGAAAACACAAATACATGGATGACTGAAATGACAAAGAGAATTCAGAATCTGAAAGTGAATTCAACAAGTAGAAATAATGAAGAAAGCTCAAACTGAAAGATTCAATAGCCAAATGGAAAACTCTGGGGAAAGCCTCACCAGTAGAATGCATCAAGTAGAAACATTTCATCAGGGCTTGAAAACGAAGTAGGAGAGGAAGTGAACTACTCAAAAAGGGTATGGAGAAGAAATGAGAACACATGAAAGAGATATGCAGAAACTTGGGGACACCATGAAAAGACAGGTTCTACCAATTACAGATACAGAAGAAGAAGAATCCCAGGCCAATGGCAGAGATCAGATTTTCATTTTCTTTTTAAAAAAATATTTTATTTATGTTGGGTGTGGTGGCACACGCCTTTAATCCCAGCACTTGGGAGGCAGGGGCTGGTGGATCTCTACAGGCCAGCCTGGTCTACATAGTGAGTTCTAAAACAGCTGGGGCTACAGGGAGACCCTGTCTCAAAAAGGCCAAAAATTTTTTTTATTTATTATATTTTTGTGTATGAGTGTATTGCCTGCATGTAAGGGCACCCATGCCGTGCAATGCCTGTGGAGGACAGAAGAGGCTGTCTGATCCCCTGAACTAGAGCTATGGACAGTTGCTAGCTGACATGTGGGTGCTGGGATTCGAACCCGGGTCTTCTGCAAGAACATTCAGTGTTCTTAACTGCTGAGCCATCTCTCCAGCCCCCAGAGATCATATTTTCAACAGGATTATAGAAGAAAAGTTTCTGAAATTAAGGAAAGACACACTTTTACAGATATAAAAGGTGCAAAGAACAGTAAATAGATAGGACCAGGAAAGAAATTCCCCATGGCATATTATTATATATTAAAGTTAAAACACTAAATATAAAGAAGAACTAGCGGGCACTGAAAGCTTCAAGAGTAAAACTACAAGTCACATAGAAAGGAAAACCCATCAGAATAACAGCTGGCTCTCAATGGAACCTTTACAAGTGAGAGGAGTCCGAAGCAATGTACACCATGTTCTATGAGATCATAGATGCCTATCCAAAATACTCCACCTAGCAAAACTATTTGCAATTTGAAGGAGAAAAAACTCCAAGCTTTCCATTACATAAGCAAGTTAAAAGAGTGCATGCCCACCAATCCAGCCCTATAAAGAACACCGGAAGCAATATTATTGACAGAAGAGAGGACTAAACATAGCCAAGAGCTACAGAAAGAAAGCAAAGGAAGCTCTCATTACTGAAACACAAAACATGACCAGGACTACAAATGGAAAAAAATGACAACAGTCAACACGCATCTTTCATCATTAACTAAACATTAACTGCCTCTACTCCCCCAATCAAAAGGCACAGATTAGATGAATAGATTAAGAAACAAATTCCATCTTTTTGTTGCTTGTAAGGATCTTATCTTCAAGGATAGTCACCACTTTTAGTGAAAGGGTGGAAAAGTATTCCAAGCAAATGGGACCAAGAAACACACAAGCATTGCTATCCTAATGGTTGACAAAATGGACTTCAAAGTAAATGACTCAGAAGAGACAGGAAGCATACTTCATTCTGATCAAGGGAACACTTAACTTGGAAGACATCTTACAATCCTAAACATGTATGGACCAAACTCTGGCACACCCAGTTTCACAAAAAGCATACTACTAGACTTCTAGACACAGATTAATACTCAATCAATAATAGTATGTGATTTCAATACCCCACTTGCTCTAATAGATAGGTCATCTGGACAAAAGATAAACAGAGAAACATCAACCTTAAATTACGTGGTACATCAAATGGTCCTAACAGACATCTGCAGAATATTTTACTCAATACCAAAGAAAACACATTCTATTCAGCAGACCATGAGATTTTCTCTAAAATAGACCCCATACTGGGAAACAAAACAAATTACAACAGATGCAGCAAAGTGGAAAAAACTTTGTGTATCCAATCTGACCACAGTGTGATAAAGCACAAAACCAACAGCAAAAAATATCTCTAGCATTGACATAAACTTGGGGCACTAATATACCACACTACTGAATAATGAATGGGTCACAGAAGAAATCAAGAAAGAAGTAAAAACTTCTGGGGATGAAATAAAAATAAAAACACAATCCAACAAAACCTCTGGGACATTAAAGCAGTTCTGAGAGAAATTACAGCTCTAAGTGTCTATATCAAAAACAGGAACACACCACACCCAATCCCAGTAGATAGGCAGAGATAATAAAAGTCAGAGCATAACTTAATGAAATAAAAACAAAGCAAACAATAGAAAGTATCAAGGAATGTAAGAGCTGGTTCTTAAAAAAGAAAACCAAACAAAAAACAAACAATAAGATCCACAGACCCTCAGCTCAATTAACCAAGAAAGAAGAGACCCAAATTGACAGAGTCAGAAATGAACAGGGAGACATTATGATAGACTCCAATTACTTTCAGAATATTGTAAGGGAAGACTTTAAAAAACTTTACCCCATTAAGTTTGAAAACCTAAAGAAAATGTATAAATTTCTAGATTCAAGCAAACCACCCAAGTTAAACCAAGAAGATATCAGAACTTAAACAGACCCATAACAAATAAGGACATGGAAACAGCATAAAGTCTTATGAGTGAAGAAAGCCCAGGTCCAGATGGAGTCACAGCAAAATTCCACCAGATTTCTTTCAAAGAAGTACAACCAATACTACTTAAATTATTAAAAAAAGACAGAAACAGAGGGGGTATTTATAAACTCCTTCTATGAAGCCCATATTACTCTAATACCAAAACCAGATAAATTTATAACAAAAAAACAAAACTCAGCCCAATATCCACATGAACATAGATACAAAAGTTCTCAATAAAATGCTTTTAAAGTACACAGAGGCATATATTAAAAAGATCATCTACCATAGCCAACAGAGGGCTATAGCTTTATTCCAGAAATGTAAGGACGATTCAACATATCCAAGTTAATACACGTAATAAGTCATATAAATGGACATAAAGACAAAGATCACATGATCATCTCAACAGCTGCATCAAAGGCCTTTGGCAAAATCCTTCATGCCTTCATGATAAAAGTCCTAGAGAGAATAGGACTGGAGGGAACATATCTTAAGGTAATAAAGGCTATGTATGAGAAATTCACAGGCACTGTTATTCTAAATGGAGAAAAATCATAAGCTTTCCTATTGAAATCAGGAGCCAGACAGGGCTGTCCACTACTCCCACTCCTTTTCAATATACTGCTTGAAGCCTTAACTAGGGCAATAAGACAAGAGAAGGAAAATAAGGGGAAAACAAACAGGGAAAAGAGTCATCTTGTCCCTATTTGCAGATGATATGATGTAATACATAAGAGAGTCTGAGAACTATTAGCAATGACCAACGCTTTCAGCAAAGTGGGCATGATACAAAATGAAATTACCCAAATCAGTAGCCTTTTTATATACCAATAGCAAGCATGCTGAGAGAGATCACAGAAACACTCCCACTCAAAATAGGCTAAAAAAAAAATCTATGGATAAACATAATCAAAGAGGTCAAAGATCTTTACAGTTAACTATCTGAAGAAAGAGCTTGAGTAAGGCCTCCCATGCTCGTGGAGAGGTAAACTTAATTTTGTAAAAATGACTGTCTTACCGAAAGCAAATTGTAGATTCAATGCAATCCCTCTCAAAATCCCCATGACACTCTCCACAGGAAATGAAAACAAGCATTCTAAATCTATATGGAAGCACAAAGGACCCTGGAGAGGCTAAACAATCCTGAGCACAAAGAATAATGCAGGAGAGATTGCCACACCAGCTTTCAAGCTATACAACAAAACTATAACAATAAATAAGAGCGCGATACTGGCACAAAATCACATATGTAGATCAGTGTGACAAAAGGGAAGACCCAGAGACAAATGCATGGAGTCACAGACACCTGATATTTGACAAGGATACCGAAAGCACAACTAGGACAAAGACAACATCTCCAACAAATGGTGCTGGGAAAACTGGATGCCCAAATGTAGAAGAATGAAATTAGACCTGTATCTATCACCCTGCACGAATACCAGCTCCAAATGTGTCGTAGAGCTCAGTGTGACACCTGAAATGCTGAATCTTTTAGAGGAAAACATGGGTAACACCTATGAGGTATATGTGCTGGGAAGGACTTTCTGGACCAGCCTCATTTCGCTCAGTGATTAAGGCCAGCAACTGATAAATGGGACCTCATAAAACTGAAAGGCTTCTGTACAGCAAAGGAAATGATAGAGTGAAAAAGAGATAGCCCACAGAGTGCGAGTGTCAGCTCTATGTCTGACAGAGGATTAATATCCAGAATACACAAAGAGCTCAAACACAAATCAAGAAAACATGGCCCAGTTTTAAAATGGGCTCTGTAGATGAACAGAGTTTTCGAAAGAAGAAATAATGGCTAAGAAATATCTTAAAATGAACCTAACATCTGTATTACTTTTCTGTTGCTGTGACAAAATACCGTGCACAATGTCACTTGTAGAAGTCTATTTGGCTTACAAATCCAGAGGGAGAATCTACTATGTTGGGGGAGGCATGATGGCAGGAAGTGGCCAGAAGAGAAAGTTAAACACTCACTTCTTCAAGCAGGCACAGGAAACAGAATGAGCCAGATTGAATGTGGGCGTGGCTAGGAACTTTCAAAACCTGCCCCCATGATGTGCTTCTTCCACCACGACCACACCTGGTAAATGTTCCTTGACTTCCCTCAAACAGCACCAGGAACTGAGGACCAAGTGTTCAAACACTTGAGCCTTTTGGGTAAATGATCATTCAAACCAGCGTAACATCCTTAGCAATCAGGAAAATGCAAGTTGAAACTACTTTGAGACTTCCTTTTACCAAGTCAGAGTGACTGTTAAGATAACAAGAGACAGCAAGTACTGGTGAGGACGCAGGGAAGTTGGGACACTCATTCACTGTTGGAGGTGCAAACTCGTGTAGTTACTATGGGAATCAGTGTGCATAATTCTCATAAAACTGAAAGTAGGTCTACTACAGGACCCAGCTATTCCATTCCTTGGCATATCCCAAAGGACTCTATATCTTATTACAGAGCTACTTCAAAGAGAGCTATTGCTCTGATTACTTTCCCATAACACTAAGCCATCTTTGATCCTAAACCTGCACCTCTAAAAGCATGACTCTTAGCAAAAATAAGTCTCTTATACAAAGCTTCATTACATGAAAGCAAAGGGTTAGAAAGTGAAGCTTATTATATAGACTTAAGGTAATATCTTCCCCTATTTTAAAAGCTAAGCAGGAGAGGGACATACTTACAAATGGAAACTTCTTTCTTTAAAAATATTTCATCTATTACTTTTATGTGTATGAGTGTATTGCTGGCATGTGTGGAAGTTCACCCATGTCCTGCAATGCCCGTGGAGGTCAGAAGAGGGCATCGGATTCCCTGGAACTGGAGTTACAGATGGTTGTCAGCCACCACATGGGTGCTGGGAATGAATTGAGGGTCCCCTGTAAGAGCAGCTGGTGCTCTGAACCGTTGAGCCATCTCTTCAACCCTGACCTGAAATTCTTTAGCAAATTCCAGAGGGAACTGATACGATTCAGGAAACCCTATAAAGTTTTCAGCCCAGTTTTTGCCTATCTTGGGAATTTAGATAGTGTCAGGGTCTCTTCTTTCTCTAGGCTGTATTTTTTAAAAGCCATAACAGCCTTTTCCTTTGATACAGAATGTTCTGCTTGGGGATTACTACAAAAAAGAATAGGAAAAGGTCTTAAAGAAATCGGAAGAGTCAAGGTCAGAGAAGAACAGATAACAGTATGGGGTTAGTTCTGGCACAACCTCTAAAATTTTCTTATGTTTTTAAGAGTTATTTATTATTAATTATTTATTTGTTTATTTATTTATTTATTTATTTATTTTTTGTGTGTGTGCATGTGTGTATGTGTATGTGTGTTGTGAATGGGTGCACACAGTGGCCAGAGAGGGCTTCAGATCCTCTGGAGCTAGAGTTTCAGGAAGTTGTGAACTACCTAGCATGGGTAGTTGGGAATTGAACATGGGTCCTTTGAAAAAGCAGAACACACTCTTAATTGCTGAGTTATTTACCAGTCCCATAATTTATTACTTTTTAACATATCTTCTTTGGATACAAGATGCAAAACTTTACTTTTTTGATAATTCAGCAATTTCATTTCTCCCTTACATGCTTTTGATTCTAATTAAAGCAGACTGCCCATTTACGATCTTTAGTTCTATTGAGAACTTCTAGTTTAGGTGCATAAAAAAAATTTGAAAATATCAAATATTCCCTACTTTTATTAAATCTTTGCAAGTTAAGTTACTATAATTATCAAACATATAACCAGATGGAGTACCAGACACTTTTCTTTTTTGAATTTCTGTTTCCTATTTTAATGTCTTTTGTCTTTCCTGAAAATTTCAACCTTCTATTCTAGCCAGAGTGATCTGTGTTTTGGGTCAAATTTATGTGGTGCTTGTGTGTGGGACCAGCTCCCTCGTGTCTTCCCTCAGATCAGTCCCTTCCACTTTGCGTCAGCTCCATCTTGCACACGTATGGGCGCATGAGAGAGTTTAAGATACTTAGCCAGCTCTTCTGTATGTCTTCTTGGCTGAGCCAGTAAAGTTTCTTCCAATCCAGGAATTGTGTGTGATGCCTTGAACTTCCCCGTGAAGTGTTTGCACATTCTGGAGAGTTCTGACACCTCCATCTTATTGGGCTAGGGAATAGGTTTCTATGACATTCCACATTTTTATGATCAGGCACTTTCGGAATTTACACTAAAAGAGGAACATTCTGATAAGCAGGAGAAGACACTGAAAAATATAATGAGATACTCACGGTGTGGCAGGAGCACAATGCTGAACACTGGAATCGAATGTTCTGGCCAAACATTGGAAACAAATAGCCTAAAACAAATAAAAGATAATGAACAGCTTAGAATAAACCAATAGACCATTGATCAAACCAAGGGAGATATCAACCTCAGAAAGAACTCACCAACATTTACTCCACAAAGCAACAGGAATGGATTGGGCACCATGGGCTCAAATAGGTATCAATTACCAATTATGGGTGACTTGTGGTGAAAGTAGATTGTTGTAGTGGTTCGATGCCTGTCCTACTTTGTTTCTTCATTGCTGTGACAAAACACTCTGATCACTACCACCTTGGGAGGGGAAAGGTTTATTCAGCTTATAGTATTCTCCTGGGTCATAGTTCATCAGGGCAGAAACCTGGAGGCAGGAGCTGGATCACAGGCCATGGAAGAATATTGCTTACTGGCTTGATCTCCTGGCCCCTGCTCAATCTGCTTTCTTATACAACATAGGCCCACCTGACCAAGGGTGGCACCACCCACAGTGGGCTGGGCCTTCCCACATGACTCAGTAGTGATGATGTCAGAGATGTCCCACAGACGTAGCCACAGCCAGTCCAATGAAGGAAATTCCCCAACTGAGGTTCCCTCAACCTATGTGTGTCCAGTTGACACTAAAGCTATCCAGCACAAAGGCACATTATAGCAATGTCTGAACAAAAACAACCTCTTAGCATTCACCAAAACCAAGAATGGGGGTGAGGGGCTGCCTGTAAACCCAGCACTCAGGAGCAGAGGTATGCAGATATCTATTAGATCAAGACCAGCTTGGTCTACATACTGAGTTCCAGGACAACTACGGCTACATAGTGATGCCCTGTCTTAAAAAACCAAAACTAAAAACAAAACAAAACAACAAAAAATTCCCCCAACCCCCAACCATCTAACCAACCAAACACAAAACACCCCAAAATCAAAACCCTCTCTGACTGGTTCTGAGAGCTTGGTCCTTCAGACTTCTCTCAGAACACTGTTCTTGGAGCTGTTTTCTGAACACCAGGTCTTTGCTCTCTCTTTATTGAAGCAAAACATCCAACATGAAATGGGGAATGAAAAGCAACTTTAGAAAAAATCTGGAGTGTTATATAGGACTATCCTTTTAGCCAGACAGATGCCATCTTCCCAAGTACAGCTATCTTCTTGCAAAAGAACATCATATCTGGGCTTGTTGACTGTGGACCATTCTTCACTGAAGGAAAGGTAGGGAGGGTCATGGGACATTCACCTTAGCAACTTGTTTCTCCCAATCCATGGTGGACTGAGTATGCATTGGGGAAGGGGTTGAGTACATGGGATGGAGAAGATTAAAGGAGGGGGCTTCATTTATGCAGCTATGGGGGAGCCATCAGCCATGCCGGGTGTGGTTTTTAGGTGGGAGCACCCACAGGGCTGTAAGTAACTCCTCACCCATTGCTCTGTAAGTAAGACCAATAAACTCACTGGTTCTTGGTTTGTCATTGGGACCTTGGGAGAATGGGATAGACAATGTTTATATCCCCCCAAGGAAGAAGTTTTAGGAGCAAGGGGATTTTCCATTTCTGACCCCTACTGACCTAGAACAGCACATATGACTACAAACAGATGATATTAATCTAATCCCATCTCTTTTTTGAAAAGCTTAAAATTATTTATTTTTATTTCATGTGCATGCATGTACTGCCTGCATGTAGGTAAGTGCACCCGTGTCATGCAATGCCCTTGGAGGTCAGAAGAGGCTGTCAGATCCCCTGGGACTGGAGTTATGGACAGTTGTTAGCTGCCATGTGGGTACTGGGATTTGAACCCGGGTCTTCTGCAAAAAGTGTTCTTAGCCGCTGAGCCATCTCCCTAGCCCCTAATCCCATTTCTTATTTACAATATAAATGGAATGATTTATTGCTTCCAATGAATATTCACTGCTTACAGCACTTGATAGTCTCACAAAACACACACACACACAGACAGACACAGACACACAGACACAGACACAGACCACACACAGATGCACACACAGACACAGATACACACAGGCACAAACAGACACATATACACAGACACACCCACATAGACACACACAGACACAGACACAAACACACACAGATGCACACACATAGACACAGACACACAGATACAGACACACACATACACAGATTCACACACAGACACACACACATACACACCCAGATATATATACACACAGACACAGAGACACAGACACACAGACACACACACAGACACATACATGCAGACATACACACACACACACACACACACACACACACACACAAACATTACTCTGAGTTAAAATGAAGAAGAAATTGTGAGATTAAAGCTATGTATTTCAGTTACAAGAGGATTCCAAGGCCTGATAAGCTTGTAGACACTATAAAGAAGCTGAGACAGTTTTCCAGGGGTCATTCCCCAGTTCCCTCTCACTTGTTTTATAGAAGGAGCTTGTCCATACTTATAATAGATGACGTTCCCAGAAATCCCATTCCCACAGATTGTCCTTAGTGCCCCACATTGATATCAAAATTGACGATGCTACTTCAAGGCGATAGGAGAAGTTATTTGGAGTCAGATGAGTGGCTATGGTCCAGGAATAGGTTTAAATAATATGCTCCAATGTGAAAGTGCTTACAAGAACATTTATAGTCATAGATCAAAAAGTCATACAAAGACACTTTCCAAATACCTTGGACAGGACATTCTATAGGCAGTTTACAGCAAAGCATATGAAATTCTGCTATAGTTTTCAGATGCTACCTCAAAAGATTCTTAGCTTTTGGGCTCAGGGAAGACAATGTTTTGCTAAGAACACATTCCAAACACGTTCTGATAGTCTAAGGATATTCAGCCAGATACAGAGAGAGGACAGTAAATATTAGGGGACTAAAGGCAAGTCAAAGATAATTTGGCTCTGGATCTGTGACAGTCCTGTTTTTCACAGTTACAAAGTCTTAATCAGTCCACCAGCTTTGTAGACTTTTTAACATAGATGTGGATTTTGTTGCTTAAAAAGTAAATGTAATAAATAAGAACCAACATTTTTCTATTTACAGAGGGTTCTTTCATAAATGCTCATTGCCATGATTAGTTAACCCGGGATTCCTGACATGGCTACAGTAATCTGTGCTTCTCTGCGCTTCCCCAGGCAATGCACTTTGGCCAGTACGGGTCTGATTACAATACTGTGCTTCTAAGAATTATAAAGAAATCAATGATGCTATTTGATTATTAATGAACAAATTCATAGTCACAATGAAGCTACAAGGACCAAAAACGTAGCTAGAGTCTTTTATGTCTCTTCTGCAGCAATGCAATTAAAGTAGTCAAAAGTCATTTCTGACAAGGCATAAGTTTATCTTGATTTGCAATGCACACTAAAACCTACACAAATTGTTTGATATTTAACCATAGAAAAATTTAAATATAAGTTTTCAGCACTGTGTTCTACTTCTACAGAGTCTAATGAATAAATAAATTCTTTATTGACTTTGGCTCAAATGGCAAGGCTACGTGACCTGGGGAATGACCAAACGTTGGCAGAACAAAACTGAGAAATCAATAGCGATTGATTATTTAAACTTGGAGTTTCAGGGTACTCAGGCAGGATTTATTCTAAGCTAAGCTCCAGTAGGAACACTCTTTGAATCTATCTGATTTGCAAACTGCCTCCAATATTTCATCCTACACAGCTAATTTGCAATGAAAATTGCTGTCTTAAACGTGGGCACCTCATTTGTTGATGAATTCAGATAGTTCCTGTGATTTATTTTCATTTGTATCTACCTCCTTTCCATAAATTTTGTCCTTTGAGTTCTGATCCTCCGATCCAGATCCTTTCTCCTTTACTTTTTAAAAATAAAATCATTTGAGGAACAGCTAGAAAACACTTCAGGCCTCCAAGTACCACTGTAGTCTTGTCATATTGGATATAGGGGAGGGGGATTGCCCAGCTGATCTCAGCCAAAGCCTGATGGGACATCATTCACCAGAAAGCCATGAGGGACTCAACTGAAAAGCAGGGCACCGTGCTTTCTTTATATTGCACCTGCTCTTGGGGAGGGTGCACTAAATGTCTCAGGGCTCTCAGAAATAGAAAAGTTGGCAGATGTTGGAGGTGATTAAAGGCATGACTACAAACTGGCGCATTCTCTCCATGGAAGTCTGTCTGTGTTTACTGTACTGCACTTAGAACTTGGCAGGCTTGGAGATCTGGCCAGACTGGCAAAGCTTGTTGGGCCCATGGTACTCATAAGGATTTTTCCAAAGATATTAAGGTCAACTGTTAAACTATTAAAATTTCCAACAAAAATATATATGACAAATTTAATTTTTGTATGTACTGCATAGAATCTAAGGAATCTATTTTTACAAAATGGTTGGTGAATTTTTAAAACTCCAATTCTTTTATTATTATTATCAATATTATTATTTTTGTGTATATGTGTAAATGCAGGCATGTGTGTGACATGGTGTATGTGTGAAGACTTTGTGGAGTCAGCTGTCTCCTTCCATATTTATGTGCATTCTAGATATTGAACCCAGGCCACCAGGCTTGAGCTGCAAGTGCCCTTGCTCACTGAGCCATCTGACTGGTCCCCAAAACACAAATACCTAAAATTAGAGATGTTGAGTCTATGATCAGCTCATGCTTGTAAATATTTTAGTTTTAGCATGGACACTAAATGTTATGTATAAAAGAATTTGAAATAGAAATTGCCCAGATAAAATAGCTATCTTCTTATAATCATGCTAATGCTTTTTCCCAGAGAGTATTTGTTTTATTAATACTATATTGAGTATCTTATGTGACTGTAAAAAGAATAATTATTTTTATGGTCTTTATTTAGTATATCCATTAGAAAATGCTTCAACTAATTTATGTATGGCGTACTTTGTTGGAGCCAGACACAGACACACAGACACACCACACACACAGACACAGACACAGACACAGGAACAGAAACACACACACACACACACACACACACACACATGCACACACACACACAAATGTATAAAAGTTTGTCAAGGCAAATGATAACCAAGCTGTGTGCTGGCTCTCAAAAAACATCTTATGACAGAAAATAACTTTACATAAAACTTGATAAGAATGATTCACTAATAGAGGGTACAAGTTTGCAATTATAAGGAGAATAGGGGCATGTAGGGTATAAGCAAATTCTTCATGCAAGTTAATTATAAAAGTCAGTTTGAAGCGATTAATCTCTTTACAAATAGCATATTGAGGCAGGAAGGTTATATTATCCTATACACATGCATATAATCAACTTTAAAGAAATCTAGACATCCTTTAGATATATTATCATATCATCTGCAAAAAGGAATAATTTGATCTCTTCTTTTCCAATTATTACTCCTTTAATTTCCT
>NW_008334003.1:3324639-3334744 GCF_000622305.1 Nannospalax galili
AAAAAGAAATCTAGA
Source organism: Nannospalax galili (assembly GCF_000622305.1). NCBI lineage: Eukaryota > Metazoa > Chordata > Mammalia > Rodentia > Spalacidae > Nannospalax > Nannospalax galili. The sequence continues at coordinate 3,324,655 of NW_008334003.1, forward strand.
CATGTATGTAGAGGTAACTTAGAGTTCGGGCTCCTCCCCAGGTTTGGAGTATTTTATCCATCATCCCTGGTGAAATAATTTGTTTTAGTTCCCAGTCATACTTTCTGCCCCTTTCACCATAGTCTTCTCTTTTTGGCTGTGTGCTTCTGTCCCTTTGACCATAGTATTTCTCCTGTTGTCACTTATTTTTTAAAATTTTATTTTTTAATTTTATGTGTAATAAATTCCTCCAGGTATACTGAAGTAGTAAGAGATGATTATGTCATAACTGTGTGTTATAACTCAAAGAGAAATATAAGAAGGCACCTTTAGAATTTTTAGTTCTACAGATTAAACTTTTAATCTATTTGAAAAAGCATGTAAAATGTCCATGAGTATTTATTAATGTAATATTTCAATTGAGAATTTGAAATTCTAAGGAGTGGAAAATAGTGAGCAATGAAAGAAAAACATAAAATATGTGAACAGAATAAGAAGCAACAGAGACACCAGGTGGAAGAGTTTTAGGGAGCTGGACCCGGGGCTCAGGTTTGTAGTCCCAGCAATTCATTAAGTAAGTGGGGGCCGAAGAATCACAATTTCAAGTCGTGCATGGACTATAGAGAGAGTTCAAGGTCAGCTTGGGCCGCTTAGGGAGAACCTGTCTCAAAATAAATAGAAAGTTCTGAATATGGAGCTTAGTGGTAGAGTTCTTCTGTATCACACAAGAGGCCCTCAGTTTAATCTGTAGTATTAAAAAACGTTTTAGGAAATGTTTAGAAAATCATATACACTCCGGTTTGGATCTTCAATGATGTTCCATTGATCTATGTGTCTGTTTTTGTGCCAGTACCATGTTATTATGACTATGGCTCTGTAGAATGCTTTGAGATCTGGTATGTTAACTCCCCCCAACCGCAGTTGTTTGTGCTCAGGGTTGCTTTGGCTATCTGGGATCTTTTGTGCCTCTATATGAATTTAAGGATGGATTTTTCTAAGTCTGTGAAGTGTGTCATGGTTGGGATTGCACTGAATCTATATATTGCTTTTGGTAGGATGGTCATTTAACATTCAGCCACCTGATATTTGACAAAGGCTACAGGAACACACAATGGAGGAAATAGCATCTTCAACAGATGGTGCTGGCAAAACTGGATCTCCACCTGTAGAAGAATGAAACCAGAGCCTTATCTTTCACCTTGCACAAAAAACTCCAAATGGATCAAAGACCTCAATGTGAAACTGGAAACCCTGAAACTATTAGAAGAAAATATTGGCAGTAACTTACAAGATGTAGGTGTAGGAAAGGATTTTCTAAATCAGACAGAAGTTGCTCAGGAATTAAGGTCAGCAATCAACAAGTGGGACCTCACTAAACTAAAAAGCTTCTGCACATCAAAAGAAACAATCAAAAAAGCAAAGACAAAACCCACAGAATAGGAAAAAAATTCTTCATCAATGACACATCTGACAGAGGTTTAACATCCAGAATATATAAAGAACTCAAAAAACAAAGAATCAAGAAACCAAATGACCCAATTAAAAGATGGGCTAAAGATCCAAACAGAAAGTTCTCAAAGGAAGAAATATAGAGGGCTAAGAAACACCTCAAAAAGTGTTCAACGTCATTAGTAATTAGAAAAATGCAAATTAAAACCACTCTAAGGTATCACCTTACCCCAATCTGACTGGCTAGGATCAAGAGAACAAATGATACCAAATGGTGGCGAGGATGTAGAGAAAGGGGAATGCTCATCCACTGCTGGTGGGATTGCAAACTCATGAAGCCTCTTTGGAAAACAGTGTGGAGAACTCGTAAAAAACTAAAAATGAACCTACCATATGACCTGGTTATAACACTCCTTGGCATATACCCAAAGGACTTGTCCTATTGTAGAGACACTTGTACAACCATGTTTGTTGCTGCTCTTTTCACAATAGCTAAGAGATGGAAGCAACCTAGCAACCTAAGTGCCCCTCAACTGAGAAGTGGTTAACAAACATGTGGTACATTTACACAATGGAGTTCTATTCAGCAGTAAAGAAAGATGAAATAATGAAATTTGCAGGTAAATGAATGTATCTAGGCACTGTTATACTAAGTGAAGTAACATAGACTCAGGAAAACAAATAACATACGTTCTCCCTCATATGTGGCTCCTAGCACCAAATCCTTTTAAATTCCAGGTTGTTTTAATAAGATGATGCTATCTATACAGCAGTCACTCCTGGGAAATAACTGCCATCGTAAGGACTTTGGCTGAGACTGATCGCTAAACATAGTCACAATTGGGCTTGTTGATGATTGTACTCATTCATCAAAGGAGTGCCAAGCAGGGTCACTGGACCCTCACCTGAGTATCCACACACTTTTCTCAGCCAACTAATCCAGCCTTGGAAGGCAAAAGAAAAATGAAGAAAAACTGAATAGAGGGATGCTTTTGGAAGCCCTTGTCTAGAAACTCCAGTGGACTCTCTTATGAACATTTGAAAATTGCCCTGTTTGGACTTTTTTCTAGTTCCTTGTCTAGAACTCCTAATGCTAATTACTCTTGCCTTTATTTCTCCTTCACATCTCCTACTCATGATTCAAGGGCTTTCTTTTCCCCTGAAAGACAAGAGGTATGCAATTTGGGATTCTTTTAGATAGACCCACTGAAGGGGTGCTCCAATTGCCTCACCCTGTGTCCCTGTTTAGTATGGAAGAAGCCAGAGCGGTCTGCATCCCTATTTACTATTGGCAATTTGGGTAACCCCTTCAGAGGATGGTGTGATAAGAATAGGAGGTAGGAATTGGCTAGGCAGTTTGGTAAAAAGACCCCAAAGAAATGTGGCCAATTTCTTGGCTAAATGAAAATGTCCTTGGGCCTGTTAGCAGCATAATGTGTTCCAAAGGCCAAAAATGTCAAAAGTATTTGGGAACTTGTATCTAATCCTTAAAAGATTTTAGGGTTACCTCTTCAGAGGGGGGAATGTTGGCAGGGAGGAAGTGGGCATGGATTTGATCAAAACACCTTACATGCGTGTATGAAATTCTGAATAAAGGCTTTTTGAAAATTAAAAAAAAAAAGAAAATCATGTACACACAAATATATGAAGTTATATAGGGTATGAATAAAGGCTTTTTGAAAATTAAAAAAAAAAGAAAATCATGTACACACAAATATATGAAGTTATATAGGGTATACTGGAGAGTTGGTGCTAGTTGAATAAAAATTAGAATCCTGAAAAGGTAAAGAATTATACCATGGTTGTGTGACCTTAAGGGCTTAAATCAAAAAGTCAAGACCAGAAAAGAGCTGAAGCTCAGAACTAAGAGGATGCTGTGTGGGACTGTTATTCAATTCAACTGATAGTTTTGATACTAGAACACTCTTATTTATCTGCTGTATATCATGTGGTATTATGAATCACTCTGACACAGATTCATGGCAAAGAGGAGGGTTTTCTTTCAAAATAAAGGCAACAAACTTCTTCAAATTAAGATACCCCACAGGTGCACCCTTTTAGGAGCAGCAGAGTCTAGTGCAGTTGTGCTCCTGTCTGAAGCTACTTCTTTACATAAGAAGCTTTTTCTTTACAGAAAAAGTGTGAAGGAAGATAGATATTTTGCTATTGCTTGCTAGAATGAAATGCAGAAAATATTAAATCAAGATTAAGTATTATATAAATATAGTCATCTATTTAACAATGTTTATTAACTATCTAATCCTGCCAACAATAGAATTTAGTTTAGCATAGTAGTCTAAATATTCACTTTTTTCATTGTGTTTTAGTGTGGGGAGGCAGACAATAATAATAATAAAAACAACAACAATAATAATAATCTATACCATATCAAACTGTGAAGAGTGTGATGAGTTGCGAGAGAGTACTGGGGGTGCTGTCATAGAAAAGATGATCAGGAACTATATTTTGATGTGGTAAAATCTAAAGAAAGACCTGAATGAGATGAGGGCACAGACCGTGTGGCTTGGCCAGGGGAGGAGTAGAAATAAAAGCTATTTATAACATGCTTTGCAAAGTGTATAATTCTGCTTAAGTTCTTCAATAACCACAGGAAGCTAGATGTAAATTTTTATTATTTTCAATCTTATGAAAAAAAGTTGAGAGAGGTTCAGGACATTGAAGTCATCTCCTTGGTAAATGGTGGCGTTGCTAGTCTGGCAACAAACATTATACTTGGTAGGCAAGAAAGCACTTTTGGAAAGGATGCTTTCTTTTTCCAAGCCTTGGTCATCTAGTTACTCCAATGGAGATAATAATAGTTGCATCCTCAGGGGTCTGAGAATTACTAGATAGTCTGTACAGCACAATGTTGGACCCGTGGGATGCAGGCCTCCACTGTAGATCATGGGTCAGCAGACTATAGCCTGTAGGCCAAATCCCATCTGCTGTTTCAGTAAGGCAAATAAGCTTTGGTTTCACATTTTAAGTGGTTAAAAAAAATCAAATGAGCTTTGAATGGAGTTGAAATTTCACAGTTGATGAATAAAATTTTACTAGAACAGAGTCATTTATAATGTGTCTAAAGCAGTCTCATAACAGCAGATTTGTAACTTTTTTTTTCTTTTCTTTTCAGACAGTGTCTTACTATGTAGCCCAGATTGGCCTTAAACTCACAGAGATCTGTTTGCCTTTATCTCCTGCGTATTAGGAGTAAAAACATGCAGTAGCACGCCCAGATAGATCTGAAGAGTTTTAACAGACTATGTGGACCATAAACTAGAAGCTAGCTAACTGCTAGTTTTCAGAAAAATTTAATTGACCATTGCTCTTGATGCAAGTTCTCCGCTCTATGGCCCAAGCTGTGTCCATTTCTTTGATTCTGGACTAATTTAAACACTCATACTCAAGTATTAACGATCAAGACAGAATCTAGACAATTCCAGAGCTTTCTTTTCCTCATAGCCCTTCTGTGTCCAATTTGTTAATAAATCCTGTTAGGACCACAGCCAAGCGCAGGGTGTTAATCACCCTTCTGGAAGGATGTGTCTGGAGATGTCATGTAGTCTACTTGAGGATCAGAGTTCTGCACCTTAAGGAAGGTAAATAGTTCCAGAGATTGATACATCTACTGACCTCAGCTTCAAGGCTGTTAAACCCCTGAGTTATTCTCAGATGAGTTCAGCTCCTGGCCCTGATGGAGGCATCACTTTACTGCTGGAGCAGAGTTGCCTGTGGCCTAGCTTTTCAGCTTCTAGCCCACCTGTGGCTGTTGCAGGTTGACTTCAGGCTTTCGGATTTAGGATTGCTTCATGCTCTCAGGCCCACAGAGTAGCTCAGTTTTAAACTTCAAGTTTCCTCTCAAGATGGATATAGCCACAGCCCTCTAAGATACTATTTTCCTGTATCTAACTTTAATTCTGGATATTGGCAAAATTCTAATTTTTAGACCAAGGTGATATGTGAAATGTAGTATTACATTGCTTTTTTAGCTTTTTCTTTTACTAAATGTGTTTGATTATTTTAAGTTGGTTTTGAAAGTTGGCATATAAGAATAATGTTTCATTATGGTTATGTCATACACAGGTGTAACTGTGTTTTATTCTAATTCATCTCCCTTGCTCACTGCTCTCCCCCATTCACACACACACACAGACACATACACACAAAGACACACACACACAGACACACACAGACACATACACACAAAGACACACACACACATACACACAAAGAGATACACACATACACATACATGCGCGAACACACACACACGCACACACACGACACATACACACAAACACACACACATACACACACATACACACACGTGCGAACACACACACACAGAGACACATACACACAAAGAGACACACATACACATACACACACATACACACACATACACACGCACACATACACACACACACATACACCCACACGCACACACACACACTTTTAAATCTATGTTCCCCATATGAGAGACAGCATTAGGTATTGGTCTTCTCAGTTTTGCTTATTTTGCTTAAGGTAGTGATTTCCAGTTCATCCATTTTTCCTGCACATTTCATCATTATTTTTGTTTTTGCTGGATAAAATTCCATTTTCTGTATGTACCATATGTTCATTGATGTGTATTGGTGAGCATTTAGCTGGATTCTGTTTCCTGACTAGAGTGAATAGTACAACAGCAAATGCACACACACATACAAATATCTCTGCAGGAGGACTTAGTGTCTTTTGGGTATATATGTGTACTAGTTAGTTTCTATTGTAAAGTGGGTACAACTTATGGTCATCTGAGAAGAGCCAACCACAATTGTGGTGATGCCGCCACCAGACTGGCCTGTGAGCAGGTGAATGAGACATTTTTAAATTTCTAATTGATGTAGGAGGGCCCAGGCACTGTTGATAATGCCATCCCTGGGCAGGTGGACCTGGGCTGTATAAGAAAGGATGCTAAAGGGACTCAGTGGTTAAGAGCACTGGCTACTCTTGCAGAGGATCTGGGTTAAGTTCCTAGCATCCATATGGTGGCTAACAACCATCCATAACTCCAATTCCAGGGAAATCCAACGCCCTCTCCTGACCTCCACAGGCATTGCACAACATAGGTGCACTTACACACATGCAAGCAATGCACTCATGCTCATGAAATAAAAATAATGAAAAAAGAAAGGTAGGTGAAGAGAGAGGAAGCAAGTCAGTAAGCAGCATTCCTGTGTTGGTTTCTGCTTCAAGCTCCTGCCTTAAATTCCTGCTTCGGATTCCCTTGATGATGGATTAAAACCTGTAAACTAAAAATAAACTCTCCCCCCCCCCAAGCTGCTTTTGTTCAGTGTTTTATCACAGCAACAAAGAAGCAAACTAGAACAAAAATTGGTACCAGGAAAGCGGGATATTGCTGTGACAGACCTGGCCATATTATTTTGGAAGAAGTGTGGAAGCATCTGGAACTGGAGAAGCCACTGAGGGCTCAAAGCTTAATGGGCTGTTCTGTAGACAAGAATGTTGACAGAGATGCAGATGATGGAGGCACGCTAGTGCAGTTTTAGAAAGAAGTTTGAGATTCCCTAAAAGACACTGTTAGGGCCATTCATGTGACATATCTAAGTGAAGAATCTGCAAATGTGAAACCTGTGCTTTATTGGGACAATGGATACTGGATATCTCCAGTAGAAATAAGAGACCAGCATCACTGAGGTGAAATATTCTGGAAATAGTTCCTCAGTGTCAGTACACAAAACCCATCGCCAGTGAGGCTCCAGGCACATTAAACTGGCAGAACTCGGCAAATATGAGTCTTCCACAGGGCAGTGGTTTTGAAGGCATTAAAGTATCATGGAGAGCAGCTGAGACAGCACTGGTGGCAGGTCAGAGCTCCCTGAAGAGAGCACAGAAGAGACCATAGGTTTACATGCAGCCTCAGGTGCAGTGAAAACCCCAGGACTGAAGGGATCATGAAAAGCAGCTGAGGCTTGGCACCATGTTGCTGGGTCTGACTCCCTGAATAGGCCAGGAGAATGTCATTGGTGAAGGCACAGCCTTAGCTGCAGTGGAGACCTCAGCATATTGGAGGTAGATACCAGGACTGTGGGATGATCATTAAGGACAACAGCAGCTATGGAGTACAGCTGGTCTGAGACTACCAGACAAGCTATGTGTGCTGTGGGTGGCAGAGATGAAGAGGTGGGGCTGACCAAGCCCTTGGGAGCCCAGAAGGTCATAAGTAAATCTTAGATATCAGACACCCAGCTGTTTACAGTGGTGGATTTTAGTTTTGCTTTAATCTGTTTGTAACTGTGTCCTGATTCTTCTCTCCTAGTGTAAGAAAGTATGTAACTTATTTTTGTCTTATAGGCACTCACAGTTAAAGATGAAGTTTTAAAGAGACCTTGGACTTTTAAAGTGTTGAACTTTTTAAAGACTATGAGACTTTTAGAAGTTGGGATATGCTTTATAATGAGGTATTAATATGGGGACCAGGAAAGGTTATGGTCTAACAGTGAGGTATTTGTGTGTCGAGCTGACAAGGGGTGGATTACCAGTTAGTTTTTATTGTAAACTTGATACATCCTAGAGTCATCTGGGAAGAGGGTATATAAGTTGACGAAGCTGGCTTGACCAGATTAGCCTGTGGGCATTTTTAAAATTGCTAAATGATTGAAGACTGTGGGTGGTGGCATGTCCAGGCAGGTGTCCTGCCTGAATAAGAAAGGTCACTGAGCCAGCCAGTAAGCAGCTTTCCTCTATTTGAGCTCCTGCCTCCAGTGATGGACCATTACTGGGAGTTGTTAAGGTGAAATAAATCTTTTCCTCCCCTAAGTTTCTTTTACTCATGGCACTTATCATAGCAACAGAAATGCAAACAACAGCAATAGAACAGCTGGGTCATATGGCAGTTGTGTGTTTGGGTGCTGAAGGCGCTGTGCTGACTGCCATAGTGGCTGCGCAAGTTTGCTGTCGCTGAAGGAAGACTCAGTTTCTGACCTTGTCATCAGCATCTTTATTTTTTAATTTTTAATAACTACATGATTAGAAGAATCATCTCACTACAGCTTTAAGATATTCAGTGACACACTCCAGAACAAGAGTACATCTCTTTCACAAGTGGCTGTAAGTTTCTAGGTTCACAGGTGAATTAATACAGTTACAGAATATTGAACTCAGTATAAGCCTGTAAGACATAAAATTGAATGAGTTTTGACCTTTAAAAAAGATCTCCATTTCATTTTAGAATATATTGTTCCTTGCAGAAAGACTCATTGTTTTGCTACTAACACTGAGATGTTGGTGTACACTTCTCTAATTTCTATGTATCCGATTATTACTAGTCATAATCGGTTGCACATGGATTCTTGGCACCTGTGTATGTCTATGAAGTTATCAGGTAGATGTCAATGGTAAAGTCTATCACCTCTACTAATTAACATGACGTAAATTTCCATGCTACCTCCTCAAATATAATACATTTTAAAAAATTTGTTGATTTGTGTGTGTGTGTGTTTCTGTGTGTGTATATCACACAGAACATCCCAAATCATATTATTCAACTATACACCCACTTCCCAGATGGCACCCTCCAATAGCCCCCCCCCATTAGAGCCCTTATACTCTGATATCCCTTTTACTGTCTGATGTGTTGTCAGCACACCAGCCATTCCCCACCACTTGTCCATTTGGTGAATCCAGTCAGCCTATCTAGAGGTCTTTGTTTTAGGAGGTCAGCTGTTCCTCATCTAACAGCAATCAGTTGTCAATAGTCCTTTAGATAAGATTGGGGCCTGCTGTTCATTTTCCCAGTTCTATGCTAGGTTACTATCTGGGAGTCCCTTTGGCCACAACTCAAAAGAAGATATCTCCTATCTGGCATTGTTGCTTGTTATGTAGACTTTAGCTATACATATGGACTCTTAAAAAATATTGGCGCCTTTAATCTTTAGTTATACTTTCCTTTTGGGTGTTTAAGGCCATACAGTGGGTCCAGATAAACCAATTTATTTTTACTCTTAAGGTCGTTTGAGGATCTGTTCCTCAGGGGTCACATGGGCTTGGGAGGAGCCCCTGGCTCCTTTCTTTTACCAGTTCTGCCTATGTGAAGATAAGTCAAAGGTCCTGCTCGACCATGGCTGGCTTTGCATGGAAGCATGGAGGAAATGATTCCTCTGTGTTGACCCTCCTCTTTTTAGACTGGACACTGGTTCAGGTCCATCTGGTGGGATCTCCTCAGCCTCCTTGATCAAGAGGACAGGTGACCCACCACAATTACAGGACATTTTGAGAGATGCTCATAGTCCCTTGGAACTATTCAACCTAGGTGGTCAAGGAGCAAAAACTGTCCTTTATGTCCCTCTGACCAAATTAGTATAGGCCTCAAAGTATGTCTGTTAAACACTCAAGAAGGTTAGTTCTACCAGTCTGGTACTTTTGATTACTAAGTGTCATGTAGATAAATCTTGGGCAAAGACCAATTGTTCTCAGATAAACCTTACCTAGACTTATATTTCTTGATCTGTTATGTATAATTGTCAGTAGGTTGTTGGAGTAATATGGTTCCCTCTGGTTTTTAAAACTAGCTAGGCACTATTTATCTCTTGCATTGTCTCACCCCTAAATCATGGTTTCCCCAATTAAGGTGCCCCCATTTCCCCCCTTTCTCCCTTAC
>NW_008334003.1:3335186-3339072 GCF_000622305.1 Nannospalax galili
CCACACTGCTTTCCATAGGGGTTGAACAAGTTTGCAGCCCCACCAGCAGTGGATGAGTGTTCCCCTTTCCCAAATCCTCTCCAACATTTGTTATCATTCTCTTGGTCTTAGCCAGTGAGACTGGGGTAAGATGAAATCTTAAAATGGTTTTAATTTGCATTTTCCTAATTATTAGTGAGGTGAACATCTGTTAAGATGCTTCTTATCCACCCTTACTTCTTCTTTTGAGAACTCTCTGTTCAGCTCCTTAACCCATTTTTTAATTGGGTTACTTCTTGTCTTGATTCTCTGTTTTTTGAATTCGTTATATATTCTGGCTAATAAACCTCTGTCGGATGTGTCACTAGTGAAGATTTTCTACCATTCTGTGGGTTTTCTGTTCACTTTCCTGGTTGCCTCCTTTATGTACAGAAGCTTTTTAGTTTAATGAGGTCCCATTTGTTAATTCTTGCCCTTGTTTCCTGAGCAATTGATGTCCTGTTTAGAAAATCCTTTCTTACGCCTATGTCTTGTAGGTTTTTCCCAATGTTTTCTTTTAATAGTTTCAGAGTTTCAGGCTTTACATTGAGGTCTTTGATCCATTTGGATTTAACTTTTGTGCAGGGTGAAAGATAGGGGTTTAGTTTCATTCTTCTACGGGTGGAGATCCAGTTTTGCCAGCACCATTTGCTGAACATGCTGTCTTTCCTCCAGTGAATATTCTTGGCCACTTTGTCCAATATCAGGTGGCTGAAATTGCATGTATTCCTATTTGGGTCTTCAATATTGTTCCATTGATCTAAGGGCCTGTTTTTGCACCAATACCAGGTTGTTTTTTTATGACTATAGCTCTTTAATACAGCTTAAAATCTGGTATAGTAATGCCCCCTGGCATTGCTCTTAGTCCTGAGGGTTGCTTTGGCTATCCAAGGTCTTTTGTGCTTCTATAAGAATCTTAGGATTTTTTTTCCAATTCTGTGAAAAATGTCATGGGGATTTTGATTGGCATTGCATTGAATCTATAAATGGCTTTTGGTAGGATGGTCATTTTCACAATATTAATTCTTCCAATCCATGAGCATGGGAGGTCCTTCCATCTTCTGATGTGTTCCTCAATCTCTTTCTTTAAAGATTTAAAATTTTCATTGTAGAGCTCTTTAATGTCTTTGGTCAGGTTTATTCTGAGATATTTTATTACTTTTTTGTAGCTATTGTGAAGGGGAGTGTTTCCATGTGTTCTTTCTCTGATTGCTTGTTATTGCTATATAGAAAAGCTACAGATTTTGTAGGTTAATTTTGTAACCTGCCACTTTACTGATGAACATCTTAATAATTTCTAGGAGTTTTCTGATGGAATTTTTGGCATTCGTTACATATAGTAGCATATCATCTGCAAAAAGGGATAATTTGACCTCTTCTTTTCCAATTATTACTCCTTTAATTTCCTTCTCTTGTCTTATTGCTCTTGCAAGAGTTTCAAGCACTATGTTAAAGAGAAGTGGAGATAGTGGACAGTTTTGTCTGATTGCTGATTCCAATGGGAATGCTTCCAGTTTTTCTCCATTTAGAATGACGTTGGCTGTGGGTTTGTTATATATGGCTTTACTTATGTTGAGTATATTCCCTCCAGTCCAATTCCCTTTAGGGCTTTGAACATAAATGCATGTTGAATTTTGTCAAAGGCCTTCTCTGCATCTATTGAGATGACCATACGGTTCTTGTCTTTGAACGCATTTATATCATTTGTGACATTTATTGACATGTATATTGAACCATCCCTGCATCTCTGGGATAAAGCTGACTTAATCATGGTGGATGATCTTTTGATGTGTGTGTATGCGGTTTTCAAGTATCTTGTTGAGAATTTTTGCATCTATGTTCATTAAGGATATGGGTCTATAGTTTTCTTTTTTGGTTGTATCTTTAGCTGGCTTTGGTATTAGAGTGATGCTGGCTTCATAGAAGGAATTTGGAAGTTCTCCCTCCATTTCTATCTTTTTGAATAAATTAAGTAGTATTGGATGTAGATCTTCTTTAAATGTCCCACAGAAGTCTGCCCATAAATCCATCTGGTCCCGGGCTTTTTTTAGTTGGGAGGTTTTGTCTTAGTGTTTCAATTTCTTTTTGTGTTATGGGTCTGTTTAAGCTGTTAATCTCTCTTGGTTTAGTTTTGCTGGTTCCCATGCTTTTAGATAACCCATCCATTTCTTTTAAGTTTTCATATTTAGTAGCATATAGGTTTTTAAAGTATTCCGTATTCTCTTATAATGTTCTGTATCTTTCTGATGTCTGTTGTGATGCTTCCCCTTTCATCTCTGATTTTGTTGATTTGGAGGTGCTCTTTCTTTTGGTTAACTGGGCTAGTGGTCTGTCAATCTTTTTTATCTTTTCAAAGAATCAGCTCTTGGATTTGTTGATTCCTTATATCATTTTCTTTGTTTCAATTTCATTACTTTCTGCCCTGATTTTTGTTATTTCTTCTTATCTGCTGGGTTTGGGTTTCATTTGTTGCTTTTCAAGTGTCTTGAGTTGCAATGCTAAATCATTTATTTTGTGTTCTTTCTGATTTTTTGATGTAAGCACTTAGAGCTATAAAATTCCCTCTAAGGACAGCTTTTATTGTGTCCTAGAGGATTTGTTGTGTTGTATTGTCCTTTTCATTTAGTTCCAGGAATACTTTTATTTCTTAATTTCTCTTTTGACCCAGCCATCATTCAGGAGTGTGTTGTTTAATCTCCATGTGTTCATGTGGTGATTAGGGCTTCTTCCAGTGTTGATTGTAAGCTTTATTGCAGAGGTATTCTGTGCTCCCTTTTTCTTTTTTTTTTGTCTTTTTGAGACAGAGTCTCCCTGTGGCCCCAGATGTCCTGGAGCTCACTATGTAGACCAGGCTGGCCTTGAACTCACAGAGATCTGCCTGCCTCTGCCTCCTGAGTGCTGGCAGTAAAGGTGTGCACCACCATGCCCAGCTTTTATTTCTTTCTTAATTTCTCTTTGACTCATTCATCATTTAGGAGTGTTTTGTTTAATCTCCATGTATTCATGTGGTGATTAGGGCTTCTTCCAGTGCTGACCATAAGTTTTATTGCCTTGTGGTCTGATAGAATGCATGGAATTATTTCAACCATTTTGTATTTGTTGAGGTTTGTTTTTTCCCCCTGTATATGGTCAATTTTAGAAAAGGTTCCAAGTGGTGCTGAATAGAAAATATGTCCTTTTGTGCTTGGATGGAATACTTGGTAGATGTCTGCTAAGTCCACTTGATATATGGTACTGTTTAATTCAGATGTCTCTCTGTTAACTCTCTGCCCTGTTGACCTGTCTAATGAAGACAGTGGAGTATTGAAGTCCCCTACTGTTAATGAGTTGGGATGGATCTGGGTCTTAAAGTCCTGTAGTATTATTTTTATGAAGCTGGGTACACCAGAGTTTGGTGAATATATGTTCATGTTTGTAATATCTTCTTGATATTGTTTTCCTTTGATCAGAATGAAGTGGCCCTCTTTATCTCTTTTGATTAGTTTTAGTTTAAAGTCTATTTTGTCAGATATTAGAATTGCTACACCTGCTTTTTTCTTAGTACCATTTGCTGGGTAAATTGTTTTCCATCTTTTCACTTTAAGATAGTGTCTGTCCTTGAAAGTGAGATGAGTTTCTTGCAGACAACAAAAAGATGGGTTTTGTTTCTTAATCCATTCACCTAGTCTGTGTCTTTTGACTGTGGAGTTCAGGCTGTTAATATTTAAAGTTATTAATGAAAGATGAGTATTGAATCTTGTCATTTTTATTTCTGTTTACATTCTTGATACAGCTGTACTTTCCACAGTTATACATTCATTGGATTTCTTTCTGCAACCCCTTGGGTATAGTCATTCCTTTCTTCAGCTCTTTGTATTGCTTCCAGAAC
>NW_008334003.1:3339750-3370465 GCF_000622305.1 Nannospalax galili
GTTTCACTTCGTTCTTTATTTCAGCCTGAGTATTCTTCAATATTTCTAGCTCTATTCTGAATTCATTCAGAAGTTATCCCTATCTTCCTTCAATTCTTTGATACCTTTGTGTGTTCCTCAAATTCACTGAATTCTTTTATCATGTTTATAATTTTTCTTTTGAATTCCATGTTAATAGTGTAGAGGAGTATTTGTGTCTGTTGGAGATATGTTATTTTGGTTTTTCATGTTTTTTTTTCCTCTGTGATTTTGACATGTGAATTTCTTTTGTAGCTTCTGCATCTTGTTTGAGACTCAAGCCTTCAAGTTTAGGTCTGTTTCTTTTTTTAAACTTTATATTTCTTTGTGGTTTATTTTTGGGCATGAAAAGCTGGTTCTTCTAAGCTTCTGGTTCTCTCTTTTGATTTTATATTGGAGTAGCCAGATTGCTTTTGTCTTCAGGAGTTCCTACAGAGGCCCAAGTGAGATGAGGATCAGATGGTGTCAGGCTTTCTACTAAGGTCTGGGTCCTTCCAGGAAAGATTTTGGCCTCAGGTATTTGGGGGTTGGACTGGCATGGGAGCAGGGCCCAGGAAAGATGCTGGTCCAGGGCAGCTGGTGGCCATCCCACCCAGAGATGCAAAGGGAGATGGGGGTGGGAAGAGGGCCCAAGGGCTCCTGGGGACTGCACTGAAGAGCTGGGTTGGTCTGGATGCAAAGGATCAGGAAGTGGAAAGTTCAGCCTTGGCTTCAAGGAAAGAGACTGGTGGGTTGTGCAGACCAGGGAAACAGAGGGAGGTGAGGGTGGGGTCAGGCCCCGAGGGCTCCTGGGGACTCCAGAAGGAACTGAGTTGGTCTGGGTGCAAAGGATCAAGAAGCAGTGGTGGTTCCCCCAGTGTCTGGGGTGCCAAGACAAGGAATGGGACAGGACCCAGGCTAAGAGGAGAGTCTGTTGGGGTTGATGGGAGGGCGAATGAGGCTGGGGGAGTCAAGGCATGGGAGAGCATGATCAACTTATCTTAGAGAGAGGCCTGTGGGTCATGCAGGCCCCAGGGAAGCAGATGCATCATCAGCATCTTTTATAAAATAATATATTTTTATTAATTTTTGAGAATTTCATGTATGCATTCAATGTTATTTTAATCATATTTACCCCTACTACTCCCCTAACTTCTCTCTAACCCACTCTCCATTTCTACCCCTCTCAAATTCATTTTTTTTTCTTTTTTCTGTTGAATGATGCTAAAATGTTTTTATTACTGCTTTGAGAATTTCATTGAAGAATTTTAGCTATTCACACACAATTCCTTCTGTTAACTCCTCTGAAGCCCACCTCCACCTCCCTGCCCCCAAACTCAGGTCCTTTTCTTAACATTATTTTATTTATCTAGTGACTCCAATTTGTGCTGTCCATATTTTTATGGGTGTGTCGCCATCCGCTGGATTTTTCACTTGCCAGGAGCCATAGCATTAAAGAAAACTGACTGCACCCAGCTAGAAGTGGTCACCTGTCCATAGCTCCTCAGTTAGCTGTGGGTTATGAACTCCTTTCCACTCCATGCTAGAGTGCTGACTTAACACAGAGTTTGTACAGTCAAAATCTGCTCCGAATGGTGCCTCATGTCCAGCTCTTTTACTGTGGTCCTCCCCAACCTCTGGGTCATACGATTGTTCAGACTTCTCTTCTGTGATGATTTCTTAGGGAGGGGTGTGATATAGACTCAGCACAAAGATATTTCTCTGTTGAGCTGCACTCATCTCAACATTTATAGGAGGGGAATATAAATTTAGAGGGCAATTTGATACTGTGTACATTTAGCAAAGTAATAACAACTGGTTCACCACTGGGGCCTATCAGCTCCCTAAACAAGAATCCAATTCTTGACCAGATTTGCAGTACCAGACATGTGTTTCCTCCTGTGAAGTGGATCTTAAATCCAAAGTTATTGGTTATCACCAAAACATTTCTGCCATTATGTACCATGCTGCCTGCCATTACTACAGTACACAGGGTCACAGCTGATTAAGACTGTTGATAAATTTTTTTCCCCAGCAGCCTGCATAGTACCTTCTAGAACTATGAGATCTTGCCAACATGGAGGAAGCTTTCCACGTAGTACCAACTTGACTTTTCCACGCCCTATGACCAATGTGTGTGGTGTCTTCAGCATTAGGGTCTTACTGTCAAGTTTTAGTAGGCAACCAAGATCAAGGACAATAGCCTTTCTTTTTTGGAGGGGGAGTATTTGGAACATCTCTGATCAACAACTTGATGGGAGATATCCTATTCTTGGCAGTAGGTTTTATAATTGACCATTTATGACTTCTGGGATGACCATATGCCCTGTGTAGGATAACTTCAATTACTATTTTCTTGATGAGAACCATTTTGAGTAGTGTGAGGTGGAATCTCAAAGAAGTTTTATTTGCATTTCCCTGAGAATGTTAATAAATTTTTGAAATATTTATTGGCCGTTGGTATTTCTTCTTTTGGGAAGTGCTTATTTAGCTCATTAGTCCATTTATTGATCAGATGATTTGCCTTTTTGGCATTGAATTTTTTCACTTCTTTACATATCTTGTGTGTTATGTGGTTGGGAAAGATTTTTTCTTTCTGTAAGCTGACTCTGCTCTGGTGATTATTTCCTTTGCTTTGCAGTAGCTTTTTAATTTTATATAATCCCATACATGAATTCCTATGCTTATTTCTTGTGATGGTAGAGTCCTTTTATAGAAATTCCTTGCCTATGCCTATATCTTAAACAGTTTTTTTCATCTAGTTGCTTGAAAATTTCAGGCCTTACATTAAGGCCTTTGCTCTACTTTGGATTGACTTTTGTGCAGGCTGAGATGTAGATTCATTTTGTACATGTGGAAATCTAGTTTTCCCAGCACCATTTTTTTTTAAAGAAACTGTCTTTTTTCTAATGCTTGGTTTTGATAACCTCTTCAAAACATAGGTGGCTATAGTTGTGCCAGTTACATGCTGTTTTTGTTACTATGGCTCTGTAATGTAACTTGAAATCAGGTATTATGATACAGCAGCCCTGTTCTTTTAGTTCAAGATTGCTTTGGTTTTCTTGGGGTCTTTTGTGCTCCAATATGAAATTTAGAATGCCTTTTTCTAGTTTAGCAAAGAATGTCATTGGAATTTTGATGGGGGTTATGTTGATTCTATAGATATTTTTCAGTAATATAGAAATTTTTACTATTATCAGTTCTGCCCATCCATGAGCATAGAAGGGCTTTTCATTTTCTGCTGTTTTCTTAAGGACGTTTTTCTTGAGTAGCTTGAAGTTTTCACTATATAGGTCTCCTAACTCCTTAGTTAGGTTTACTCTTTGGTGTTTTTTGAAGCTGTTAGGATTGAGAACTTTGCCTGAGTTATTTCTTACCGAGTTCCTTCTTGGCATATAGAAAAGTTACTGACTCTGGTATGTTGAATTTTTATTCTGCTACTTTGCTGAAATGTTTATCAGGTCTAAGAATTTCCCACTGGTGTCTTTTGGCTCTTTTAAGAATAGGATTACATCATTGACAATAGGAGTCATTTGACTTCTTCCTTTCCATTTTGGATTGTTTTACTTCTTTCTTTCTGTTATTACTATAGCAAAGACTTCAGAATTGTAATGAGTAAGAGTGGAGGGAGTAGGCACTCTTTTTTTTTCTTATTATTTTTATTTTATGTGTATGAGTGTATTTCCTGAATGTGTGTCTCACAATGCCTGTGGAAGTCAGAAGAGGGCATCAGATCCCCTTGAACTGGTTACAGACTGTTGTCAGCCACCATGTGCGTGCTGGGAATCAAACCTGGGTCCTTTGCAAGAGCAGCCAGTGCTCTTAACCACTGAGCCATCTCCCCAACCCCAAGAGTAGGCATTTTTACTTCATTCTACACTTAGTGGAAATGTTCTGCTTTCCTCTATTTAGTATAATGTTGGCTATAGACTTGTCATATATAGTTTTATTATTTTGAGGTATGTTCCTTTTATTCCAAGTATTTTTCATGGGTTTTATTGTGAAGGGACACTGAATGTTGTCAAAGGCCTTTTCTATATTACTTGAGATGTGATTTCTGACCTTAAATGAATAGGATCATGCTATGTGCTTTTAATGTGTTCTTGATTCTTGTTGGCAAGGATTTTGAGAGTTTTTGCAACTGTGTTCATCACACAACTGTGTTGTGATCTTGTCTAGTTTTGGTATCAAGGAAATGGTCGCTTCCTGGGGTGAGTTTGGTAATGTTCCTTCTCTTTCTACTTATGGAACAATTTGAGGATAATTGCTATCATTTTTTTTAAGTGTTTGTAGAATTCAGCTTTGTACCCATCTGGTTCTCAGCTTTCCTTGTTGGGAGGCTTTTTATTACTGCTTCAATCTCGGCATCTTGAAAGGTCCTCATTTAAAAGATAGCTTTCTTGGCCATAGCACTCCTGCCTGGCAGTTATCTACTTCCAGGGTTGATGTACACTGTTCCCCGATTCACTGATTTTTAGGGTTGTTGATGAGAGACATGATGTCCTTCTGTGCTTTTGTCTTTTTAGTGTTGTAGTTAACCTTGTCTGTTAACTTGACACAGCCCGTAGTCATCTGAGAAGGGAGTCTGAATTGAGGGATTTCTCAGGTCAGACTGGCCTGCAGGCCTGTCTATGGGAGGTTGTCTTGGATGCTAATTGGTGTAGGAGCACCCAACCTACTGTGGACAGCACCAGCCCTTGGATGGGCAGTATAAGAATGTTAGCCAAGTATGAGCCTGGGGAGCCTGTAAGCAGCTCCCCTCCATGTTCTCTGCTTCAAGTTCCTGGGTGAGTTTTTGCCCTAGCTTTCCTTAGCGACGGCAGTAACCCTGGCTTTCCTTAGCGACGGTGGTAACTTCCTCTCCTAAGTTGCTTTTGGTCATAGTGTTTTATCAAAGCCACATAGATGAACCTGGAATACTAAGTGGCCACACTACAGTGAATGGCTGGACACCATGAGGATGTGGGCAGCACATATTGGACGCTACTGGTTATATTTAAAAAAAGAAGACATGAAGTTGAGAGGGTGTGGGACATTAGGGGTGGATCTGAGAGGAGTGAAGGGAGGAATAAAGGTGAATATGATCGAAGTTCATTGTATTCATGTATGAAACTCTCAAATAATAAAACATTATATTGAAAACAATAAGATCCATGTGTTTATTGCCTATAAGAACTGCACTTTATTGGCAAAGACAAACATCATCTTAAGATGAAAAGACAGCAAAAATCACTACAATCAAATTGAACTAAAAATCAAGGCGGTATAGCGACACTGATATGTGACAAGTGGACTTCAAACCAAAGTAGGAATGGTGGAGGCGGTAACTTCACTTTGATTTAGGGAATAATCCATCAAGAAGATCTAGTAATTCTAAACATATACACACTGAATATTGGCACACCAAATTGATTTACCAACAAACTATTACTTATACAGGTATAGAATGACCTCAACATAATGATCCTATGTAAATTCAATGCACTAGTTACTTTTCTTTTGCTGTGATAAGGTACCATGACCAGGACTGAAGAGATGGCTCAGTAGTTAAGAGCACTCGCTGCTCTTGCAGAGGACCAGGGTTTGATTCCCCAAACCCACATGATGACTAACAATCATCAGTAACTCCAGTTCCAGGGAATCCAACACCTTCTTCGGACTTCCTTGGGCATTGCATGACATGGGTGCATTTACACACATGCAGGCAATACACTCATACACATATGATAAAAAATAATACAATATCTAAAAAAAGATACCGTGACCAAGGCAGCTTATAGAACGAAGAGTGTATTTGAGCTTTTGGTTCCGGGTTCCAGGGTAAGTCTCCATCATGGTGGGAAGGCATGGCTGAAGGAGGTGGCCACAGCAGAAAGCCAAGTGGTCACACATTTAAGCAGACACAGGAAACAGCAAGAATAGAAATTTGGTGCATCCCTCAACTCTCACCAGTGACGCTTCCTTATACAACAGAGTGCTATGCACGACGCACACAGAAGGTCACAACTGGCCAAGTGTTAGAGAATGAGAGACTGCAGAGTGTGTGTCCTTGGAAAGGACTCCTATATTAAATCTCACCCACCCATGACTCAGGGACCATTGTGGAAGAAGGAGGTGGAAAGATTGTAATAACCTGTGTTGGTCCTTGATCTTAGGGAAGCAGAGGCTTTCAGGCCACTGGAAGCTTGCTTGTGTGAATTTATAGCAATGGTGGCATTGAGCTCAAGACCCATCAGCCCTAACCTGAAATCTGTTGGAAATTGATTACTGCTGGGTGAGGGAGAGTAGATCTTCCTTAATATCTCTATATAGGCTGCATACACTACAGTGGATAAACTTGCATCAAAGGACGTTCAGGTAAAATGGTTGACCTGATGGCAGAGTACTTGAGGCCCGGTGGGGGTGGGGTAGATGTATGGATCGGGGAAGGAGTCTAAATTTGATTAACATCTGTTGTATGAGATATACAGAAGTTCAACAAAAATATTTAAAAAGAATGGACATTCAGTAAAGCTTAAGAACTCTTAAAGCCCACCCCTAGTGACTTGCTTCCTCCAGCATGACCACACCTCCTAAAGGTTCCATGACCCTCCCCAAACAGCACCACAAACTGGTGACCAAGTGTCCAAATACTTGAGCCTATGGGGACATTCTCATTCAAACCACCACATTTTATTCCCTGGCCTCCATAGACTCATGACCATATAAAACTCAAAATGCATTTAGTCAACCTTCAGAAGTCCCCATAGTCTTTACTTGTCTCAAAAATATTCAAAAGTCAGATTCCAAAGTCTCTTCTGAGACTCAAGGCAAACTGTTAACTGTAAGCACCTGTAAAATCAAAAGATAAATTACATAATTCCAACATATAATGGAACTGAATACACATTCCCATTCCAAAAGGGGCGAATGGAGGCATACTGAGGAAATACCAGACCAAAACGAGACCACAAACCAGCAGGGAGACCACCAAACCCAGTTGTCCTATGTCTGACAACTGGGACTTTACTTCCAAAGGGCTTAGATGGCTCAACCCCTCCAGCTTTGCTGCATGCAACAAACATTTCTCTCTTGGTCTGGTACACTCCCTGTATGCAGCTCTCTCCGGCAGATGTCTCATGGCTCTGGTATCTCAAGTATTTTGGGATCTCCACTGCCAATCAGGATCTTCACATCTTCATGCAGTGTTCTGTCAGGAACTTCTTTATGCAAGGACACCCCCGGTGCACAGTGCCTGGCCTTAGTGACTCTTTGATACCATGGAGAAAAACTGATGACTCCTTTACTCTTGCATCTTTCATGCCTCTAGAGCCAGTGTGCTGGTGGGCTTGACAAACCTGCTTAGAGCCTCAGTTGGTGAATTGCCTCCATTGGACTGGCCTGTGGCCATGTCTATGGGGCATCCTCTTGATTACTGATTGATGTGGGAGGGTTCAATCCACTGTGAGTGGTACCACCCCTGGGCAGGTGGGCCTATGTTGTATAAGAAAGCAGGCTGAGCAGGGACCAGAGGACCAAGCCAGCAAACAGTGTTTCTACATGGCCAGCTCCAGCTCCTGCCTCCAGGTTCCTGCCTTGAGTTCCTACCTTGGGCTCCCTGATGAGCTGTGACACGGGAGATGTAAGCCAAATAAACCCTTCCTCCCCAAGACGGTATTGGTCAGTGCATTTTGTCAGTGCAATGGAGAAACAAACTAGGACAGCCAGCACCATGTGAATGACACTGCCTAGATTGGCTGCCAGCCTGGTGGATCCTGTGCTTCATCCACATCAGGAGCTTTCCTATGCTGTGGTTTTCTAGGATCAGAAAACTCCTCTGGGGTTTTGCTTTCGCAAGTTGGAGGCTTAACTAGGTGTGATCTTGGCTGGAAGGTACTTTTTCCACTGTTTCTGTGACAATCCCTAGGCCTCAGTTTTAAAGCTTTAATCTCCCTATCAAAGAGAGCCTCTCCTTCAGCACATGCCTTGGTTCCAGCATTAGTCTATCTTGTGCTTTTTTTCAGTCCAAGCTGTGACTCTGCTTTTCTTTGCCTTATTTGCTCTTTTTCATTGTAGGCCTCCTAGTCACCATTAATAACTGTGCCACTAATTCTATGTTAGGTTGTCTTGAAAATTTCTCCACCAAAGAAATTAGTTCATTACTTTTCAACTTAGCCTAAGCTCTTAGGCTATGGACAGAAGGCAGTCAGATGCTTTGCCAATGCGTCCCCATCGCTGTTTAAGTCCCTTTTTCCCTCTGGAACTACTTTGTTCTCAGCACTTCTTTCTTTCAAGTTCATCCAGGTCTGTGAAACTCTGCTTACAGCATTCAATCATGTTTCTAGCCAAAACTTCCAAAGCCTTCTGCATTCCTCCAGAAACTCTCATTGTCAGGTTTTTCATCACAGCAATTCCTGCTGTGACAAAAACAGTGACCAAGAGGCTGAAGAGATGGCTTAGCAGTTAAGAACACTGGTTGTTCTTGCAGAAGACCCAGGTTCAAATCCCAGTACCCACATTGCAGCTAACGACTGTCCATAACTCTAGTCCCAGGGGATCCGACAGCCTCTTCTGACCTCCGCGGGAACTGCATGACACGGTGCACTTACCTACATGCAGGCAATACATGCGTACACATAAAATAAAATAATAAAATTTTAAAAAAGAGGGCTGGCTGCTCTTGCAAAGAACCCGGGTTTGATTCCCAGAACCTTCATGGTGGATAACAGCTGTCTGGAACTCCAGTTCCAGAGGAATCCAATGCCCTCTTCTGACCTGCTCAGGCATTCCATGACACAGGTGCACTTACATACATGTAGGCAATTCACTCATACACATAAAACAAAACCAAAAAACACTGACCAAAGCTATTATAGAAGGAAGAGTTTATTTAGTTTATGGTCCAGAGGGTTAGAGTCTATAATGGTGGGGAGGCATGGCTGAAGGAGGTGGCCACAGCAGAAAGCCAAGGGGTCACATTTCCAAACAAGTGCAGGAAACAGAAATTTGGCAAGGTTTAAGAACTCTCAAAGTCCACCCCCAGTGGCCACACCTCCTAAAGTTTCTACAACCTTCCCCCAAATGGGGACCAAGTGTCCAAATTCTTGGAGCTCATGGGGGACATTCTTCTTCAAACCACCACAACTAGTCATCTAAACAACCCGAAAGACTGGTAAGTGATGACAAGCTTTTGCTAGAACTGGAAGTTTCATGTGCTGTTGACAAAAATGCACTGATACAGTTTGAAAGCAAATTTGGCAACTGTAATGATAGATACACTTATCAAATGATCTAGCAATTCCACCTCTAGGTCTTCAACCTCAAGAGATACGAACAGCTCCATGAAAAGGATTTTTCTCTAATTTTCATGGAAGGTTTATTCATAATAATCCAAAATGGAATCAATCTCAACATCCACAGAGAAATGAATAGAAAAATATGCTATATTTGAAATTACTTAGAAATAAAAATGAATACAGTACGATTACCTGAGATTATATGGATGACTGTCAAAGGAATTATGGGAAGTGCAATAAGATTCAGAATATTGCATATTGTATCATTCTAATTTTGCTTATACTCTAAAAAAGGCAAACTTACAGGGATAGAAAAGAAATCAATGAATGGCAGGGGTAGGTGGGACCAGTGGGGGGTGGTGGTGATGGAAACGGAAATAAAAGAACCTTCCTAAGTGAAGGAGGTATTCTGTTCTTGAGTATGGCGATGTTTATATATGTGTATACATTTGTCCAAACGTTGTACATTTGAAAGCATGAGTTTTGTTGTATATAATGACTCAATAAACCTGGGTTTAAAAAAGGAAAAAAAAAAGAATTTGGCAGTCTACCTCTTGATAGGTGAGTATTCAGTTTCTTTCTGAAGATGTTGATAGTATATATTGATACTGAGCATGTTTCAGGGTAATTCAGCTTATTTGGTATCTGAAGCTCTAGCAGATCTAAGATTATTTATGCTTTTGAGTAGCTTATTACTGGAAAAGTAATATAAGCTAATAGAATTTCATTTTTCTAAAAATCATACTCACTCTTGTACAATGAAATACTAATGCATTTATGAATGATGGATCAGGATGAGGCACCTGAGAAATCCTAAGAGAAGGAGAGACTTAGAGTCAAGGGTCCTTGAAAATGATACTTTCCAATTAAGGAAAACAAGCAATTCAGAGATGCATATCCAATAGCAGCAACAACAAAAAAACTAGTTTCGTGTAAGTCTAAGCCAATCAGACCGAGCAGTTTCTTTTCCAGTTACACGGAAAAGCTCTGTAAGCACCCTCACACTTGTCAGATTAAGTTTGTACTTCAATTCAGCCTAATTTAGAAGGAACTAGGGCTACTTTGGGGTGGGGGTTAAGGGAAAAGGAGATGTATTTCAAAATGGCAAAGAGTATTGAAAGTGGTAGAAATTATGGCTCTCAACTGTGATCAGACCCCCTTCCCCCTCCATTACATTCCCGTGTCTCCCCCTGCTGATCCCCTCTTCTGCTCTACTAGTCCCCCTCCTGCCTTTATGTCTCATGCAGGCGGTCGCCGCTGCTGTGTGTTCATAATTGCAATGGCATACCCAGAAGACAGCATTTAAGGACTCTTCCCCATTCTCCAGGTCCTACAGTCTTTCTCCTCCTCTACCATGACCTCCTCAGTGCCTTGGAGTAAATGATCTAGATGTGCGCTGAGCCCCTTTAGGACTGAGCACCCAGAAACTCCTTATTCTCAGCATTTCATTGGTCATGAATCTTTGCCTTTGTTCATTGCCAGTACCGAATGAAGCTTCTCCATCTCAGACTGAGAACTGCACTAGTCTATGGGTATAAATGTATTTAGAAGGCAGTTTAATTATAAATCCACTTAGCAAAGCATCAGTAGTAGATTCTCCCACATAGCTGTAGGCCCAGGTGTACATTCCACCTCAAGGAGCAGGCCTCAGACTGAGATGCAGTTGGTTACTTCTGGACCAGTGGTACCACTATGCACCAGTGAGCATATCTTGTCTGACAAGCTGGTATTATTGCACTAGGAGTTAAACTGATGGTGACTTCTCCCCCATGGCATAGCACATTCTGGAATTATGCACACTTACCAATAGTGAGGAAACTTCTAGCTCAGATCCAACTTGGTTTCACTGTTTTGAATCCAAAGCATGTGCTGCTTTCAACATGGAGTCTTACCTTCTAGTTCTCCTGGGTAGTCATAGCTCCTATTGTTTGGGGCTTCTGACTTTCCATACTCAGCTATTCACAGGGCTTTCATACATTCTTGGTAATGGTGACTGAAGTGTGTGTGTGTGTGTGTGTGTGTGTGTGTGTGTGTGTGTGTTGCAGAGGCCTTCAGCAGTTAAATTTTTACTTTTACTTAAAAACATTTTTTTGAGATAATCTTAGGTAGCTCAGGCTGGCCTTGAACTTACTGTGTGATTGAGGATGACCTTGAACTTCAGATCCTCCTGCCCCTCCTTCCCAAGTGCTGGGATTGCAGATGTGCGTCACTGAGCCTAGCCCCATTTTATTTTTGTATTTGCATTTTCAAGCTTCATTAAAAATAATTATTTTTTTCATTTGTTTGGTTTGATATTTTATAAATATGTGACTTTGTCTTTTATTATTTTCTTGGATGTTTGTTTTATAGGTAGCAATTTATAAATTTGTTTCAAACACAAAAGGAATATTTTGGTACCTGACTATATTTTCAGAAATACTAAATTATTTAACCTTTATTTTCCAAAGACTTTGTGGTTTCCTCTGTGGTGGTGTAAAAACAAATGTTTTTACATTTTATATAAACTCTGTGTGCTTCAGAAAAGGGTACCATCTTTCTCCCTGAGCTCTCAAGGAGTTTTCAAGGCGTTCATCTTCTTGGTCAAGAGCACTTAGTTATCTAACACCGCCCGCCCCCCACAGTCAATGTGACAGTATTCTTGTGTTGTCTAAATTCCAGCATTATTTTAGAAATTCTTCATATGTAGGTGAAGTTCACATTTTATGAAGGCGAAGTCCTCTGGCTATTCCCATATATTTCTTGAATGTTTTCAAAATTCTGAGAGACAGGTAGAACCAGAGCTGATGCAGTGTCTGGCCTAAGTTCACATGATACAGTAGGGAGCACAGGTAGGTAGAATTTGATCCCAGCTCTACCAGACTTGAAAGATGAAGCCTTCCCACTATGTCGTATGGAAAAGAGAAAGAGGAAAATTCTCAAAGTACAAGAAGAAGATAGGTAATTTAAGTTCCTTATACTGTGATGTGTCTGGGCTTTCACAAAATACTTTTAAGTCATTGAAATCACGCACATTCATTCATGTCAATTTGTTTTTATATTATATTACACTAACATCAATAGATATGATAAGTAAGGTTTCATAAAATAAGATGTGGAGATTTTTCATCATTTGATTAGTTTTCTAAGTTTCTCTGGAATTAAATCAGATTTTTCTTTTGGCAATTTCTGTGTTCAAAAAGATGTGGTGCTGTGGTTTCTATTTTGACTTTTATGTTGCTTACTTAGATTCCTCCAAACTTTTTGAAACAGTAACAAACACATTCTTATGCCCATGTATAGGTAGGAGAATTACAAATACATAATTTGCTGGGAGGTGATCACAAAAACCAGCTCAGAGTGCATTTTGCAGGTAGCAATGGGACTGGGCAGTCCTGACGTGGCTTTGACTGAGCCTGTGAGCCCTGCACACAGCTCTGTACTTCCACAAACATCTCCGTAAAAAACAATTTATCCAACTTTTGTTTGGTTATTTCTATGAAACTTGAAACAGCTATTAACCAGAATATTTTTGACATTATCTGGCACCGTCAATTAAATTACATAAAGAAAAACTGAATTTCATATCCCTGTGAAGTGGGTGTATTAAATGCCATAGATTTTTGGATGATTCATTTAAATTAAAATGGTTGAAAGCCTGCTGACAGAATCCAAAATGAACTTGGCAGTGCGTTCCCAGCAGTACAGGCTTTGAGCAGATAGAATCTTTGCAGATTTTATTAAAGGGCATTTCCCTCCCTTCTTGCGTTCTTCAGTCAATGAAACAATTGTTATGGGAGATAATGGAAATCGATCGTGATCTGTCTTGCTGTATTTCTGATTCCATATGGGGTTAAACATGCTTGAAGGATAGAACTAGAATAAGTTAAATTAGTGGTAGTTCTGACTCTTTAAAGCACTTAGGTATGTTCATTCATTCAGCACACACACAGACACACACGCAGACACACAGGCAGACACACACACGCGCGCGCGCACACACACACACACACACACACACACACACACGTATATTCTCTCCTCAAAGAGTTTTTAATCAGGAAAGTAAATACAAATTAGTCAGAAAGTAACTTACATGAAAGAAGGTGTCTATGTTTGTTAGCTCAGAAAGAAGAATGGCTTTTGGGGTTGGACCTCAATGAACTCTTTCTGGAAGAGGTGTCATTTGGACTATGCCTAATATGATGATGGTTAGAAAGGGAAAGACATTCAGCTTAGAGGGAATGGACTGACTGGAAAAGTAGACAGGAAATCTGGGTGTGTGAGGAGAAAAGGGACTTCTGCAGTTTGTTATGAAATAGGATAACAAAGTGGGCTTCTCAGGATGTGCTGGGATCCCTGATGGACGCCCTGACAGCTAAGAAATGTGGCTTTTATTCTTCAAGCAACTGAGAAATCAGTTGGCCCTAATGCAGCCAATGGAGAACTCAGTGTACCGCAGAACATTCCAATAGTCTTGGAAGTGGTGTTAAGAAGTCATTTAACAGAACTTTTTTCCAGTTTTTTTTCCCTTCTCCTTGCTTATTTCCCTGATGTTTTGTCTAAAATGTCAAAAATAGAACTCCCTGATTGACAAGTTATATCTAATGGTGGTTCAAGTCAGAGTAACATAGTTTGTGTTGACTCTCTCATGTGCAAGGCATATTGCCCCAGTCGTAGGATGCTGACTCTTGATAATTTGAACAAAAATAACCCCAAATGCAAAGTGTTAAGTCTTTTTACCCTCAGAGTTCTGGGGAAGTAGCTCTAAAGAACCTACTAGAACATTTCTTTGAAGAGTTTTTTGTTTTGTTTTGTTTTTTGCTTTTTGTTTTTGTTTGTTAAACATGAGGCATTTTTGGCATTTGAATAATTTTAATGAAATTATTACTAATATTAAAAATGAGATATTCTTAACTGATCCCACAAAAATATTGGAGTAAAATTGACACTTAGAGAAAATTAGTATACTTATGTCAGACCCTATGTCTGCACACGGCACACCTGTCCTTTTAGGTTTAATTTACCCATTTGGAGGAGATAGGATAACATATCCATATCTTTAAGAACCTTATAAATATATCAAGGACCTACAATAAAAAGATTTTGTGGTAACTTAACTTTTATTAAGATTCCAGTTCATCTTCTCGAGATACACGGTTAGGTGCTTTAATTGAAGACATCTCAGAATGAATAGGGGAGAGAAACATGACTTCAGCTTCGAACTTGATCTCACAACTTCAGTACAACTTTGTACTTTCCCTCTTTAGAGAGATTTCATGTTGTGAATGCTCTTGAATAAACACCTTGAAAATTAAGCTATGATTTTTGAAAAGGCTCCAGATTTAGGAGTTTTTAATCAGATTAGTGATAAAAATTTAAGGATGTAGTTTGTAAATATAATCCTAAAACTGTCTTCACCACAATCTCTTTTCTAACGGATCTTTGATGTCTGTTCTTTCTGTTGTCAGTGTCTTTCTGTGCATTCTCTAAACATTCAGAGGTATTTTTCTTACTCTTCATGACAATTGGAACCTCTAATATTGGTAATATTATGATTGTTTATTCTATTTACTTCAAACGTATTTATGCAGGCTGGCCATTTCCCACACTCATTGTAAGTTACTATATAAGCCTATAATGATTAATACAAAATGTACAGCACTCAGGAGGTTGATGCGGAAGGATAGGGTCTGAGGCCAGTTGACTACATAGCCAAAGCCTGTCTTAAAAAATGAAAAAGAAAGAAAAAATTAAGCTGGGAGGATATGTGAATGGGATGGGGGGGCATGGGGAGTTGGGGATGGAGATGAGCTAAATATGCTCTACTAATGTTTGAAATAACCCAAGAATAAATTTTTTTGAAAATCCCTAAAAGATAGGGGTTTAGAGAGATGGCTCAGTGGCTAAGAACACTTGCTGTTCTTCCAGGGCACCTGGGTTTGATCCCAGCACCCACATGGCAGTGAACAACTGTCCATAACTCCGGTTCCAGAGGATCCAACACCCTCTTCTGGCCTCTGCAGGCATTGCATGCATATGGTGCACTTACATACATGCAGACAACACACTCATACATATAAATAAAAATAATAAATATTAGAAAAAAATTCTAAAACATTATAAAAATGGTCCCCAAAACAAACAAAAAAGCTTAGTCAAACCTATCGAAGCAAACCAAAACCAACTATCAACAGCAAATCCAAGCATGGATATGCAATCACAATATGGTTTGCATAAGAAAGCAGTTCCTGGATGATTTAGTCAGCAATATTCCATTAAAAATTATATATTCCAATTATTTTGAAATTGTGTATAATAAGATATTAATAAGTATCTTTAAATATTTTCTAATTCTTATACTAACTAAAACAACCATAATCAACAAAATGGTAAAGGTAATTAAAAAAATGTGCAGAGTACTCTGTCAGGTTTTGGTATTAGGACATCCACTCGTGGGCACCTTGTGCTTCCTTTGTCTCTGAAGAGTTGATTTTAGGTTAAACTGCTTTTCATTCTTTTTCTTATTTTCAGCTTTTTTGCAGACATGTACATTGTTGTAGTTTCAGTTTTGGGAGGAAGAACTATCAGTTCTGAAGTAAAGCAAAAACACTTACTCATTCCAAAGGCATGTGTGCTAGTATCTACCCTTGGTTTTATTTGTACTCTAAGGTACATGGTTATTCCAGGACATGTGCACAGGAGAGATATGAATTGCAATGCTGGGTTGCTACACATTCCCCAGATCCCAAGACAATGCTTGTGTCCATCACATGTGTCTTTGTCAAGTACTTGAACCCAGCAGTCTGTGCACTGACAGGAGCTGACTGGCTGGCAGAGCTGACCCAAGACACTTCTACTCACTTCCCTGAACATTCTTCTCCTAGTTACTCTTCTTGGTTTTGGCCCAGTCCTATGCCTCTGGAATCCTGTACTTGTTACTCTGTAATTTCTTAAGGAATAGAATATCCATTCATGTGGATGAATCTCAGATTATAGATGAGTGACCAGATCTCAAAAACAAAGTCTCACCACCCTCATCCTTTTCTGTGGGAGTATGGAATTCTCAGACTCCAGTTTCTTTTGTTTTATTGTTTGAGATAGTCATACATGAATATAATGTGTTTTGATGAAACCAACCCTCTACTCCCTCCCCTCCACATTTTTCTGTTACCTCTTCTTTTTCCCAAGTTCATGTACTCTGCTTTGAACCCACCAACTCCATTTAGCACTGCCCATATGTGCCTGAGTGCAGGGCTATCCACTGGAGCATGGGCAAACTACCAGGGGCCACGTCCCTGGAGAAACTACCTCTCCCTCCCCCAGTGGCCATCAGCTGCCAATAGTTCCTCAGTGGGCATTGTGAGCTCCTCCCCATTCCACGCCTAGCCCAGCTTCCTAAACTGCAGGTGGTTCCTAAACTCCACTGGGCTTTGCCTCCCTGAATGTGCACACTGGGGTTTGCAGAACATGTGACCACAATAAAATGCTTCTGAGTGTGCAATGAGTGAAAGTTAATTCAAAGTCAAATGTCTAATGCACCGGAGGTATTTCTGGCAGCCACCACACAGCAATCCAGTGGTCTTGGTTCTGAACATGACATGCACATGCAACGCACATACTGTCATGCGTATGGCACCAATGAACTCTGACTGAAACACAGCAGCTCTAGAACATTTTATGTCATGAGCTGCAGGTTTTACTGTGCATGCAACATTTTGTACTCTCACAAGAACATAACATTTAATTTCAGAAAACAAAGACGGTATTTCCTTTCTGTCATCGATCAGCATGAACGGGTAAATTAGTCTATCTTGAACTGTATTGTAAAAACCACTGATTTTAAAAATTGTTGTTAAAGTTCCTGACTTGGGAGTCATAAGAAATCATTAAATAAATTTGGCTTTGGATTAAGACAGAATTTCCAACACTTTCTGAAACGGCTTTACTCATAGTTTGGTCACTTTGTACTGTGTATCTATGTGAATTGGTATTCTCGGCACTGATGAATCAAAACATCAACCAACACCCCCAAAAATGGTGAAGATGCTGTATGTCCTGGAGCATTAAATATTCA
The DNA here is from genome assembly GCF_000622305.1 of Nannospalax galili. NCBI lineage: Eukaryota > Metazoa > Chordata > Mammalia > Rodentia > Spalacidae > Nannospalax > Nannospalax galili. The sequence continues at coordinate 3,357,076 of NW_008334003.1, forward strand.
GTCAAGATTTAATTTTTGATGTAAAAATATAAAAGAACATTCATCTCATTATTATACAAATTTGCATTCATCATTAACAAAGGGTAAAGTTATACCAAATAACTGTTTTAAAATAAATCTCTTTTTGATATTTCTTTTCCATGGGATAGGGTCTTATACAGCACAAGCTGGCCTGGGACGCTCACTGGGTAGCCTGGGGATGACCTTGAACTTTGGATCCTAGGGCTTCTACCTCCTGAGTGCTGGGATTACAGGTGTACACCACCAAAGCCAGTTTTCTGCAGTTCTGGGAATCCGAGTCATGGCACTGAATGTACTAGGCAAGCAGTACCAGGTGAGCTACTTCCCCAGTTCCTCTTTCCTCTTTATACCGGGAGCTGTCTCATTTATATGCCTATTTTATATACTGGGCCGTGTAAGGATTCTTGTGCTGAAAGGAGTCCCAAGTCCAGGAGTCTTGTGCTGAAATAATTTAAGGAGCACATCCACAGACGATTAATGTTTGGTTTTTTCTCAATCATCTTCATCCACAGACGATTAATGTTTGTTTTTTTTCTCAATCATCTTCATCACCAGATAGTGTACAATCTATAATTGTCTGCTATTTACAAAAATGAAAAATGGCATTTTCTCTATTTCTTTCATACACACTTCCAGGGAATATTCCTCTACAACACCCCTAGCCAACGTCCCTGACTCTGCGGCTCTCAACTCAGTTTGCGTTTTCGCATTCTGTGCACCTCTTTGAATTTGAAGCCACAGTAAAATATGATATTTGTCACCATACAGCATGACAGGCACAGGCTTTGGTGTGTCGAGTGCAGACAGGTCCAGCTTTGAACCTTCTTTCCACTCCGCATCATGTGACTGTGGTCAATCATGGCCCATTTGAGCTTAGGTTACTCTCCTGCAAAAGGCAGGAAGTGATTTCAGTTACACTGAAGACTGATAGTACATGTAAAGTGTATGACTTTTATATGGTAACTGTAATCAGAATTTATGAATGTGAAAATATTTATTAAATTGAAGTATTTTATAAGTGGAAAATTAAGATCCTCCTCATATATAAATATGTAAATCTTCCAATATGTCCATCACTCACCAAGATCTGCATTGTCAGAATGAAGATTGAAGAGAAAGTATGTAGCATATGAGCTTTGGTTCTGAGCCATTGACTTTGGTGAAGGGACCTGGGATAACTTTAGCATTTTGTCTGGTTTGCGTTTTAGTTCTGCCACTGATTCTGGAACTTGCTAAAATTACACTCACTCACACACACACACACACATGATACATGTATGTTTATGGATTACTAGAGGATAAAAATTAGATTTTTTGTGGGAGAATTATTAAAGATCTGGGGTCAGCAAGATGGCACGGTGGTGAAGATGCTTGCCTCTAAGCCTGAGGAGCTGAGTTTGATTCCTGGCACCCACAGGGTAGAAGGAAAACCAACTTCCACAAGTTGTCCTCTGACCTCCCCCTGAGCACCTTGTCATGAGTGCACCCTGCCCGCCATAAATTAGTAAACAAGTGTAATAAAAATTAAAGATCTACTTTGGGGCTGGAGAGATGGCTCAGCAGTTAAGAGTACCTGCTGCTTTGCCGAGGACCCAGGTTCAATTACCAGAACCCACATGGCAGCTATCAGCAGTCAGTAACTCCAGTTCCAGGGGAATTCAGTACCCTCTTCTGACTTCGTGGATACTGCACAACACGGGTGCACTCACACACGTAGGCAATACACTCATACACATAAAATAAAAATAATAAATAAAATCTTAAAAAGAAACACTGGCTATTCTTGTAGAAGACCCGGGTTTGAATTCCAGCACCCACATGGCAGCTAACAACTGTCCATAATCCCAGTTTCAGGGGATCCAAAACCTCTCTGTCCTCCACGGGCATTGCACGACATGGGTGCACTTACACACATGCCGGCATTATACGCTCAAACACATAAACTAAAAATTAAACTTAAAGATCTACTTTGGGACTAAAAATCTTAAAATTCATGTGGAAGCACAAGAAGAAAGATCAAATGAACACACACACAATGGAGTGCTTCCGTTCGTAAAGAAGGTCGAAGTTACGTTGCCTGCAGGAAAACAGACGCAACTGGAGATAACAGTATTAAGCAAATTAAGCCAGTTTCAGAAAGACAAATATTACCATATTTGCATGGTATCTGTTCTCTCATTTGTGGTTCCTCAACTTTGTAAAGACACATAAGATATCTGTCTTTGAAAGCAGAAGAGGAAACGTGTAAGGAAACAGGGAGCACAGGAGGGGAAGAGCAAACGATGCAGGGAGGGAAAGAAGGGCACGGAGATGCGCATCACGCAGTATACACTTCTACGACAATGCCTTGATTTTGCATAGTACCTTGTGCAATACCGGATGCACATAAAGAAAATTCAACAACATGAAAACCAAATTTTAACAAATGTTACATAATATAGACTATAAAAACCAAAAGTTCTACCTTGGGTTAGGGTTTTTGTTGGATATGCTCAACTGGATTCATTTCTCTATATTCCTCCCTGATAGTTCTTCCTTTTTAAACTACATTTTAATTATCATCTATGGTAGCACAACCCGTGTCACTTGCCTGACTTTCTTCTACCCACCAAAATATCAGATGCACACATAATTTAAAAGTAGAGATATGTCTGCTGTTTATTTTTATGCTTGAATATTTTGGGGCCAAGTGGGTAGGGATACTGAATCTTAAATTGTCTCATTTCAAAGGAAGTTTTAGTAAATGTACAAAAATTGTAAACTACATTAAGAAGTTTCATCTTCCTAAAGTAGAAAATATTGTTTCCATGCTCATCTCTTATCAGTCATTCTTGATTTTCCATAAAGATATCCTTGATTTTCAGGTAGTTGCCTCCTCAGTGTCCAAGATGTGTATAGCATGACCCCATGGGGTGGGTCACAGCTGGCCTCAAGGGCATCAGCACCCCTTTTGCACAACCCTTGATCAGGACTACAGGCCTGGCTAAGCAACCTGCCAGACACTCCTTCAGGAAAGGACTTGAGACCTAGTTTGAGACAATGACCTGCCAGGCAGGGTCCTATAGCATTTGAAGGTGTATAATTTGCTGACTCAGAAGGAGATCAGAAGTCCTTCTTTCTTTTAGATTTCAGGACATGTGGCTATGAAGCTGGGAATTAACACTGATTTTTATAATTTATTTATGCATTTATTTATTTGTTTATTTTTGAGACAGAATCTCATTTTATGTCCCAGGCTGGCCTGGAACTCACCATGTTGATCTTAAACCCACTGCAATGCCCCTGCCTCAGCCCACTGATTGCTGAGACCCAGCATGTACCATCATGTCCAGCCTGTTTGTTTATTGTTTATTATTTATTTATTTATTTATTTATTTATATGAATTTCAGTAGCTATGTTGATCATGAAGCCAACACAGAGGTAGGAACCGCGGGAGAATCTGTGAAATAGGAGCTGAGACTTTGGGTCTTGTTAGGCAGTCTCATGAATTGCATTTAAGAGGGTCCAAATGTTATTATTTAAGTCATTTTAAGTAAGATTTGTGAGACATGTGTCACAAAGTGCCTTAAAGTGATGGCATTTTAACATGGACATTTCTCTATGGATGGAAATGTAATCTAGATGTGATGTCCAGTAGAATCTTCTGAGCTGATGGAGAGTGTCCATATAATGTACACATTGTCTTCAAGGCTGCACATGCTTGTAACCCCAGGGTTAGATGGATCCCAGAAACTCCCTGACTAGGCAGCCTAGCCCTGATTACAAGCTTCTGGTTCAATGAAAGATGCTGTCACAAAAATAGAATGGAGATCGAGTGAAGACTCCCATAGTTCTCTTGCTTCCACGTGTATGCAGAGGAGCACATGGATCCCCCACTTCCCCTACACATGTATGCAAAGAAATATGCCAGTGCTTCACAAGACCTAAGGTTCCAATTCATTTAGTTTCCATTAATTTAAATTTACATAGAAATAGACTCATGTCCCTAGTGGGTTAGGTTCTCAGATGTGGACAAGCCAACCTTGGGTAGTTAAAGTCACTCTGCTGCATCCCTCATGAACATATCCATGCTTATGGCCACTGCTAGCTCTTCTTTCATTCTGTATTTTGATAAACAATTCTAAATAAAACAAAGCTCACACTTGCTTAACCTGAAACATCAGTGGCATATTCGTTTTCTGTGTGTGCACCCATAACTATGTATAGGCATGTGTGTCTATGCATAATGGAAGTTTCTATTTGCTCAGATTTGTATGCCATGCAATGACTTTAAGAATACATATGTATCTCTTCCTTGTCAAAAAGTCTAAGAGTCAAACACATATAAAGACAATCCTTAGCAATAAAGAGATATATGCCATTTTATATTGAGATATGTTAGTGCTAAAAAGTTACAAGGGGGAAGATTCGGAAGTCTTCACTCACTAATTCTAGCCAATACTCTTTCCTCAAAAGGATAATAAGACACCAGTCATCCGCTGCCTTCTGAAGATGGCCTGGGATTTATTGTAAAATAATTTCATGAATGTTTTAAAGGCAGAGTAACATCAAGAATAATTCTACCAAGTGTCTGGTGTTTAATGACAAATCATCAAATTCTGAGTATAATGCTTCAAATGTTTTATTGGTATATAATTACAACAATATCTTTTACATTTAACTTCAAGTATTATCATGGTAAAATATCTGAAATTACTTTTGTATAATATTAGTACAGTGTTCTGTTTTAGAGATTATGACCCAGGAAGAACAAAGTCAACAAACGAAAGTAAAAATATTTGGTTACTGGCTAGAATTTTAAAATTTTAGAGGAAAGGAAAGAGAACTCAAGATAAAAGAAATTATTCTACATGAGAAAGTACACAACATTTTGGCCCATCCAACAGACAGATACTGCTTCCTCTAAACAATAAGAAAGCAACCAGGGTTTTAATAAAGTTCTGACAGATTGACTGTACCAGATACTCAAAAAGGCAGACAACCTTCAGAAAGAAGAAATGAGCTGTCAGGTCCATCCCGCTATAATTGGAGTGTATATTGACTTTGGTCAGTTAGTAAAGAGAATATCAACTTCCAAGGTGTTTGCTTTGATGGAGATGTGATAACTGAAGATTGTTACTTAGAGTCCTGCCACTTGTAAAAAGATTTGTCTTCAGAAGTTAATAGAAATTTAAAATTGCTACAACAGTTGCAGTCCAATATGAGATACTTCTTCGCTATTAAATATAAATTTATAATATAGTACTTTGATCATATTCTTTCTGTCACTTAATTCAATTAAAGTTGAATAATTATATACATATCTAGAAAGAACAATTTTCATGGAAAAATGAGCTGAGAGGCTAAGAAAGTATCCATATTTAATCACATTTTGCCATTGAAATTATTTTTCTGATGAAATATTTTTAACAAATTCTTAAAATAAGGTACTGTAATAGGATCACCGAGAGATCCTTCTAGATAAGTCAATGCTTTCATAATATATTTGTTGTTTTGTTAAATACATTATTGTATTTGGTGAATAACTCTGTTCATTTGGCCTCTCTTAAGGTGAAATATTTTGCAAATAAATACACATTTCAGAAGTATACAGGACCCTAAATAGTGGGCACACATATTAGGAAGCAGAAAGTGATAGCCTTGATAGTGCTTGGATTGATAGGCCCCTGAATGAAACTGAAATAATAGTTACTCTAGTCATCTCTCTACTGTTTTGTATAGTTTTGTTTCTAGTTTGCATATTAAGAAAAAATAAAAGCCTGAAGCACTAGGGGCTGGAGAGATGGCTCAGTGCTTAAGAGTACTGGCTATTCTTATAGAGGACCTGGGTTTGAGTTCCAGCATCCACACGGTGGCTAACAACCATCCATAACTCCAGTTCCAGGTGATATGACACCCTCTTCTGATCTCTGCAGGCATTGCACCACATGGGTGCACTTACATACATGCAGGCAATACACTTATAAAATAAAAATAATAAATAAAATTTAAAAAAGAATTTTTTTGAATAGGAAGTGGTAACTTGACAGTTTAGTTTCATTTTCAGCTGTAATCAAAGGGAATTCATGGATGCCATTTTAGCAATCTGCTCTTTTCTCAGCTTATTTATAACAGTCAAAGGAAAGACGGTATCTCTGTTCATAGTGAGACTCTTTGGAGGGCAGAAAGTCTTTTATTAAATTCTTTCCCAGCAGTTGATTTGTCGAGTCTAGAAATGACTAGTATTGTTATCACAGACCCCAAGATCACATCTCACTGATATGGAAAAATAAAACATTCTAAAGAATTCAACAAGCGGTGGGACCAAATTGTCTTAGCCGTCACTTTTGTAATTAAGAGATGCTTTTCTTACTCACTTAGACAATTCTTCCAATGCAAGTCGAATGTATTTGAGTGTTAGGAGGGAAGGGAAAGTTTGGGAAACTAGACTTTTTTAACTCAAAAAAAATTTATTTGTTTATTTTATGTGTACGCATGTATTGCCTGCATGTAGGTTAAGTGCACCTGTGTTGTTCAATGCCCATGGAGGTCAGAAAAGGCTGTCGGATCCCCTGGAACCGGAGTTACAGACAGTTGTTAGCTGCCATGTGGGTGCTGGGATTCAAACCTGGGTCTTCTGTAAGAACAACCAGTGTTCTTAACTGCTGAGCCATCTCTCCAGCCCAAATTTTTACAAAAAATTTGTGTGTATGTGTCTGTGTCTATGTGTATGTATGCCACCTGTGTGCTGGTGCCAGTGGAGACCATAAGAGGGTGTCAGATCTCCTGGAGCTGGAGTTCCAGGTGACTTTGAGCCACATCATGTGGGTGCTGGGAACTGAACTTAGGTCTTCTGGAGGAGCAGTAAGTAGACTGAGCCGTGACTGTAGCTCCTTTAATGGTGGTTTTTGTTTTACGATTAGTACCGCAGCAATTTGGGCATCCTGTTTTAACTTTAATAAAATACTTTGTTTCTGTTTCCAGTTTCTCCAGAGGATCTGTCCTGTGCTACTCTAGGAGAAGAAAACTTAAGACCTTAGTTATAGCAAGCACAAGTGTACTGAAAAGATATTTTTCTGTTAAAAAAAAGGGTACAGTGATTTCCTAAGAGGAACTGGCAACTTGAGAGATGTCTCAGCAATTAAGAACACTTGCTTCTCTTCTGGAGGACCTGGGTTCAGTTCCCAGCACCCGATGGAGGCTCACAACCATCTGTAACTCCAGTTCGGGGGGGCTCTGACTCCACCTTCTGGTCTCTGAGGATGTCTGGCACAGAGGTGGTTCACATACATACACGTAGTCTAAACACTCAGATGTGTAAAATAAAATAACAAATCTTTTAAAAAAAAGGAGCTGGATCCTTTATAGCTCATCTTCTAGGTGTACAATGCTTTGATTACTGACCCTGTGAAAAAGTGTGTTCCACATGAAGGAGAGAAAATTCCCAAACTATCTTGATAGTGGAATCAGCCTATCCATGGTCCTGCTACCTTGCCATGGTGAGGACATGGGAATAAAGTGGAAGAGAATTGGGACTGGAGACAAGCCAGAGAGGAGAAGGAGCAGGAGGTGGCAGCAGCCAAGTGGCACTCTCCCTCTCTGCAGTACTGTTTTTCCACAAAAGTGAATTGTCTTCTTCACTCGGCTTTATTTTTCAAATTCTAATCAAGACCAAAACAAGTCAGACCATTGAGACTCATTTATTTTCTTCCTGAGCTAAGGCAAATGGATCTACTTTCCTTCTGAGATAAGGCACATGGGTTTAATAGACAGGGTGCGGGTGGGTGAAGAGGGAGAATGCTGACTGTGGGGGGCGTCAGTTATAATCTATGTGGACTAGTAAGACTTTTCCTTTTTGCATGACATGCTGCTCAACAGACCTACAAGTTGAGCAACTGCTCTGATTATCAGAATGTTGTGCTTAAAAAGGACTTCTAAGCTAATTAGCTTGAGTTGACATCAGTGGCACTCGTCTTTAAGGGGTCAGTCCAATAATGTACCTGCTTAGTATCTTCATCAGTGACCAACTTAATGGAAGAGGAAGGCAGGCTCATGAATCAATTTTAGGACAGGCATTAGACTGCAGGGAGAGGGCTGTGCATCTCAGGACAGGGTGTGAATTTTAAATGGCCTTTGACATGATAAAGAACTGTTCTTTGAATTCAGCATCTGAAAGACTATTTGTGTATTGTAAATCCCTACAGGCATGGTTAAGAAAACAAATAAATGAACACTTGCTGCATGAACCCCCGTGTGTTCCATTGTCTAAAGTCCAGGACCTCAGCATGTGACAGCCTGGCTGAGGGTGAACCATCCATTCTTTACAAGTGCACTCCAAAATGCTTCCTTCTCCCAACAGGTGGCTTTTCCCCAGAATTTCAGAGCCGTGGTGCACTGGCAGAGGTAGAGTCAATTACATAATTTGTAGCATCCAATGCAAAAGAGTGCCAAAGCCCCTAGTATATAAAGCAGAAAAGTCATTACAAGGCACTAAATATAAAGTGTTTCCATTCCCGTCTCCCTGCCAACTTCTCAGTGTTTATTTATTATTTAATGCCATGTAAAAAAGGGAAAATTTAAAACGTATATTATTAGCATACATGTTATCATTCATTTTAATATAGTGTACTGTTAGTTTAAAATGCAAATATGAGCTTTTAACTCATAAGTGGAATTAACAAAATTGAACGACTTGTATTTTGTAGCTTGTACATGCATCCGCATTTGTTTCTTCAAATGAGAGCAGAAACACTGCATAAAACAAATTCAACTCTGTGTGTGTGTGTGCATGTACACACATGTGCACATGTACATGGAGGCCAGAGCACAACCTCAGGTGTCATTCCTCAGGCACCAGCTACCTTTAATTAATCAGTTAATTTTCTCGAGACAGGGTCTCTTACTGGCCTGGAACTTGCCAGGAAGATCAGGATGGCTGGGTTTTGTCTACATCCCCAGCTCTGGGATCATAGGCACATGCCACCATGCTCAGCGATTGAACTCAGATCTTGAAGTACTTTACAATTATCTTCCCAGCCACCCCCAACTCAACTTTAAAAAGAAAAATCACTTTTTTTTTTTGTATTTTTCATGTATCTACCCAGAAGTGTGTTTAACTAATATTTTGGACACTTCTCAATACAATCAAGTTGACAAGATTTTCCAGAAACCCAGCTCTTGCCAGCTTGTCATTCAAATACACCTACATAAAGTGTGCCATTCCGTCTCTGACTCTGAAAGGCTCACCTCCATCTCATAATGCAAAATGCCTCAGTCATCTCCAAGAGTCCCTGTAGTGTTAGCAGTTCCAATATTATCCAAACCTCCAAATTAAAGAACCCCACTGAGGCTCTAGGGAATTCTTTGCTGTGAGCCTCTGCAAACAAGGACAAAAACCCAAAAGATACACATTCAATATGCAATGGCAAGAGTAAATCATCAGTTCCAAAAAATGAAGATTCCAGGACTAGAAAGGAAGAATGTGACGAAAGCCTGCAGGGCAAACTTAATCCTCTCTCTCCACGTCCAGTGTCTGGGGATGTGGTGGCATGAAATCCTGAGGACTTGGTGACCCACCCCTATGGCCTCACTCCTGTGGCCCTTATGGCCTCTCTGTTGGGCTGGCAGTCCTCCCTGGCTTCAACTGTCCTCAGCAGGTGCTTCATGTGCCTGGTGCCTCCAACTTTCTTGGGCCATCATTCTGTCTTTGTCTTCACTTTGACAGATTCACACCCTCTCAGGGTGCCTTCAGAGGTCCTGACCAGCCACCCAGTGCCTGGCCTCCCAGGCCTTCCTTAGAAGTCTGATTGAGGCCTCTATGAACCTATGTATTTCACACTCTGTGTGCCTGAAAAGCTGGAATCATATTGTCAATGTCCAGGACTGCTGCCAGCTTGATCCCTCTTGGACCCTGGCTGCAGGGGCCTCTGAGTGCCTGATGACTGAGAATGAGAGAGCATCTTTCTAGGTGGCATGTGTGAGCAGGGAACCCAGGAGAGCTCATCTCAAAGTAAAGTCTTTCAAATGAGTTACATCTTTTAGCCTGAGATGGGTGGGTTTGTCTAATCCTAGGATGCACTCAAAGCATCTGTCTTATTGTCTTGGTATGAGGTTATTGGCTTCATTTTAATGTCTATGTAATTCTTAAAGAATTAATAAAAATATTATATAAAAAATCTTTCTGCTGGCTGTGGTGGCACACCTTTTAACCCCAGCACTCAGGAGGGGGAGGCAGGCTGATCTCTGTGAGATCGAGGCCAGCCTGGTCTACGTAGCAGGTTCCAGATACCTACAGCAAAAGGAAGATTCTGCTTCAAAAAGACCAAAAAAAAAAAAATCTTTCTGTTCTGATTTTTTTGCTCACAGTCATCTCTACAAACTTACCTAAAGCAGCCAGTTAAACATACAGCCTGCACACTGGGCTACCTTGAAACATCTCTAGGTTTTGGTGGTATATAAAATAACTTCTCTAACCTATGGACTTATTGTAACTTTGGCTTGGTTTTCAATCTGAGTCCAATTTTTTCATCTGTTAAAAGAAGATGATGTGGGGTGGCAAGATGGCTCTGTGGGAGAAAGAACTTGCCACACAAGCTGAATGAACCAGAGTCCAATCCCTGGAACGAACGGCGGAAAGAGAAAACGGACTCTGGAAAGTTGTTGCCTGATCCCTACATGAGTGCTGGGGCATGTGTGGCTGCACTCACACACACACATTGAGGAGAGAGAGAGAGAGAGAGAGAGAGAGAGAGGGAGGAGGGAGGGAGGGAGGGAGGGAGGGAGAATCATAAATTAAATTAAAAATTAAAAAAAGAAAAAAATGGGATATGCCTTCTTGCAAATAAAACTTAAGAATTTCATGCAGAGGGGCTGGAGAGATGGCTCAGCAGTTAAAAGCATGTCCTATTCTAGAAGACCCATGTGTTTACTTCCCAGCACCTGTATGGCGGCTAATAACCATCCGTAACTCCAGTTCCAGGGGATCTGATGCCGTCTTCTGACCTCCGCAGATATTGCACAACATGGCTACACTTATAAGCATGCAGGCAATACACTCATTTATATAAAATAAGAATAATAAATAAAATAAAAACTTTCCTGCAATAACAGAAATCCCTAGGAGATGGCACTGCAGGCAGTCCCCCTCTCTCATTTGTGCTCTTTAAATCCTGAACAAGCTGAACGTGTCCTACACTCAATATTTGTGTGAGTTCAGGAGGCTTAAGCACTTAACGTCATTTTTTAAATTTTCATAATTTGTTGCATTTTTGCCATCCTTAAGGTTCTTGTGCTCAGGCTGGTTTTGTATTTAAAGACTGATAAATGCTTGTCACCAAATGCTTGTATCAGTTATACCAGTAGGAAAACTAGCATGGCTTTTGTAGCTTGTATTTACAACCATCGTTTATTCCCTGTCTTACTTAAGCTTTTTCTTTTCCATTGTTTCTTAGCTCAGTGTTTTAATATAAAATTTATATTTACTAGAGAAAGTTGAAAGTATAGACACAAGAGGATGAAGAAAAATTATATACAGAGAGATAAACTGAATAGTATGTTTTGCTTTTTCCTGGTCTTTTCTAAGTGTACAACTTCTAAAATATAGTTGGGCTACATCCATACGTAAAATTTATACTTTTTACCTAGCATTATATTGTAAACAGTTTTGCAAGTTGCCACCTGCATAAATATTTTCATGATTGCAGAATATATGAGAATGTGAATTTATTGTTCATAGTAACTATTGTGCTGAACATCTTTTAAAACAAAATGTCTTCATTTTTCAAGCTTGTCATGAGGATGCATTCCCAGAACATTCCTGGGTTAAAGCATCACACATTTTAAGTCTCGGTATTTGTTAACAAAGGAGATACAGCAAAGTTTACTTCTGTTAAAGTTACCATAATGCCACTGTCTCTCCTATAATAATCTTTGATATTTTATAATGAAAAAATGCCCTCACTTTATTTTTGTTAAGTGTGTATTGTTGTTCTTAGTAAGGGACATTTTGATATACATATGCTTTCTAATTCTGCTTCCCTGTCCTTCATGTCCTTTGTCAGACCATTCATTACTAAAATCATCCTCTTCTGGAATTGTCTGGCATTGCATGCCACTGGTGCTCTTACATGCAGGCAAAACACTTGTACATATAAAATTAAAAATAAATACTTTTAAAAGTACTACTTTCATAGTTTGGAATTATAAACAAATCTACGTATTACTCAAGGAAATTACATTGCCTTCAGTGATAGTCTCTGTTAAATCACAATTTTACAAAATCTAGAATCACTTGGGAGATGGGCCTCTTGGTTTGCCTGTGGGAGATTATCTTGATTGTGTTAATGAAGTAGGAAGACCCACCCACTGTGGATGGATCCATTCTCCTGGGCTGAAATCCTGGACTTGTAATGAAGAATGGAGACTGAGTAGCTTGCATGCATTTGTCCCTCTGTTTCCTGATTGTGGATAGCATGTGACCAGCTACTTTAGCCTTCTGCTGTCTTGATGTCTCTGCCATGATGGACTGTACCTTGGACTGTGGGCTAAAATAAAACCTTTCTTTCCTAAAAAAAAATAAATAAAATAAATACTTTTTTAAAGAGCTGATTTCTTATTACAGTGGTGTGAGCAGAACTGGTATGTCCTTGCCATATCCTTAGCTTGTCCCTGTAAAACTGATGCTTCTTATTGAGGAGAACAAGAGACTAAAACCTCCTCTGGTGGTTTAGAGACAGGGACCTCCATTCCTGTCCTTGTCCAGAGGCTGGAAGTGTTGGTTCTGTCCTGGCTGAAGGTCAGACGTGCTTAAGCATTTGAGGGGTGCTGACTTCTTTCTAGTTTCTTATTATTCTGGCTGACTCCCCTAAACCCCCCCGGGGTGACAGACTCATGGGCGCCTCTTGGGTGTGCAGTGGCCAAGTTGTCTGACCAGCTCACCTCCCCATGCCTCAACCTTGGATCTGCCTTAAGTCCTGTGGAGCCCCTGAACTAACAGCGGATGGCTTGGGGTCCTGTTTTTTGGTCCTGTTCTTGTTTACAGTTCTTCCTTTCACTTAAGGGCCCACCTGCAAACCTGTAACATACTTTAAAAGACCACCCTCTAGGCCAATATAATTTCATAAGAGCATACATATATATAACTAAAAGTTACTTGACAAACAGCAAAACCAGACAGGCGACACCTTCAGTCGAGATGTTGGCCAGGATAGATAAAGGCTCTTCCAGACAGTAACCCAACATACTACTGGAAAAATGAACAGCAGACCCCAATTCTATCCAAAGGAATACTGACAATGGATTGCCGTAGATGAGGAACAGCTGACCCTCCTGGAACAGGGACCTCTGGCTGACTAGATTTACCAGAAGAGCAGACAGGGGGGAATGGATGTG
>NW_008334003.1:3371735-3379382 GCF_000622305.1 Nannospalax galili
ACCACCCTCTCTTCTGTTAATTTATTGTGCAGTCACCAAACAAAGGACCATGTGGCAATGGTGGCATCAAGCACAGATCCCAGGGCAACTCAATCAGACAAGGGCCCAGAGTGCAGAGGAGTGTGCGGCAGGTCAACCATAGTCCGGAACTGGAGACTGATTACTACTGGGTGGGGGAGAGGAGACCTTACTTACAGTCTCTAGATAGGCTGAGTAGATGAATTAGCAATGAAGGACATTTGAGTACAAATGCTTGACTGGATGGAACTTAACATGTATGGAGGAATACATGAGGTTGGGGGGGCATGGATGGCAGAAGAGATCTACATTTGATTAAGAATTGTGTGAAATGTACAAAAGCTCAATTAAAAAAACAAAACAAAACAAAACAGAAAGAACCCGGAGGCCACTGGTCCCCAGGTGCCGTTGGTGGGCCCCTAGCTCCCCGAGCTATTGCTCTCTTGGGGAGAGAAAGCCTCCAGTGCTCAAGACTGCAGCTCCCTGCCCTCTTGTCGCTGTCTTCCGCTCCCTAGTTCAGTTCTGGCCTGTGGTTTTCTGTGTGAGTGCTGGCAATGTGCCTTTGCATCTCTGCAGTTAACCCAGAACCCTTCCAGGGATTTTGTCACTCAGGCTGTTTTGCTGTATTAAGAAGTGAGGGAGCCAATGTGAGAGAAACATCCTGTTAGGACGCCAAAATCTCTTTCTCTTCCTGAAGTGTCACTCTCAGGGACCAATTCTTTAGAAAACCAAGCTAAACAGAAAATGAAATGGAAGGTAGCCTACGCTGAATTTAATTTATTCCTATTGTTAAGTTTATGTGCCTGGCTCCTTGATTCCTTTTAGGCCTTAGGCGGGCAGGATCCTGTTTCAGTGTTTGGCTAGTCTGTGTTTCACTCTGAATTTGGGCCTTAGGAATTTTTCTGAAAGTTTCTGACATGAACCAGCTCTTCATTTTTGGGAGACTCAGTAGACTAACTTTTGTTGTTGTTGTTGTTGAGACAGGGTCTCCCTGTGGCCCAAGCTGGCCTAAAACTTGATTTGTAGACCAGGCTGGCCTTGAACTCAGAGAGAGCTGCCTGCCTCTGCCTCCCTAGGCTGGGATGACAAATGTGCACCACCATGCCTGGCTTGGATTAGGATTCTTTCTTTCTCTTTCTTTCTTTCTTTCTTTCTTTCTTTCTTTCTTTCTTTCTCTCTCTCTCTCCTTCCTTCCTTCCTTCCTCTTTCTTTTTGTAACTTTTTTTTACATAAAAATTTATTTAATAACCACATAATTAGTAGAAACATTTCATTCCGCATCTTCTTAAACATTTTGCATTTGTACCTTTTTTACTTGTGTGTAGGGCATTTGGAACTTTCGTTTCTGACTGATTAGTAAGAAGTTCACCCACAGAGTGTGTGCTTGCGTACAGGGCTACGTTTCTCCAGCTCTGCTTCTGCCTTTGGCAATTTTGTTTACATTTTTAAGATGACACTTTGCTCATTTGTACTGAATAACATTTACCAATCTCTAGATTTATCATGATCCTTGATAAAGTTTTACAAACCAATGATTGTAAAATACAGCAAACCATGCATTTTTGCCCAGCTTAAATTTTACTGTTTTTTTTTTTAGATGAGAACCCAAATTGAATCCTGTAAACCAATATAGTACAGATAGCACTACTAATACTTTAATGAAATTGCAGGTATTTAGGGTGATGCGAAATTCATATACATATTTATGCTTTTTAAGAATAGCCACATTTAAAATTTAATAATACAGTTTAATTCATTTTTCTACATCATAATGTAGGAATTTCCATGTCTAAAGCATATGATTGATAGGTTTCAGTAGGTCTTAATATTTTTTTCTTGTTCTTTTTTAACTTTCACAAAAATTTTATTGAGAATTTCATACATGCATATAAGTGTTTTGATCAAATCCATGTCCACTCCCTCCCCTCCAACATTTCTCCCTCTGAAGAGGTAACCCTAAAATCTTTTAAGGATTAGATTAGAGCTCCCAAATACTTTTGACATTTTTGGCCTTTGGAACAGAGTATGTTGCTAACAGGCCCAAGGCCATTTTGACTTTTAGCCAAGAAACTGGCTACATCTCTTTGGGGTCTAGGATATTTCTTAACTGGTCTTTTAGATTTTTTTTCCCAGTGAACTTAATTTGAATTTCTTCTTTTTGATTTTTAATGTGATGTTCGTGTGAGGCTGAAGAGATGGCTCAGTGGTTAACAGTTCTTGCTGCTTTTGAAGAAGACCCAGGTTCCATTCCCACATGATAGCTCACAACTGCCTGAAACTCCACCTCCAGGGATTCCCATGCCCTCTTCTGGGCTCCACGAGCACTAGGCATGTATGTGGTACCCATATATACATGAAGACAATCATTCAGACACATAAATTAGACCTTTTAAAAAGAAGCTCACTTCTGACGGCTGATTTTTTAACGCTTTGCTTATTCATTTGTACTTGGAATTTTTTGAAAGGTTAATTATTATCACTATTTTTGCAGTGTAGGGAGTTGAACCCAGGGTTGTGTGTGTGCTAGGCAGTGCCCGACTACTGAGCTTTCCCTTTGACTCTTACTTGGCATGCTTTGCCTCACTTTTCTAGGTTTATTTATTTATTTATTTATTTATTTATTTATTTATTTATTTATTTACATTATTTATTTATTCATTTCCAGCGCAGCCCTGGAACAGACATGGAGGTTCTAGGACAGTACAGTGCAAGCATACTCCAGACCCCTGTGGACCTTTACAGATTAGGGCTGCTTCCGCACTGCAAGTCATGTGGCTAAGCATGGCTTGATTGCCTCATTGCGGATCCAGCAGCCAAAGGTGCTGAGCCTTGCTGGAGGGAAGTGCTAGTATCCGTTGCCTATGGTTATTTTTCTTCTTTTAGGATTAACAGAAGACACGAAGTTTCAGAATTTTTCCTATGGTTGCTTTCCCAGTAGCACTACCATTGACTTAAAAAAAAAAACAAAACAACAACAACAATAAAAAACCTCTCTTCACTCTAGGAAAAAGAAAGTCCAGAGTCACTTAGTATTCCTTACACTCTAGAAGACTGACTACAAAGCCTTCCACTTCCTGCTGCTATTGCATCCTCCCTGAAAGACACGGAGCAGCAACATGAACTTAGTTCCCTTTAACTGCACAGTGAGTCCAAGTCCCAATTTCTGCTGTCTTCCCTCTCTGAGTATTTAATACACTTATCGTTCCTCTGCCTGGCATTCCCCTATAGGAGAGACTGAATTTAACAAATGTGCACCAAGAATGGTGGCTGACACTAATTCAATGAGCAGAAGGTTAAATCCAATCATAATTCCTAAGGTAATGGAGAGGGTAGGGTATGTAGATCTCCAAAGAGTCAAAAAGATTAACTGAGACTACATAGCTCCTTTGACTAGGCAGCCACCAGAAACTTATAACAGCATTTTAAGGTATGCTGCTACCAGAGCCTAAAGACTTTTTTTTAAGTGAACAAAGCACCACAGGCAAGCTGACACAATAATTTTGCAATCCAGTGAGCTGTTAGGTGCAAGTGAAGAAAAGCATTAGCTAAGTACAATCTGGAATGAATACATTAATTTGCACAGCTCCTATCCCTAAACGTGCATGAAGTCTTCAATGATTTTAACTCAGATGGATTTTAGTCCATGTTAAAATCTGTAAAGACTGTCTGCACAGCTTTTAAAAGTGTAAATATGGCAGGTTGGGGAGAACAAGGCAGAGAAGGGAAGGAGAAAAGATTTAAGATGACTTAAAAAATACCAAGCTGCTTGAGTTAATGTTTGTAGATAAAAGCTCTGGACCGGCACTTCCCATGAGACTTCATGGTGGATTGCCACTGATGTAAGTCCCAGAAAACTAACTGGAATACTTGCAGCTGGGTCCTTTCCTGGATCTGCCTCTAACAGGCCTTCTCAGTGGGATGGCAGGATTAGGGTTAAGGCTGATAGAATAATGGAATCTCTGCTTGCTTGGCCCGATTGCCCTCCTTCTCTGAACACTAATATTGGGGTGACAGCTGCTTTTCCAACCCTCTGAGCAGCATGTCAACTGCATGTGCGTATTTAGCGGTCACATACTGACAGTTAAAGAAAAAGTGGCTCACGTTTATGTTACCCTTAGTAAAGAGTGTATGAAATACTTAGCCAAAGAGTTGGAGGGCTTAATGATCCCACGGTGAATTTTTGTATAACTCAGTGAACAGAGTTCTTTAAAAATATATACATGACCCATGAATTATGATACTTCTTGGATGAGGTGATTGTATAAAGGTCCTGAACGTTGCACGTGCAACTCACCAATGTGCCTTAGAGGGAGACTGCTGAGTTGTACGGATCCTGTAGTAGCACATGACATTGAAATTGACTGAATTTGTTGAGATTCAGAATGGATGAAAAAAAGAAAAAAAGGAAAAAAGAATGTTTTTCTAGGATGTAAACTTTCTATCTAGTAAAATAAAATAAAACTTTATGCAATTAAAAATAATAAAATGCATAAGTATATACTTACTAAGTCTATTACTTTTTAGTGAGAAGGAGCTGGTTGTATATATGTGCACTAACGCAGATTCCAAATACCTACATGTGCATGGAATTAAGCCTAGTGTTTTCATATCACAGAATTGGTTTTGTTCAAATGATTAAATCATTTTTGTTGTCTTGTTTTGCAATTAAAGGGTACCCTCTTTTATTTTTTATAAAAATTACATAATGTTTGACCAAAACCACAGAATTTATGTAATAAAATTTATGTAAAAGAAACACCATAACAATGCCAGTCAATCTACCCTCCGTTAGGACCTGGAACATTATGTGATCATGTTACTTTTAGATTTTATCACATTTTCTACTTCCTATGGGAATTCTGTAAACTGAATTTTATCTTTTCCTTTCCTAAAACGGCTTTATCATATCAAGTGGGGTTTGCTGAACTTGCTCAGCACCTAATAATCAATGAATTTACCATATCAATGGAATAAAGAAGAAAAATACACAATCGATACATGTAGAAAACCTTCAAATTAGGAATAGTAAGAAGCTGCCACAGTGTAATAAAGAGCACACATATGAAACCTACCGCTACCTTCATAGTTGTTGATAACAGATGGAATGCTCCCTCTGAGAACAAGTCCAAAATGAACAAAGACCAAGGGAAATGGGAAGCAGGTCCCAACCCTAGCTGAAGAACTATTGGCAGCTGATTACTGCTGGGTAAGGGAGACTAGACTCCAGTGGATGAACTTGCACCCAGGGACATCTGGGTACAAATGCTTGACTGGATAGGACTTAACATATATGACAGAATTCATGAGATCCGATGAGGGGGGCTATGGGAGGGGTGTGGTTGGGGGAGGGGCGTCTACATCTGATCAAGAACTAATATATGAAATGCACAAAAACTCAATAAAAAATAAAGATTTAAGTAGAGAACTTAAAAAATTATATTACTAGGGCTAAATTTAGTTAAAATTTGTTTTGTATGTGTCGGCCAGTAATGTTGTGATTAGTGAAGCATTACACTGTATTTTAGAATTAACTTTTTTATTGTACAACATAAATGGGTAGGAAATAAGACATTACAATCATGCAGTTAAACATGTAAAAATATCGCTAACTCACATGGGAAAGCATTTTAAATAATTAGCATAATAGAAGCAATAAGTAAAAAAATGTTCCTAATAATTAGGTGTTCTTCTGATGGGCCTGCCTTTATAAGTGACTTGGTCTTTCTTGCAGCTTTCAGTAAACTTCCCTTACTCTGTTTTAGCTATAATATGTCATAGGGAGTTTCTTTTCTGGTTCTATCTACTTGGAGTTCTGCAGGCCTCTTGTCCCTCGATGGGCATTTCTGTCTCTAGGTTGGAACATTTATTTTATGATTTTACTAAAAATATATTCTAACCTTGTAGTGTAGTATTATTGTTCTTCTTCTATGCTCATAACCTGAAAATTAGATCTTTTCTATGTATATTTTAATTGAATTTTTGTGCATTTCATACAAAACATCTTAATCATCTTTATACCCCTTCCCCCACTGGCATCTCTCAATAGCACCCCCACCAGATTTCATGTGTTCTGTCACATATGTTTAAGGCCTATTGAGTCAAGTAATATATATTCAGAGCAAGTTCATTCACTGGGAAAAGGAGAGTTGATCTTCTTTAAGGGAGAGACTATATAGGTTGACTAGACTCCAGTTCTCTGCTGGGTTTTTGTCTGCTTGAGCTTACATGGGTCTTGCGCATGCTGACACCATTGCTGTAAGTTCATATGAGCAAGGTCCCAGGAGCCTGTAAGACACTGTTTCTTTATGGTCATGCACCTCCTCCCCTGGCTCTTTCAATCTTTCTGCCCCATCTTTCACAATAGTCCCTAAGCCCTGGGTGGGTGAAGTTTAATATAGGAATCCTTTCCATGGATTCCTGCAGACTTTTATTTTCTACACTTGGGGCATTTGTGGCCTTTTGTGTTCTTTGCCCTCCATTGCATGGGGAAGCTTTGATGATCAGAGTTGAGAGGTGCATTAGTGTTCTCTCTACCCCTTGTTCCACTATGTTCTGTGAGTCTTAGATATAGCAGTTCCATTGCAGATGTGTCAAAGTTAGATTTTTTTTAAGGTACTCCAAGGCTCTTCCATGTTTACTTCATGGAGTTTTACAAATTTGTCATCGACCTTTACTGAGTGATCCACTTCTCCTATCTTGCCTTCCAACACTGATTCTCTGCATTTCACATGATCCATCCTATTGCTGAAACTTTCCACTTTTTATATGTCTTACTGAGTTTTTCATTTCCAGCACCATTTCTGTCTTTTCTTCAGTAATTCGATACTTTACTGAATTCTGTTTTCACATGTTCATTGCCTTCCTTATTTCATCTGTCTCTTTTCTCTTTGATTTTTGTCTTCTTTGATTTGTTTGAACATAGTTTTAGTCATTCCTTTGACTTCTCTGTCTGGAAAATTTTCAAGGTCATTCTCATTGGAGTCCATTATTATGGGATTAGTAATTTTTGGAGGAGATACACTGGCTTGGATTTTCATGTTGTTTCTGTTTTGATGCTGAGATTTGTGCATTTGAAGTTAGTGGTTGAATGGGAGTGTGAGCCTGGGGCTGACAGCTTGGTGACTGCTTTCCTGTCATTGTCAGGAGCTAGGGGGAACCACAGCAGTGTAAATGGGCCTCAGAGTCTGGGACCCCTTCCCCGTTGGTGTCAGGAACTGGACAGATGTGGAGAATTTTGGGCTAAGTGGTCAAGGATCTTGGGAAGCCCTTACCTGTCAGTGGTGGTGGCTGGTCAGGCCTGGACCTGGGAAATTTGGGCCAAGTATTCAGGGCTTGGGGAACTCTCACCTGTTGAACAACAAAGTGTGAGTAGACGGGGGAAACTTGGGCCAAGTGGTGGGGGTTTGGGGGTCCTTTACCTGATTGCACTAGGGAAATGTGGTATTTTGTTTGGGATTTTATATATATATAAATTATTTATTCAATAACCACATACTTAGAAGCATTTCATTACAACAGCATTGACATATTCAATAACAATTTCCTGAGCTAAGATGCATCTCTTTCAAAATTGGCTGAAAATTTTTAGGTTTACAGTTGAATTATTACAGTTATACAATATTGTACTCA
>NW_008334003.1:3379881-3381722 GCF_000622305.1 Nannospalax galili
AATGTCATTTTAGAACATATTGTGCCTTGCAGAAAGACTCATTGTTTTGCTACTAATGCTGAGATGTTGGCGCATGCATCTCTAATCTGTATGTATCTGATTATTACTAGTCATAATTGGTTGCACTTGGATTCTTGGTGCCTGTGTATGTCTATGAAGTCATCGGGTAGATTTCAATGGTAATGTTTATCACCTATACTAATTAACATGACGTAAATTTCCATGCTTCCTCCTCAAATATAATACATTTTTTTGATTTGTGTGTGTGTGCGCGCGCCTGTATGTGTGTGTATCACACAGAACATCTCAAACCATCTTATTCAACTATATACCCACTTCCCAGTCTTATTTGACTATATACCCACTTCCCAGATGGCAACCTCCCATAGCCTCCCTCTGCCCACTAGAGCCCTTATACCCTGATATCCCTGCTACTGTCTGCTGTGTTGTTGGAACCCCCAGTCATTCCCCATTACTTGCCCTTCTTGTGAATCTAGTCAGCCTGTCGAGAGGGCTTTCTTTTAGGAAGTCAGCTGTTCCTCATCTAGCAGTAATCAGTTGTCAATATTCCTTTAGATAAGATTTGGGTCTGCTGTTCATTTTCCCAGTTCTATGCTGGGTTACTATCTGGGAGTCCCTTTGGCCACCCTGGCCAACAACTCAAAAGAAGGTACCTCCCATCTGGCATTGTTGCTTGTTATGTAGCCTTTAGCTATGCATATGGACTCCTAAGAAATTATAGTGGCCCCTTTAATCTTTGGTTATATTTTCCTTTTGGGTGTTTAAGGCCATACAGTGGCACAGATAAACCAATTTATTTTTACTCTTAAAGTTGTTTGAGGATCTATTCCTCAGGGGTCATATGGGCTTGGGAGGAGCCCCTGGCTCCTTTCTTTTACCAGTTCTGCCTATGTGAAGATAAGTCAAAGTCCTGCTCAACCATGGTTGGCTTCGCTTGGAAGCATGGAGGAAATGATTCATCTGTGTTGACCCTCCTCTTTGTAGACTGGACTCTGGTTCAAGTCCATCTTGTAGGGTCTCCTCAGACTCCTTGACCAAGAGGACAGGTGGCCTGCCACAATTACAGGATATTCTGAAAGATGCTCATAGTCCCCTGGAACTAGTCAACCTAGGAGTGGAAGGAGCAAAACCTTTATGTTTCTCTGACCAAATTATTATAGGCCTCAAAGTATGTCTGTTACACACCACCATTCTGGTACTTTTAATTACTGTGTGTCATGTAGATAAATCTTGGGCAAAGACCAGTTGTTCTCAGATAGGTATTACCTCGACATATATTTCTTGATCTGCTATATATAATTTGTCAGTAGGTTGTGGGAGTAATATGGTTCCCTCTGGTTTTCAAAACTAGCTAGGCATTGTTTATCTCTCACATTGTCTCACCCCTCCATCATGGTTTTCCCACGTAAGGTGCTCCCATTCCTCCCCCCTCTCCCTTTATAATACCCTTCTACTATGGCCCTACTTCTCTTGAGCTCCTTCTTTCCCTTTATCCCCTAGGTTCCTTGTATACCCTTCCCTCTTCCCCCCTTAAACTAACCCAATTTTTATCCATATCTCCCTTATTAAGGCCTGTTTCCTACTGTTCTTCTCTTTTAGATTCTTTCTTTTCCTGTATCTCCCTGTTTCCTTTCAATTATCCTGGTTCCTATAGTTATATTTGGATACATATTCGCTTATCAGGGTTTGGTTCTAAGATCCACATATGAGGGAGAGCATATGTTGACTTTTTTTTCTGAGTCTGTGTTACTTCACTTAGTATAACAGTTTCTATTTCCATCCATTTACCTGCAAATTTCATGATTTCATTTTTGTTCACT
>NW_008334003.1:3381825-3385246 GCF_000622305.1 Nannospalax galili
CTGTGGAAAGAGTAGCAACAAACGTGAATGTACATGTGTCTCTGAAATAGGATGAGCTCTTTGAGTATATTCCAAGGAGTGGTATAACTGGGTCAAATGGTAGGTTCATTTTTAGTTTTTTAAGAGTTCTCCACTCTGCTTTCCATAGGGGTTGAACAAGTTTGCAGCCCCACCAGTAGTGGATGAGTGTTCCCCTTTCCCCACATCCTCTCCAACATTTGTATCATTTGTTCTCTTGATCTTAGCCAGCCAGACTGGGGTAAGGTGAAATCTTAAAGTGGTTTTAATTTGCATTTCCCTAATTATTAGTGATGTTGAACATCTTTTAAGATGTTTCACAGCCATCTTTAATTCTTCTTTTGAGAACTCCCTGTTCAGCTCCTTAGCCCATCTTTTAACTGTGTTACTTTTGTCTTGATTCTGTTTTTTGAGTTCATTATATATTCTGGATATTAAACCTCTGTCAGATGTGTCACTGGTGAAGATTTTCTACCATTCTGTGGGTTTTCTGTTTGCTTCCTTGGTTGTCTCCTTTGATGTACAGAAGCTTTTTAGTTTAATGAGGTCCCATTTGTTAATTCTTGCCCTTGTTTCCTGGGCTATTGGTGTCCGGTTTAGAAAGTCCTTTCCTACACCTATATCTTGTAGGTTTTTCCTGATGTTTTCCTCTAACAGTTTCAGAGTTTCAGGCTTTACATTGAGGTTTTGTCCATTTGGAATTGACTTTTGTAAGGGTGAAAGATAGGGGTTTAATTTCATTCTTCTACAGGTGGAGATCCAGTTTTGCCAGCACCATTTGCTGAAATTGCTGTCTTTCCTCCAGTGGATATTCTTGGCCCCTTTGTCAAATATCAGGTGGCTGAAATTGCATTTACTCATATTTGGGTCTTCAATTTTGGTCCATTGATCTATGGGTCTATTTCTGTGCCAGTACCATGTTGTTTTTATGACTATAGCTCTGTAATACAGCTTAAAAATCTGATATAGTAATGCCCCTGGCATTGCTCTTAGTGTTCACAGTTGCTTTGGCTATCCGAGGTCTTTTCTGCTTCCATATGAAACTTAGGATGGTTTTTCCCAATTCTGTAAAAATGTCATGTGGATTTTGATTGGCATTGTATTGAATCTATATATGACTTTTGGTAGGATGGTCATTTCATAATATTAATTCTTCTAATTCATGAGCATGGGAGGTTCTTCCATCTTCTGATGTCTTCCTCAAGCTCTTTCTTTAAAGATTTAAAATTTTCATTGTAGATCTCTTTAATGTCTTTGATCAGGTTTATTCTGAGATATTTTAATTTTTTTTGCAGCTATTGTGAAGCGGAGTTTTCCTCGTGCTCTTTCTCTGATTGCTTGTTATTGGTATATAGAAAGGCTATAGACTTTTGTAGGTTAATTTTGTAACCTGCCACATTACTGAACGTGTTAATAATTTCTAGAAGTTTTCTGGTGTAATTTTTGGTATCTCTTAGATATAATGTATCGACTGCAAAAAGGGATAATTTGATCTCTTCTTTTCCAGTTATTACTCCTTTAATTTCTTTTTCCTGTCTTATTGCTGTAGCAAGAGTTTCAAGTACTATGTTGAAAAAGTGAGGAGATAGAGAACATCCTTGTCTGGTTCCGGATTTTAATGGCATTTAGAATGATGTTGGCTGTGGGTTTGTTATATATGGCTTTAATTATGTTGAGCTATGTTCCCTCCAGTCCAATTCTCTCTAGGACTTTGAACATAAATGCATGTTGAATTTTGTCAAAGGCCTTCTCTGCATCTATTGAGATGACCATGTGGTTCTTGTCTTTGAACCCATTTATATGATTTATGACATTTATTGACTTATGTATATTGAAACTGCATCTCTTGGATAAACCCGACCTGATCATTGTGGATGATCTTTTTGATGTGTGTCTGTATGCAGTTTGCAAGTATCTTGTTGAGAATTTTTGCATCTATGTTCATTAAGAATATGGGTCTATAGTTTTCTTTTTTGGTTGTGTCTTTACCAGGCTTTGGTATGAGAGTGATGCTGGCTTCATAGAAGGAATTTGAAAGTTCTCCCTCCATTTCTATCTTTTTGAATAAATTAAGTAGTATTGGATGTAGATCTTCTTTAAATGTCTCATAGAATTCTCCTGTGAATCCATCTGGTCCTGGGCTTTTTTCAGTCGGGAGGTTTTGTACTACTGTTTCAATTTCTTTTTGTGATGTGGGTCTGTTTAAGCTGTTAATCTCTTCTTGGTTTAGTTTTGGTGGTTCCCATGCCTTTAGATATTTTTCATTTCTTTTAGGTTTTCAAATTTAGTAGCATATAGGTTTTTAAAGTATTCCCTTATAATTTTCTATATCTTTCTGGTGTCTGTTGTGATGTTTCCCCTTTCATCTCTGATTTTGTTGATTTGGAGATGCTCTTTCTTTCTTTTGGTTAACTGAGCTAGTGGTCTGTCAATCTCGTTTATCTTTTTAAAGCACCAGCTCTTGGATTTATTGATTCCTTGTATGTTTTCTTTGTTTCAATTTCATTAATTTCTGGCCTGATTTTTTAAATTTCTTCTTGTCTGCTGTGTTTGGGTTTCATTTGCTGTTGCTTTTCAAGTGTGTTGAGTTGCAATGTAATGTCATTTATTTGTGTTCTTTTAGATTTTTTGATATAGGCACTTAGAGCTCTAAACTTCCCTCTAAGGACCGCCTTCAGCATGTCCCAGAGGTTTTGTTGTGTTGTATTGTCCTTTTCATTTAGTTCCAGGAATACTTTTTATTTCTTTCTGATTTTCTCTTTTGACCCATTCATTATTCAGAAGTGTGTTGTTTAATCTCCATAAGTTTGTGTGGTGATTAGGGCTTCTTCTGGTGTTGATTGTAAGTTTTATTGCATTGTGGTCTGATAGAATGCATGGAATTATTTCAATCTTTTTTTATTTGTTGAGGTTTGTTTTTGCCCCAGTATAATGCCGATTTTGGAGAAGGTTCCATAGGGTGCTGAATAGAAAGTATGTCCTTTGGTGCTTGGGTGGAATACTCAGTAGATGTCTATTAGGTCAATTTGATATATGGTATTGTTTAATTCAGATGTATCTCTGCTTATTCTTTGTCCAGTTGACCTGTTTATTGAAGATACTGGGTAAAGTCACCTACTATTACGGAGTTGGGGTTAATCTATGTTTGATAGTTCTGGAGTATTGGTTTTATGAAATTGGGTGCTCCATCATTTGGTGCATATATGTTCATGGTTGGATTATCTTCTTTGAACATTGTTCCTTTGACTAGAATTTAAGTAACTCTCTTTATCTCTTTTGATTGGTTTTAATTTGAGGTCTATTTTGATATTAGAATGACAACATCTGCTTCCTTCTTAGAGCTATTTTCTTGGAATATTATTTTTCCATCCTGTCATCCTAAGGTAGTGTCCACCCTTAAAGG
>NW_008334003.1:3386359-3400397 GCF_000622305.1 Nannospalax galili
ACTAGTTCCTCTAAGCTTCCAGTTCTCTCTTTTGATTTTATATTGGAGTGGCCAGATTGCTTTTGTGTTCAGTTCCCACAGAGGCCCAAGTCAGATGAGGATCAGATGGTATCAGGCTTTCTCCTAAGGTCTGGATCCCTCCAGGAAACATTTTGGCCTCAGGAATTTGGGGGTTGGACTGGCCTGGGAGCCAGGCCCAGGAAGGATGCTGGTGTAGGGTAGCAGGTGGCCTTGCCACCCAGAGATGCAAAGGAAGATGGGGGCAGGAGCCAGCCCCAAGGGCTCCTGGGGACTGCACTGAGAAGCTGGCTTGGTCTGGATGCAAAGGATCAGGAAGAGGAAAGTCAGCCTGGAGTTCAGGAAAGAGCCTGGTGGGTTGTGCAGGCCCAGGGAAGTAGAGGGAGGTGAGGGCAGGACCAGGCCCAAAAGCAGTGCTACTGGGGTCTCGAGAAGGAACAGGGTTGGTCTGGATGCAAAGGATCAGGAAGCATTGGTGGTTCCCCAGGTTTCGGGGGCACCAGGAGAAAGAATGGGACAGGACCCAGGGTAGGAGGAGAGACGTGTGGGGGAGATGGGAGGATGAGTGAGGCTGGGGGAGTCAAGGCAAGAAGGGCACACTGGACTTACCCAGGAGAGAGAGGCCTGTGGGGGGTGGGAGGTGGGGTGGGGATTTTATATTTTTGTAAAGGATATTCATCCTTTCTTTACCACCCTTGTATTAGTTACTTTTTTGAGGTAACAAAGTACCTAATAAAGGGCACTTAAGGAAGCAAAAGTTTTAGCTCAAGGTTTTAAGTGGATAAATTCCATTATAGATGAGAAAGTAAGGCAGCCGGAGTGTGAGGTTGCTGGTCACTGTGTCTGCAGTTAGGAAGCTGAGAGAGATATGGGCTGGTGCTCAGCTGTTTACCTCATTTTTCTCTTTTTATTCAGTTTTATGATCCCAGCCCATGGGGTCATGCCACCCATAATCAGTGTGGGTCCTTTTCCCTCTCAATTAGTCTTTACTAGGAAAGCCCTCACAGATACACCCAAAGATATGATTCCTAAGCGATTCCAAATTCGGTCAGTGTACAATGATGACTAACCCCAAGTTCACTTCTTGTCCCTTTGACACCCAAACATATCAACTGAAATCATAACATTCCACTCCTGCCCCTAAAATCTCATGTTTATTTCACAATGCAAAGTGCATTTATTTAATCTGTAATAATCCCACAAATCTTGAAGGTTTTAACATTGTTCAAAAGCCGAAACTGAAAGTCTTTAAGCCATCTTAAGTATGAGCTCCTGCAAAATTAAAAACAAACAGAAAACAGAACGAAATAAGTATATACCCTAAATATACAATGGCTCGGAATTACCATTCCTTTTAATTTTTTAAAGTTTATTTATTTTTATTTTATGTGTATGAATGTTTTGCCTGCATGTATGTGGGTGCACTCATGTCATGGGCAGAAGAGGGTGTTGAATCTCCTGTAACTGGAGTTACAGATGGTTGTTAGCTGCCATGTGGGTACTGGGATTTGAACAGGTTCTCTGTAAGACCAGCCAGTGCTCTTAACTATGGAGTCATCACTCCAGTCCCCAGACTATATTTTTAATCAATATTAATTTACATTTAAAATTATGTTGCATTATTTCTCATGTGGTCAGTATTTCTCATTTGATGGTGATAAAATCTTGTCAATATAGATCATTTTCTAGGGATACCAGCTGTGCTAATGGTTTAATACCGTGGGTCTAGCTTTATTCTCCCATGCATTAGCGGTTTGATTTTGGATAGGTTTATTGATTAACCCTTTTGGTTCTTTGGTTTATTGAAACTGAAATTCTGAGGTATAATAGGAGTTACTATATTTTATTCTAAGGAAGTGAATCTGATAGGTGCTGCATTGGAATTTCTGCCCCTGTTCAAGGCCAGCTGTTCTTTTTATCTTTTTCTATGTCACAGTTACTGAAAAAATTTTGTGGTGAAGGGTTCTGCCATGTAAAATATCCTAAAATCTTTTTGCCTTGCTGGATACAAAACCCATTATAGTTCTGTAGTCTTGTGGCCTGTTATTCTGTTCAGCTTTTTGGATTGTTGGTTTTGTCAGCATTTGAATTCTCATTATGACTCTTAGGCTTCTCCAACCCCTACATTCAACATAAACATAACTGCAGTTATTTAAACCAAATCAGACAAAGAGAGAGCTGTGGCCCTATCCTTCACTTCTCTTGGTTTTATTTTTCTTTGAATTAGGAATGCTTTATCATCAATTGTATTTTTTCCCATAGAAATGATAAAAATATTTGACTGCTTATTATTATCCTGAATTTAAATATATAAAGCCACTTCTTATATGTTACATTTGCCATTGTAGTGTCTATCCACGGCTGATGTACTGGCCATTTTCTAAGAAATGTTTCTGTCTTTATCCTTGTCAATTTCCAAGCCCAGCATTATTTCCTGTAGCCAATATTAAATGCTACAGTCTTATATATTTTGTCTGAATACTACTTCCACCATAAAACGTCTTTTACATTTTAGTAGGAAACTCTAATTAACTCAGGCACAAGAATGAAACTCTTAGTTTAAATCTCTTAATAAGACTTTCTCAAAATAATCACTGAGGCAAACTGACTCACTCTCCCTGTGTCTGATTATCTTTCTCAGAAATTTTGAAATTCACTCAATTTGCAGCTATGCTAAGAATTTCTGCACCTCTACACATTCTACTTTTCCCACTACAAAAATGCAACCTTCCTTCTCTAGAATTTTTTTCCTATCAAGGGGAGATAAAATGTTCTCTTTTATTGTTGTAGGCAAAGTACTTGTATTTTATCTGTAATGAGAAAACAATTAAACTTTATTGAAATAGTCTCTAGTAAGGCTGAAATTGTAATAATTTTGCCAGCACCGAGCTGAAGTTTGAATATGCTATCTTTAAAAATAAATTTACCAGAGAAATAAACATAATTAAGATTGCAGAAGATACAGACATTTGAGTATACACACACAAACCTTCTTCAGTCTTGAAGCGTATAGAAATTCTTCTTTCTACCTTCCATGAGAATATCTGTTAAAGCAATAAGATGCATTCAGATTGTTTCATCATATTTTCTGCAATGCAAAATGAATTCCTTCAATATAGCTAGTGCTTTACTACACTGTGTTTACTCACTGGTAAAAAATCTTTGGTAACTTGCAGGAATAGATGCTATGGCCCATCTTCAAGGTCTCCCTTTAGACTAAGATTCACTTATTCCCAATTTGTTGGACATGCCAAAGCAATGGCTGATCTGTCTCAGCTGAATCCTCTCTGGAAATGGCCCTTCACTGAAGAGTGTCATTATGATCAGAATAATTTCTGTTCTTGTTTAATTTCTGTTGCTGTGATAAATCCTAAGAGAAACAACTTAGGGCACAAGGGGTTTATTAGAGCTTATAATCCCAGGTTACTATCCACTGTTCATAGACCAGAAGACATCCTGGCAGGAGCTTGAAGCAGTTGCCACATCACATCTACAGTCAAGGGCAGAGAGTAATGAAAGCAGGCCTGCTCGGTGCTTGGCCAGCTTTCTTGAATGCAGTCTAGGGTCCATATCAGGGAATGGTGACACCTGCTTTCAGGCTCAGTCTTCCCACATTGATTGAGGCAACCAAAATTATCCATTGCAGATTGCCTACAAGCTGATCTGATCTAGACATTCCTTCATTGAAGCCATTTTTCCAGATGATTCTAGTTCTTAGCCGTGAACCCTGTGAACTACGATAAAGACTGGCCTGGCAAGATATGCCCACTGGTGCATAGTGGCACAGATATTATGGAAGTAACCACTTCTTGATTGGATTTAAAGGCTACTCCACAAGATAAAACTCAGATCTAGCACTGTTAACTGGGCCAAGAACCCATTGCTGGGTAGTTCATAGGCCCTAAAGGAGAACTTCTTACTATTAGTCTGCTAAATAGCAGAGTATTACATTGCCTCCAAAGAACAGATCTTTATACTCACATGTTAGTGTGTCTCTCGAGTCTCATCAGTGAAATTTCTTTTTGAGGTACATGCGTATTGACACAGAAACCTATAACCAGACAACATGCAGAGAAAGAGATTCAGGGATTCTCAGCCCTAAATGGTACACTAGTGTCCTACCACTTCCTCCCAAGGCTCAGGGATCATTATGGAAGTTGGGGCAGAAAGAGTGTACATGTCGGAGGTAATGGATGACTGCTTTGAAATGGTGTATTTTGGAGAAGAAATTGCATATTTGAGCTCACAGCAGCTGTGACAGCATGCATAAAACCAGAACTAGATCAAGCCAGACAAATTCTCAGCATGAGAGAGGAAGGAGTCATGAGGTCCCACTCCTAGCTGAGTAGCTAGTGAAAACTGATGGCTGCTGAGGAGAGTCAGCTTTCTTCAGGGATGTGGGCCCTGGAAGCCTACCCATGTTCCAACAGATGGCCTTGTACTCATGCATAGACTGACAGTGAGAAGTGAACTCAGTGGGTTTGAAAAAGAAAAAAAAGAGAACGTGAACTTGAGAGTGACTAGAGATGGGGGAATAGAGGGACTGGACGAGAGGGAACAGGAGATTTGATAATTTTCTTTTTAAGGTACTTTATTATTTTTTATTTTATGTGTATGAGTATATTGTCTGCATGTATGTAAGTTCACTTGTTTCATGCAATGCCTGTGGAGGTCAGAAAGGTCATTGAATTCCCCTGGAACTGGAGTTATGGATGGTTGTTAGACACCATGTGGGTGCTTGGAACGAAACCTAGGTCCTCTGTAAGAGCAGTCAGTGCTGTTAGTTGCTGAGCCATCTCTCCAGCTCCAGATATTTTACTTTATAAAAGCATTAATATTTAATAAAAATTTTGGGGCTGGAGAGATGGCTCAGCAGTTAAGAGCACTGGCTGCTCTTGTAGTGTACCCAGGTTCAGTTCCCAACACCTACATGGTGGCTACCAACCATCTGTAACTCCAACTCCAGGTCAATCCAACTCCATCTTCTGGCCTCCATGGGCATTGCACACATGGATGTGCTCACATACATACTGGCAAAACATTCATACATATGAAATAAAAAATAAAAATTAAATAAAAAATTTAAAATATCTAAAAGGAAACCAAAGCGAAACCAAACTTGCCATCACCTCTCCTGTCTTTTGAAACAGTGTCCAGCCACTGTCTGCTTTACTGGAAACATAAATGCTGTTCCTCTTGTCTTCATTTGAGAACACCTGGCAAGTCATCCTGGTTCCAGAGCTCACTGTAGGCTTGGCTGAGGCCAGTGTTCTCACATCACTGTACGTCAACTTCTCCTCTGCACAGTGCCTACTTCTGTCATGGGCATTGTTTTAGAGGCCACAATATTAAGTTTGACTTGTAACCTTACGTTTAATACATAACAATGAAAAAAAAGAGATAATGTTGCTAATATGTAAGCAAATCTTACCATTCCCAGACATTTTGCTAAGAACTTCAGATTAAGAAAGTGATCCAAACCCCAGAGCAGCATAAGGTAGAAATGGCTATTCTTGTTGTTGTTGTTGTTTTTAATTTTATTTTTTAATTTTTTAAATTTTATGTGTATGCGTGTATTGCCTGCATGTAGGTAAGTGCACCCATGTCATGAAATGCTGGTGGAGGACAAAAGAGGCCGTTGGATCCCCTAGGACTGGAGTTACGGACAGTTGTTAGCTGCCATGTGGGTGCTGGGATTTGAATCCGGGTCTTCTGCAAGAACAGCCAGTGTTCCCAACCCCTGAGCCGTCTCTCCAGCCCTCTTGCTGGTTTTTAAAGTGAGGATTTTCATCTAAGAGAAGTACATCATTTGTTTAAGTCATACAGCTGCTGCATGGAAGAGGGAGATGGGAAGGCATGTCTTCTGCAGCCCAGAGATTATGCTTGCCATGACTTGATGCTGCTGCCTCCCATCTCTCCTAAACCAAGACTGAATCCTGAAAGGGAGTGACTGAAGAGAGAACAATGTAAGGTTTGTGGCAGTGAAGACCAAGGAGCATATTTGGAAAACTGAATTTTGCTACATATTTACACTCTGAAGAGATTTTTTTTTGGTTAAAAACTGTCATTCTCATTTTAAAATTTTATACATAATTTCACACTTAGATATTGGATATGATCAAGCTTTCAGCTTTGAGGCAAATAAAAGTTTGTGATAATTAATTATATGCAAGGGAAATTCATGCATGCTCACTAAATGAGGTGATTTTTCTTGGAATCGATGTTACAGTGAAATATTATATAATGAACATTTTAAATGTTTATACCTATTGTAGGCATTAACTGGCATTCCAGCTATCTGTTATGACACAGAAAGATGAAAAGCCATATTCTTTTATAGTTTTAAGCATATTTCAAACATAGAGAAACTACAGACTGATCTTATTTATGGATAAGAAATGAACTGTTAACTTTGCTAAGTCATTCACTTTGTTAAAGAATTTAACTTTAAAAATCTATTCTTTACTAGATACAAATAAATATAGTTTTACATTAGAAAGTTTTCAAAGTGTAAGCTTAAAACTTAAATGTCCTCTTTTATGCATGTGAAACAATGTTGATATCTCTTTATATGTTTATATAATATTGCTGAGTTTCCATAAATCTTTTTTTTCTTATTGTGATTGTGAGATAGCTGATATGGGTTGTTTTATTTTCCCAGGGAGATAAACTAAACATTACACTAAATAATTTGTTCAAATAGCTGAGGTACAAACTCTTCTTCAATTACATGAATACAAAAGACCTCTTTGTTGTAGCTAGTCATTTCTTACTGCCCCTTTCTGAGATATAGTGCTTTTCCTTCCCTTCACCAGTGAATTTCTTGAAAAAAAAAAACCACACACAACATATTTGGTACATTTATTTTCAAAGCAGGTAAACCCTGTGCCTTGATGCTTTGCAGTTTGAATGTTACCACTCATACAAGGTCAAGGCTAGATATCTCTAGCATCTTTCTCGTTGTGACACCTATGGGCATGATCACAGAGGAGGTTTTAGGGTCCCTCCTATCATATTGAATGTTGGAGAAAACCTCTTTTTGATCCCATGGTGTCAAAAGTTGTTCTTTCTTTTTTTACCTTTATTGACCTTTTCATATATAGCTGTTAATCAAAGATTCATTCTTGCTGATCACCTGTTCTTTCTCTCACTATTGTATACTTTAGTAATATTTATTGTTTGATCACTGTCCTGAGAGGCAGTGTAGAACAGGAATTAAAACTTTGTCCTCTACAGTAAAAGAGAATTGAATTTGAGTCCTAGCTCCTATGTTAGATCTGCGGCTTTGAGAACTGGGTCAGTTTATGCATGTGTTAAGTGAGTTTGCCCCTGCCTACCTCAGAGGGTTGGAAGGACTGAATGAAATACAATGTATAATATGCTTAACTGCTGAACTTCTTGTTTTTTATTTTAATGAAATTTAAACTCCACATTGTATTGCTACAAGGGCCTACCATTCAATTACTTCCCACCTCCAGGCAGGAGATATTGATGGGGAAGACTCTCTGGAAGCAGAACAGATGGAAAGAAGCAGATGTAACAAAGACATGCTTTATAGTAGGGATTTACTGGGGGAGCATTAATGCGGTGATTAGGGCAGGGTGAAGAAGGCCGTGCTAAAATAACTTTGAAGTTTCAACCTCATAAAACATTATAGCTGTTGGGATTATTTATGGAGATAGGGAACACTGGAGGATTCTGGCGTAGATTGTAAATTACAGTTGGGGCATGTGGAATTCTAAGATTTTTCCAGATATTTATCTAGACAGATTGGCTTGGCAGCTAAATAGGTTAGGTGGAATTGCCATAAAGAAGTAAAAAATTAAAGAAGAAAAATAAAACCCAAGAAATATTTGAGAAACATACACACACACACACACACACACACACACACACACACACATGACTGAAAATGCACACAATCAGGGTTGTGATAGATAATCATATCTGAAACCTTAAGTGCAAAAATCAAAACTATAATAAAGATGATAAAGATAAATATGTACCATGGAGCTTCTATGCATACATAATTGATGGTTCGAAAACTAAGAACAGTATACCTAAATGTTGAAAATAATTAAAGATATGCTAGAAGAAAATTTTTCTGAAAAAATCTTATAGAAAAGGAGGATGTCAGATCATCCTTGTTGCAGATGATATGGTATTATACATTGAAAACAAATCTAATCTAAAAGATTTCATCAAAAGACCATTAGAGCTGATAAATAAATTCAGTAAAGCTGCAGGATAAAAAGTCAATATACAAAAATCAGTAGCACACTAATAAGAAATTTACTGAGAAACAAATCATGAAATCAATCCCATTCACAGTTGCCATACAAAAAATTCTGGTAATAAACATAACTGAAGAGGTGAAAGATACTTGAAATAAAAATAACAAAAAACCCTGAAGACAGGAACTGAAGACACCTGAAGGTGGAAAAAGTTCCCATATTCATGGTTTGGAAGTATTCATATTGCTGAAACATCCAGACTATCTAAACTGATCTACAGGTTTAATGTAATCCTCTTTAAATTATCAATGACAGTCTTCACAGACCTAGAAAAAACAATCCTAAATTGCCAAAGCAATTGAGAGCATAAAGAAAAAGACTGTAGGTAACACAGTATCTGACTTCAAGACACCACAGAACCATAGTAACAAAGATACAGTACTGGCTTAAAGTCAGACATATAGGCCAATAGAACAGAATACAGAACCCATCATTAAGACTGAACATCTAAACCCATCTAGTTCATGACATAGGCACCGAAACCCTGTACTGGAGGAAAGACAGGGTCCTTAACAAATGGTGCTGGAAAAAACGGCTATCAACTATCCACATGCAGAAAACTGAACTGCAATGCCTTATTTCTTATTCGGTGTAAAAAGGCAATTAAAAATGAATCAAGAACCTTAATATAAAAGTTGAGACTCTGACTCTATTAGTGGGAAACCCTGGAGGAGCACTTCAAGATACTGGTGTAAGCAAAGATTTTTTCTGGACCAGATTTCAGAAGCACAGAAAACAATGGAAAAAAATTTACGAATGGAATATCAAGATATTAAGAAACTTTGCACAGCACAGAAAACAATAGAGTGAAGAGACTGTATGGAAGGGGGCACGGTGAGGACCACCAATCAGGCAACCCCATGGGGGCAGGGCAGCAGTTTGAGAGCAAACAGACAGCTGGGCTGCCTCTTGGGGAGCAGAGAAACAGCAGGGGGCAGGGGCAGTCAGACATCTTTTATAGGTAGTTAGGTGGTTGAGTAACTTTCCATGACGCAGGCTGGGCAGTTTAGCTCAGGACTGGTTGGTCTCCCAAGAAGAGGGATTTGCCTGTGGCTAAGTTTGAACCTGCCATTTTAGAATATTTGAGTTGCACCACCATTTTAGGAGCATTCCAGGAACCTAACAGAGACGACCTATAGGATGGCAGAAAGTAAATGGCAGCCGTTCCCTTGAAATATATGTACACTGGCCAGTGAGGTAGATTAACGGGCAAAGTTATTGGCTGTCATGCCTCATTTACCTGAGTTCAATCCCTGGGACCCACATGGTGGAAGGCTAGAACTGACTTCTACAAGTCGTCCTCTGACCTTCACGCACATGCACCACAGCACACGCATGCATGCGTACACACACACAAATGTACTAAAAAATTTTTAAAAACCCACAATAAATAAAAAACAAAACAATAATAAACAGAACAGAAAAATTCAATTCAAAAATGAGCAAATGGTCAGAATAGACACTTCCTAGAACAAGTGCAAATTTTCTTTTTCTAAAAAATATTTTATTGCTGGGCGTGGTCACACACACCTATAGTCCCAGCACTGGGGAGGCGGAGGCAGGCAGATCTCTGTGAGTTCAAGGCCAACCTATTTATTATTTTTATTTTATTTATTATTTTTATTTTATCTGTATGAGGCTATTGCTTGCATGTATGTAAGTGCACCTGTGTCATGCAATGCCTGAGGAGGTCAGAACAGAGTGTCAGATCCCTAGGAACTGGAGTTGCAGATGGTTGTTAATTGCAGCAGTGGTACTAGGAACTGAACCCATGTCCTCTACAAGAGCAGCCAGTGATCCTAACTGCTGATCCATCTCTAAAGCCCCCAAATTTTCTTTTTTTTAACAAAAAAAATTTTAATTAAGAAAAAATTGCTTTTATTGAATTTTTGTGTATTTCACACAGACCATTTCAATCAATCTTAATCATCTTTATATACCCTTCCCCATTGCAACCATCTGAATTCATGCATTCCGTCATTTGTGTTAAAGCCAATTGTGTCAAGTTAGGGTCCCTAGACATTCCTGAGTGCGAGTTCACCTACTGAGATCTAGTCAGCCTATCTAGAGTCCCCGCTTTAGGAAGATCAGTGTTTCTTCACCCAACAGTAATCATTTGTCAATATTTCTTCAGTTGATTGGATCCCCCAAATTCTCAATAAATACATGAAAAATCCTTAGTATGATTAGCCATTATTGAAGCATATCTCCCAAGTTCTCTCGGGGTTTCTTGCGCTATCAGACAAACCATATAACGTATCTTCATGTGAAATTTTCCTTTTATATTTTGAGTAGGGAGGGGGTAAATGGAGAAACTTACAAAGAAATGAGCACCTGGCACCCAGCTCTGTGAGCCATTCCAGATCATTCCTGGGCCTGCCCACAGTCTCTGTTAGCTTTTGGCTATGCATCTTGGGCAGGCCGTCTTGCCCTAGGTCTATAAATGCCCTCCTCGGGTCCACGCAGTGAGACACCAGGGGCCATCTTTCTCTCCACACCTGATGCTCCGGTTCAGTTGTGGCTTCTGTCCCAAGGTGGTACCCAGAAACCCCTCCCTCCGTGGATAACTATCCACAGTCATTTCTCCACAGCAGGCCCAGACCCTCAGAGGAACCAGGCACCTGGGACACAAAGTGAAAATCAAAACTTCAGTGAGATGGCATCTCTCTGAAGTTAGAATGGTTGTTTCCAAAAAACAAAACACAACGAACATGCTGGCAGAGACAGGGGAATGTAGTTATTGCAGCCACATGGAAAACAGTAAGGAGATGCCTGAGAAAGCTGAGTACAGCTGGTTATAGAACCATCATTTGTTTGTTCATCTCCCTCCTCAGCACATGTAAAAAGGAAATCAAGTCAGAGCACAAAAGAAATACCTGCGTACACGTGCGTATTGTGGCCTAGTCATAGGAGCTACAAAGCGGAACCGCGCTAGGTATCTTCGCACAAGTGAATGAATAAAGCAAAATATTTGCGTTACTGCTTTATTCAAAAATCATTTGTCATATGATTAGTTTTTTTAAAAATTCAGGTGCCATTTTGGGCTTGAGAGAATATTTCAAAAGAAACTTGTGCTCTGTGGGTCTAACATGCGTGACAGACCCTGGGGAAAATTAAAATGAAATGTCAATATGATATTCTCTATGAAGTTACTGAGCATCAGAGAGTGCTGTGAAGGTCTCCCGAGGTCTCCATGTGGTGACTCTTGTGGACACACATAGTGCTGGCCTCAGTCCTCTGGCATCACTCAGTGGGAGATAGAGCAGGAAAGGCATGTTCTTATAATTTCCATATCCAACCAGATTTCCTCCAAACATGATGAAAATGTACATTCTCAGGAAACAGAAGAGCAGCAGTGTGTACACAATAATTTTAGATGGAGAAATATAAAGACTGAACAGAGGCATGTAGCCAAAAATGATGGAAAGCAAATTGAAAAAAAAAAGCAGAATACAGGCTCCATGTTCTGTACTGAGTGTATTTGAATGCAGAAACAGCATTAAATGGCCAGATGAATTCTATGATCTAAACAGAATAAAAGGCCTCCATGGAAAAGTGTGAGGAAAAGAGACAGCAATTAGTGTATCTATTTAACTTCCTCATCCTTCATAGTAGGAGCTCATATTCACAGTCTAAATCTAAATAATAATGATATTATTTTTTGACAGATTCTTATGATGTCGCTCCAGCTCACCTTGAGCTGTGGTCTTCCTGCCTCAGAATCCCAGGTGCTGGGAAGAGAGGCACGAGCCAGCAAGGCCCAGCATGACGATTTTTTTTCTTTTTTCTTTTGACGTAACGATATTTCTCAGTGTTTTAAGATGTACATATCTTTAATTGAAGAAAAAATTAGGAGCCCTTATTATATGCTGACAAATGAACAGGTGTCCAAACTTCAGATTTTTTTCAATTTAACTTTACTTTCATATGTTGTAACCTAAATAGATCTAAGTAACTTGAAAATTAAAAAGTGGTGTGGTGTTTAGACTGGCACACTCTCTGTTTCCTCTGCCTGTCTGTGCACATGCTGTGACTCTGAAGGAGACACTACCCATGGAGAAGACAAAGAGGTCGCTTCTGGGGCTGAGACATAGTGCCAGCATGATCACGGTCTGATTTGTAAAGATAAATTGTGGCATTTTAGAACAGAAACAGTTGGGACTCACTGGAGCACATGGATTTGGAGGTGGTGGGGACAGGGCAGGAGAATCAGCCCCAGGAAACCCTTTATCTTCTTTGGGTCCCTTCAGTTTACAGATCAGAAGTTGTCACATTTTAGATTCTAGAAAGCAAGTTGCTGAACATATTTTAGAGAAAACTTTTTAGTTCTGATGCATTGACTTAGTAATTAATTCTTCAAATCATCAAATAATTTTTAGAGTATTTTGTAACTATTTTAGCTGTCTGTGAATTAATGGTACATCTTTTTTAGGAGGGCTTGTGTAGCTAATGCACTATGAATCAATCAGCTAGGATGATTTTTATCTACTTTAGCTCCTGGTCACATCTTTGCATATATGATAGAAACATAAATAAACAGAATGGAAATAATAGCAGTCTAAATGAGAGTATATTTATTTTTAATTTCTAAGTTATATTTAGAATATACATGCAACATACATACATAAACTTTTTTAATATGTTAAAACCCTTGGCATTTGAGACTGACTCACTAAAATGGGGTCATCTTCTTGATTTCACTTCCCCCTTATAATTAAATATGTTGGATGCATAAAATCACTTCTCCTAAATTCTTATACATCCTGATAGCACTATACTTATTTAGCTTCCCAGACCCTTTTTTCACGTCAAATTCTATGCTTTTAAATTGCTCTTAAAGGATCATCTTCTATGTCACCCACACATTGTAAGGGTCATTTGAAATACAGGTTGAGCTAACAGTCTAGGCTTTGTAAATAAACAACTTTTTCTTCTTAAAATTCATCAAGTAGGACTTTTGCAAGTAGTGTGTGTGTGTGTGTGTGTGTGTGTGTGTGTGTGTGTGTACGCACATATGAGTTTTTGCGTGTAGAGACCAAAGCACAACCTCAGGTGTTCCTCAACACCATTCAGCTAGTTTTTGAGACAGGGTCTCTAACTGGCTTGCGGTTCACCAAGTAGCTAGACTGCCAGTGGGTCCATGGGGCTGCCAGTCCCTGACTCTCCTGTACCGGGATGAACAGCACAAGTCACCAGGCTTGATGTCTGCGACTTGGGGGTTTGAACTCAGGTCCTCCTGCTGATACCACAAGCCGTTTACCCCCAAACCCTGAACATATAATTCCTTATTTCTTTTTACTGACTTTATTTTTTTTAAAGGCAAAAACTGACAGGTAGGACTCGAAGTGATTTTACTCATCACTAGCCTATTCTTGCATTTACAACTATACAATTAATGTGAATAGACTGGAGTGATTGTTATTTTCAATCACTTGTTTCTTCAGTGTTAAGTAGTCTACAATGAGCTTTTAACACTGAAAAAATTAAAATAAAAAGGTTTTAAAAATTTTTATTCATTTTTTATTTTATTTTATGTGTATAGGTGTATTGCCTGCATGTAGGTAAGTGCACCCGTGTCGTACAATGTCCACGGAGGTCAGAAGAGGCTGTTGGATCCCCTGGAACTGCAGTTACGGACAGTTGTTAGCTGCCATGTGGGTGCTGGGATTCAAATTGGGTCTTTTGCAAGAACAACCAGTGTTCTTAACCACTGAGCCATCTCTTCA
>NW_008334003.1:3400551-3406061 GCF_000622305.1 Nannospalax galili
TGTGTGTGTGTGTGTATAGCAGCAGCATGTGTGTGGAGGTCAGAGGAAAGCCTCACTTGTTGGCCCTTGGCTTTTACCTTGTCAGGACAGGGTCTTTCTTATTTATCACTGCATATGCAGGCTAGCTGGCCCCAGGGATGAGCCTGTCCTTCCCCATCTTCCCGTGGTACTACGTCGGCTTCCATTGTACCCCTGCAATTCCAGACATGTGCACTTCTGTGCCTAACCTTCTATGGAGGTCAGAGGAAAGCCTCACTTGTTGGCCCTTGGCTTTTACCTTGTCAGGACAGGGTCTTTCTTATTTATCACTGCATATGCAGGCTAGCTGGCCCCAGGGATGAGCCTGTCCTTCCCCATCTTCCCGTGGTACTACGTCGGCTTCCATTGTACCCCTGCAATTCCAGACATGTGCACTTCTGTGCCTAACCTTCTATGTGGGTACTGGGGATCCAGACTCAGGTCATTAGGCTTTCACAGCAATCACATTACCCACAAAGTCATCTCCCTAGCCCCATCTAACAATTTTGAATTAAATTAAAAGGTACCAACAATGCCTTCTTTTCTTTGATATAAGATGCTTGTTTTCTAAAGTAAAATAGATGCAGTATCTTAAACAAGGAATTGTAAAAATTTAGGTATCTGTGTCTTGTTAGAGATGATTTTACTTCAGAACCATGTGGGATGACTTTCAAGTCCTTTGCCATCTCTGAAAGTCAGATGTGTCTGAGTGGTCACAGCATCTAGTCCTCTACACCAGCTTCCCTGCGTTTGCTGTTTATGTGGGAGACAGAACTGGAAGGAGCCTGGTTGACCTGGGGACCAGCAATCCTGGTGGGACCTGAATCAGCGTTTAGGGCTGTTTCCAGACCCAGGGATCTACCCAAGTGCGGTAGTGCTGCTTTCCCCTTACCAAGGACAGCCCAGTTCAGAGTCTGTGTCCTAATTTCATCTTTTTAAAACTCTTATTGTTAGTATTTTTATTAGTGTATATTTATTGTGCAAAATTATGGTTTTTATTATGAGACTTTCATACATATATATCATGTGTATCGATTCTACTAACCTCACCTTTTTATTGTCTCCCTCTCCCCTTCCACTCATCCCTTTCGCATTCCCAAATAACACCCCTTAAAATTTCACCTCACATGTACATTTTAAATCTAGACTGTGAAGGAGAGGAAACATTAATATTTATTTTTCTGAATTGTTTATTTCATGTAACTTGATGAGCTTCAGTTCCAGGAACTTCTTTGGAAATGTTAAATCTTAATTTTTCTTTATGACTGGTTAATAACTCTACAGTGCACACATTCCACAATTTTCTCTCTTTTTCTTTCTTGAGACAGGGTCTCCCTGTTGCCCTAGCTGGCCTGGAACTCATGATGTAGACCAAGTTGGTCTCAATCTCACAGAGATCCACTTGCCTCACTTCTGGAGTGCTAGGATTAAAGGTGTGTACCATCAACGCCCAGTCAATATTCTACAATTATCTTTTTAAATTTTTAATCAAATTTTTGTGTATTCCATACAGACATCTCAATCAGCCCTAGTCGTCTTATACCTCGTCCCCACTGGCACCCTCCCATACCCCCCCCCACTGGAATACTGGAATTCATACATTCTGTCTTGTGTTAGGATTGATTGTGTCGTTAGTGTCCCCAGAAGTTCCTCAGTGCAAGTTCATCTCTGCACCCCAATTTTCACCTTAATAGCAGTTTAAAGAGACATTATAAGGGCTCTTACTCAAGCTCTTGGGTTTAGAGACTAGACTCAAGTACCTGGAGGAAGATTCTTTGTGAAACTCAATCTTCACAGTTTGGTTGATGAAACTGGAGGTACCTAGAGAATTAACAAAGCCTGCCTCCATGTGTGCCTCTGATGGCGTTTCCAGAGATGATTAGACCACAGGGGCTCTGACCTACTGAATGGATTAATCCCTTGGTGGATTCATGATGTGGTAGTGTACTGGGAGGTGAAGGCAGGAGGTAGGGGCTAATTGGAAGACACTGCTGCCCCTCGGGAGCGCCCATTGCTTTATGCCCCTTCTGCTTCCGGGACCCCACAATGTGAGATGCCCTGCTTCATCATGCCTCATTGGCACAGTGAGTTGACACCTCTAAAACTGTGAGTGCAAATAAATTTTTCCTCACCTTCAAGTTGTTTCTGCATTTTTATCCCTGTAATGCAAAGGTTTCAGAAATCACAGTGCTTCTTTAAAGAAAAATAAAATAATGAAGCTTTCAGGAAAATGATGGAATTGCAGAATATTACTTTGAGGTAACACAGACTTGTCTTAACACAACAGGATGGTGGGAAACTAGTCAGCAATGGGACTAGTCATCTTCAGCATCTCTTTTGTTACTGTGACCCCATT
Source organism: Nannospalax galili (assembly GCF_000622305.1). NCBI lineage: Eukaryota > Metazoa > Chordata > Mammalia > Rodentia > Spalacidae > Nannospalax > Nannospalax galili. The sequence goes on from NW_008334003.1 coordinate 3,402,926, forward strand.
ATTTAACATATTGTCTGGTAGAGGAATAGTCTAGTATCTAAAGAATGATTAAATATATGACAAAAAGAAAGAAATACACACAATTGGTTATTACCGGGAATTAGCGGCACATTTGGTCTTGAATTTAGGCAGTGACTCAACTGGTGAAAAGCTTAGTGCTATAGGAATCATTGGAGGTAAAAAATTAGGGCTCCTTCCATATCTCTCCACCGTGTGGATTCAGGGTCTTTGGATTTTCTTTAAAAGTTTATTCATCAGGCAACTGTGGCAGAGACAAGGTTGCACGTTTATTAGAACTCTTTCTGGACAAAAAGACCATGTGAGGGCACATAAGCAAAATACCCCAAACAACAAATCAGCTACTCAAGGAGAATGCCTTTGTTTGATACACAAAAGAGATGTCCTGTCATACTGATGCAATATTATCCTATAATTAAATTATATTATTAAACATTAATTTTCTGTGCTTGGCAGGGAGATCTCTATCTTTTTATCACTGAGTATTTAGGCCTGTGGGGGTTATACAAGAATCTTCTGCAGGACCTTCTAAGTCAGTGAACAAGAACAGCTTCTTACCACCTGCAGAAAATCTTGCTGTCAAGGTAAGGAATGACAGACCTGTAATATTTATGCCAAAGATGGCATTTCTTGGGCCTCAGATAATATATCTCGAGACCCTGTATTTCATGATGTTGTTATTATTGCTAAACCTTTTTTTTATTGCAAATAAGAATTTTATGTAGTTCACCTTAGGAGAGAGAGAAAATTGCAAATCCCATGTTTTCTTTCCCCAATAGTTATTTAGGGGAAAGGATTTGAAATTTAGTTCTTGTAAATTGAAGAGAAATTTGTCAAGACTGTGTATGTGGTTTTCTGGCCACCACATAAAACATCAGAGAAATGTGATTTTTCTGATGCATCTGTTTTTCTCTTTGTCAGCCTACCTGACATTTAGTGGGTAAGGCAGAAGTCTTTCAGCCCAACTCATGAAATTCTCAGACACGTACTAGGCAGGGGATAGCGTGCTATTGCTCATTTTTATCTATTTAGTGTTGTTTCCCTAAACAGGGTGTGTTTGATGCCTATTGAGATGGTTGTTATAGAATCTAACAGAAGATTCCTGGTTCTTTTGACTTTATCTAAACCTTTTCTTATTGTCATATGGATTGAGAGGAAACTTATTAACAAACTCTTTGGGCTAAGAGCAGTGTTCCAATGTGTCATCATGGAAGAAGAGAATTGAAGGAATGTCTTAGTAATACTGTGTGGTTATGGTTGGTCCTCCTTCTCCTCCTCCTCCTCCTCCTATTCATTATCTTCCAAAGTCTCCTCTCTCTCTCCTCCTCCTCCTCCTCCTCCGCCTCTTCCTTCTTTTCCTCCTCCTCCTCCTCCTCTTTCTCCTCCTCCTCATCTTCCTCCTCCACCTCCTCATTCTTTTTCCCTCCTCTTCTTTCTTCCCCTTCTGCTCTAGTCACAAGGTAAGCCTGACCTGAGAGGAGAGAACTCGGAAGCATCTAGTCTACAGAGGGACATCACTTTTTAAAAAAAATTAAATGTTTTTACTGAAAATGGAAAAAGTTTGCACATTTCATACAATATATATTGATAATAGACCCCCGCCCATATCCAAACTCCACCTTACTACCCCCTACCTGATTTCATGTCCTCTATTATTTTTTTAAAGTATAATTTATGTCTACAACTGCCCTTCAGCATGGGTCCATCTCCTGGAGCCTGGAGACCTACCCAATGTCACACCTTTGAAGAAAACTGACGCTCTCTTTTCCAACAGCTCTCAGTTCCCAAAAGTTCCTTAACTAAGGCTGGGGCTTTTTACCACCTCTATGCTGAGATTTTGTTTGACCTGAGCTTATGTGGGACTAGTGCATGTTGTCACCATTGCTGTGAGTTCATATGAGTAACTATTCCCTAGTCTCCACGATATTCACTTTGTGATAGAAACTTTTTACATTAAAAAGTAAAGATCTCTTTTCACAGAAATTTTGTTATTAATTCACCTCAAGTAATAACTCTTTAAAAAAAAACAGGGTGAGTCAAAGGAGATAAATTTGACATTTGAGAATGGTAAGATTTTGATTTAACTGCAGATGAGGCTTTGGTTACTGAGGGACATAATTTTTTCTTTTAATTAATTCCTTTTCCTGACATTTCCCCCATCATGAGGCAATTTGTTTGTGATGCTTAACCTTTAACTATATGTCAGTTTCTGCTGGAGTTATATAGAGACCTAGAGTAAGTGTGAGATGGGAAACGGTTTTCACAGCAGAAAAAGAAAGGGAGGAAGAGATGAAGAAGGGATGTGAGAAAAAGGAAAGGAAAGCTCCGAATAACTGCTTGCCTTCAGGAAAATTTCTTCTTTGCGTTCTGAACACAGGTCCCCTCTCACTGTACCCCTTGGTCACTTGAGCCAACATTGAGAATTTGGGAACTTGAGGTTCTGCAAATAGCTTTTCAGATTCCTTTCCTTCCCATGTAATGTATTCTTGGAATATGTATGCATATGTGCCACAATATATATGTGTACACATGTATGTGTACATGTTTAAGGTTTGTGTGTGTGTGTGTGTGCATGTGTGTGCGTGCACATGCATGGAAAAACTGATGCTGTTCTCTGTAACATTCCTTTCTTAGCTCTGATTTTCAAGTTCTTTTACTTTCTTAACCTCTTTATTATTTTGCCCTTCTCAAGTGGGGATTGTGGATTCTTCCCTGTTCCCATGTCTGGTTCTGTGGATCCTTCTCTGTCCTGCGTCTGGTTCTGTGGATCCTTCTCTGTCCTGTATCTGGTTCTGTTGATCCTTCTCTGTCCTGTGTCTGGTTCTGTGGATCCTTCTCTGTTCCTGTGTCTGGTACTGTGGATCCTTCTCTGTCCTGTGCCTGGTGCTGTGGATCCTTCTCTGTGTTCTGTGTCTGGTTCTGTGGATCTTTCTCTGTTCCGTCTCTGGTTCTGTGGATCCTTCTCTGTCCTGTATCTGGTTCTGTGGATCCTTCTCTGTCCTGTGTCTGGTTCTGTGGATCCTTCTCTGTTCCTGTGTCTGGTACTGTGGATCCTTCTCTGTGTTCCGTGTCTGGTTCTGTGGATCCTTCTCTGTCCTGTGTCTGGTTCTGTGGATTC
>NW_008334003.1:3406420-3413553 GCF_000622305.1 Nannospalax galili
TGGATCCTTCTCTGTTCCTGTGTTTGGTTCTGTGGATCCTTCTCTGTTCCTGTCTGGTTGTGTGGATCCTTCTGTGTTCTGTGTCTGGTACCTGTCTGTGTTATGATATTCACTCCATGTGACTGCTGTGTGTTTCCTGTCTCTATTCTGCCCTTCCTTGATGGACATTTAGCATTAGGAGGAAGGAGGTATAACATCTGGCCTGAGAACCATCCTCTTCCTGTACTGGGGTAAGAGATGCTCCCAGGGGGAAGAAGCAAGGGTGATTTAGTCTAATCCCAGCCTAAAGGTATTTTCTGGGAGGAAAAAAAAAATGTTATATGTGCTTAGCTCTTAGTAGGTTGTCCCAGACCAAGGATTACTTACAGAAAACAGAACCCAGGAAATGAGACTTGGATCCCTGGAGAATATCACCTGAGCTATGTAACATCCTAGGAAAAGAGCTGACCCTTTTCTTAAAGGAGGAGGTGGTATTTTAAATGGGTACATGGCCTTTGTTGCAATATCCATTTTAATTTTTTATGAGTACAAGGCAAATACATCATGTGACAAAGTGATGGTGTCTCACTGAAACTTTATTCCTGGGAAGGAGTGAGTGAGTGGCGTAGGGGTTGCCCTTTGCTATCCCATTTTCTAGGGTATAAAATAGAGATGAGCCAGAACTCAGGTCATCTCTGTGGTGTTGGGTGTCTGTGAACCATCACTTTGAGAACTTCACAAGTGCTATGGATAGAAGTCTGTTCACAGGAGGGAGACAAGCCCATACATCTGTCTGTTGCTACTCCTCAACTGCTTGCATATTTTAAATTATCGGTTAGGTTTAGTTCCAGAAGAAATACGATTTACAGTAGACTGACTTGACATCCTAGCCTCAAGGTTAGCTCAGACACCATGATGCCTTAGAGGGTACAGCAGCACAAATATGAAGTGATGAAAGCTTGGCACCTAAAATGACTGAGTCTCTCATCCAGTCCTGAAAATGCCTAAGACTCTGGAGGTGCACACACACTTTAGTTTTGGAACTAGAAGGGCTGTCCCCACACACCTCAAACCATCTCAATCTATAAGATCTGTGACCAAAATTTAGCCTTGCTAATAACCTTCAGTTGTGAGCAGCTGCTTTTGAGGCACTTGGGACACTTGAAACAGCTTCCAAATGCACCCAGGTTGTGTTGTGAGTTGACTTTTGCTCTGTAAAAGGCTGTTCTAAATAGGGTTTTTTGCAGTGTAACAGCAGGAGCAGAGTCCTCCTTTGGCTGAGAGAGGCCTGGTTAGGTTTGACTTTTGACATGGCAGTTTACTTAACAATCACATAGAGAAAACCTCTTCCCTTCTCTCTTTCTTACAGAACTCCATTCTTAGAGTCTAAAATGAGACTGAAATGGAAACTCCAAGCTCCGCCTTCCACAGCTTTCTTCTTTTACTTTGAGTCAAAGGCAGAGGTAGGCGAGGTTGCGTTCCGTCTTGCTATGTCACTAACTGGCTGTGTTTCTCTAACTGAAATATATAACTTCTCTGAACCTTTTCTTCTATAAAACTGATAAGTTCATTCTTAATATGTGTGTTTAAGAAGCAAGCTCATTTATAGGTTGGATAATCATTCTTCATTGTTGGCCTTTAGCCAGAAGTTGTAGGCTCAAATGCCCGTCTGAATCACAATCAAATGTTGAGAAACCTCCCCTACAGATGCTCATAAAAAAAGAGGGCAGGTTTTCTCTTCCTTGTTTGGTCAGAACAATTCTACTTGAAGGCACAGCTCTGAACTGGAGCCGTCCCTTCTTGGCCTCCATAGTCCTATTAACCTGCCTGTTGTATCTGCTTCCCTTCGCAGCAACAGCATCTCCCTCAGCCTTGGCTCCAGAGGAAAAAGCCCACAACCCGGTAGCGAATACAAGTTGAGTGCTGATTAAGTGAATTCTGAATGTATCTATGGCTTGCCTAAAATTATTTATTCGGTCAGGGAAGAAACTAATTCACACAGCAGTGCCCTAATTGGCATCAGAGAGGCGTTTCCGTGAAGCCCTTAGGAAAAGCAGGAAGTTGATTAAGTAGAAGAAATGCAGGCAGTCACAGAACTAGTCATGGAACTAGTTCAAAGAGTGCAGAGAATAAAGGGCAGAGGTTAAATAATTGCCCTCATCATTTTTTTTCCCTGAGATGTGACTTTTGATTTAAGGCAGGAGGGAGACCTGGGAAAATTTCAAATTGGAGTCCCTTCTGCTCCTTCCCTGCTTACACTAAGACTCCATGGCCCAGAATTCACATACTGACTCTAAGAGAGGCAGGTAAAAAGAGCAGTGGAAGCAGATGGCAGCACTTACCACCAGCAAATTCCCAGTTGGTGGCTCTCACATTTAGAAGCGGCATCTGTTCTTCTTCCCCACTGCAAAGTGGTTTTAACTCAGAGGTGTTAAAAATATCTAAGTTGCTGTTTTATTCATTTCTGCTATTTACTGACTTTAATGACTTACAGTATATCCAATGAGAAGTACAATGTTTACCCAAGTGGCAAGAGACTCAAAACAGAAATATGGGATGCTGCTAAAAGCCTCGTGGTCTACCAAACAACCCGCATGGTTTCATAGATGTACCTTATTTTGTGAAATAGACACATCCTCTAACATTTCTGGAAATTAAATATGTTTTAACAGACACGTGGGGATGGGGCTTGCTGTTAAGGTCCTGAAGATGTCACAGGGTCTCTGGACCTCAGCATCTTCCTCTACAAAGTAGGAGTAACAGTGTCCACACTTATTCTGCTATCCACTATCAGCCAAAAGGACTTATGCCTCTCCAATACAGTAGCTACTTTGTCTCTGTGGATACTTGTGCTTTATGGAAATTCTTATTTGAAATAAGTATCCATTCATAAAAATGCAGGACATGTTTATATTTATAAGAGTATCTTAAATGAGAAAATTGGGAAGTCTTCATAAATATGAAGAAAAAGTCAGTATTCTCTCCTTTTCTGTGTTGTTGCAAGATGTCATTCCCATAATCTTTTATAATTGGTACCAGGAAGAGAGTCCTATTGAACTGCACATCATTTACCCCGGTACTTGGTATAGAGAAAACTGTCAATTGATATTTATTGATCTTTGGTTATTTCACATTTATTTTCTTTCATAGTTTCTTTAATAATAATATTTATACATTGTAGGAAATTTGGAATACATAAAAGCAAGGATAAAAATAAAAATATAGTTTACTATATTTTAAAATGAGAGCAATTTAAAAATAAATATTTTTGTTTTCTTTGAGAACATCATACAATATATTTTGATGATTATTACCACTAACTCCCCTCTTTTTTAAAAGAATATCATTTTATGTGTATGAGTGTAATGCCTGCATGTGTGTAGGTGTACCCGTGTCATGCAGTGTCCATGGAGGTCAGAAGAGGGCATCTAAATCCCTGGAACTGGAGTTACAGATGGTTGTTATCTGCCATGTGGGTGCTGGAATCTAACCCTGGTCCTCTGCAAGAGCAGCCAGTGCTTTTATTTGCTGAGCCATCTCTCCAGCACCACTAACTTCTTTCTTTAACTCCTACTAAATCTATCCCAACATCATGTTCTATTTTTTTTAAAAAAAAATTAATAACCTAGACTGCTGAGATGGTTCAGCAGTTAAGAGCACTGGCTGCTCTTACAGACGACCAGGGTTTGGTTTTCAGCACCCACATGGTGGCAACCAACCAACTGTAACTCCAGTTCCAGGGGATCTGAAGTCCTTCTGTGACTTCGGCAGGCATTACATGACATGGGTGCACTTAAACACATGCAGGCAAAACACTACACATAAAATAAAAATAAATAAAAATTTAATAACCCGTTGACTCCAATTTGTGCTGTCCATATGCTCCTGGGTGCAGGCCACCCATTGCAGTGCAGGACACATCAGAAGCCACACCCTTAAAGAAAACTGGCTCTCCCTCCCTCCCAGCCATCAGCTGTCCATAGCTTCCCAGGGGCAAGACTCCTGAGCCTCTTCCCACCCCATGCTAGAACGCTGACTAGCTTGTTCTACGGCAGGTCTCACGCAGGCAACCACAGCTGCTGTTGAGTTCACGAGCTGTCCTGTCATGTCTAGAAGACATGGTTTTGCTGCACTCCACACTGACCTCTGGCTCTTAGAATCTTTCTGTTCCCTCTTCTACAGTGGTCCCCGAGCCTTGAGGAGGGGCTAGGATTCAGACGTCCCTTTTGTGGCTGAGCCCCTCATAGACACATGCTCTCTTCATTTTAACCAGCTCTGAGTGTCTGTGTTAATCACCATTCACTGCACAAGGAAATGTCTTTGATGAGGTCTGAGAGTTGCACTAATCTAGTGTCAGAGATATGAATTTAGAGAACAGTTTGATACTAGAGAGATATCAGTTTTAAGACTAGTATATATGCATTATGTATCGCCCCATTCAGAAATCACTGGTGTTATAGCTGGAGTGTGAAATGACCTTTATGAGCTCATGTGTCTGAACACTGCTGATTCCTCAGCTAGTGACTGCTTTGGGAGCCTGTGGGAGCCTTTAGGAAGTAGGGGCCTGGCTGGAGGAAGAGGGCTGCAGGAGCACAGACCTTAGGGGATAGCCTGGCCCTGTTTCTGAGATGGAAACCACACCTTGAGCTCTCTGCTTTCCTTTCCCACAGTGGCAAGAATTCGAGTTGGGAGCACATATATTTGGGGTTTGGGGGGAGGGCACATTCATCCCTCCTCACATGTCATTTCACACGGAGTGACTGCCATCCCCTGTGTGTTAAGGAAGTTAGCTGGTCATCTTGTCTCTGTCCTTTCTTCTCTTTGTAGGAGATCTGCCTATGTGGGGAGAAACTGAATTGTAGCTGCTACCCCAGTGTGTGTGTGTGTATGTGTGTGTGTGTGTGTGTGTGTGTGTGTGTGTGTGTGTGGTCTATGACCAGTAGTCTTTTGGGGAAGAGGGTACAATTCAGGGAAACACAGGTCATTCTGCATTTTACCTACGTCACTTCTTCCTGCTTACCTCTCAGTTGATAATCCACCCATCTGTGATATGTACCTCCATAATATATGTGTTCATAGAAAGAAGCATCGTCCACTGAGTTCATTTACCTCTGACTTTTAGAAGATAGTCTCAGATACCTTCCTGGTTTTCAGCATCTTTGAGTTTGTGAAAACTTGGGCAATTTTTATCATGGCTCTATTCCTCAATATTTTCTATGATAATGAAGGACATAATCCTGCCCTTTTCATGAGTGTTTGTTAGATTTAAATTAGTTGATACATAAAAAATCAGGGGGAAATATCTTTGGAAAGAAGGAAAAGAAAACAGATGTCTGGTTAGGGGCCAGCAGGCTGGGTGTCACAGGGATGGAGATGCGGCAAGCTGAGTAAAGCTGATTGTTCCTGTCTTGTTTGATCCCTGTTCTCTTGCACCCAAGCTTCACCTTCTCCTGTCACTTTATCTCATCTCTACAGAACTCTGTGAGAGGGTACAAGTCCACACTTAATAGAATGGAGAGACTGAGGTTTAGAGATGGTAAACATGGTAGTTAGCTTTCCATTACTGTAATGAAATACCCCAGACAATCATCATAAAGATAGGAAAACATTATGTCACCTCATGGTTTCAGGGTTGGGTCCATAGCTGGTCGGCCATGTTGCTCTGGGCTCATTTCCAGGCCCCATGCCGTGGTGGGGAGTGTGTTGTGGAGCAGGTTGAGCATCACATGGCTGGGATGTGAAAGAGAATTGTATCCCACAGCTCTACTCAAGGACAGACCCCAAATGACCTAAACCTTCCTAGGTCCCGCTTTTTAAGTGCCTCCACCCCTTCCAATATCACTGTGCTGAGAACTAAGTTTTCATGAGCTTTTGGGGGAATATTCCCTGTTTAAATTACAGCAGAACTTATCCAGAGTCACACAGCTTGTATGACAGACTGGCCAAGTCCAAAGACCATGTTTTTTCTACGACTTGGTTTGGAATTATAGCAGGAGTTCCTATGCACGTGGATCGTATCATACTCACCTAATGACAGCGTAACAATGCATTGATCCCTCAGACCCCTCACACAGGTGCTAGGAATAATGGTTAAAATATCCACATAAAGATGATATGATTTTTTAAAAATTTATTTATTATTTTTATTTTATGTGTATGAGTGTATTGCCTGCATGTGAGTGCACCTGTGTCATGCAATGCCATGGAGGTCAGAAGAGGGCATTGGATTCCCCAGGAACTGGAGTAAAGGACGGTTTGTAACTGCATTGTGGGTGCTGGGAATCAAACCCATGTCTTCTGCAAGAGCAGTCAGTGCTCTTAACTGCTGAGCCATCTCTTTAGCTCCAAGATAATATGGTTTTTAAAAAGAGGAATGCCTAGGCTTGGAGGCTCATACCTTTAATCCCAGCACTTGGCAGAAAGAGGCAGGCAGATCTCTGTGTAACTGAGGCCAGCCTGGTCTACATAGCAAATCAGGCCAGCTGGGGCTATAAGGAAACCTTGTCTCAAAACAAAACAAAACAAACAGGGCTGGCGAGATGGCTCAGTGGTTAAGAGCACTGGCTGCTCCTGAAGAAGACAGGGTTCGAATCCCAGCACCCACACGGTAGCTAACAACTGTCTGGAATTCCAGTTCTAGGGGGAGCTGACACCCTCTTCTGTCCTCTGAGGGCACTGCATGCCCAGATGCACTTATATACATGCAGGCAATCCACTCATACACAAAAATATAAATAAATCAAAAACAAAACAAACAAAATATAAAAAGAGAAATGGTGTTCTGTCTTTCATTCTTCCTTAAAGTCTGCCTTTTAAGACAATAGCTTCTTAATATTGAAATATATAGCTCAGGATCAGGTTCTTACCTTTTGATTCCCACTGCATTGCTTTATTTTTCTACTGATGACCCACTTCCCTTAATAGGATGGCTGAGGTCATCTTACCCCGCACTCCCTCAGCATTGTTAGCCCTAATGGTCTCCTCAGCCCTGTATTCTATTTGTCCTCATCCTGGAAGTAGTAGTTACTACTATGTGGAATGGTTTACGTGTGCTTTAGGGGACATTTTGGCAATGCATATTCTCCGAGGTCACAGAGAAGTTGCATAATAGGGCATCAGACTAAAATACGGTTTGCAAAAGAAGTTATCCTGGG
>NW_008334003.1:3413668-3425140 GCF_000622305.1 Nannospalax galili
TATTTTTTTTTTTTACCCACATTATCTCAATTCATTTTCCTGACATTCCTGAAAGGTAAGGAATATTATATCCGTTCCTATAAAGAGAAGCTGAGATGCACAGCATTTGAACGCTTTGCCCAGGGTCCCGACTTGCTTATCTGTTTCCAAAGCCCGGCTTTTCTTGTTCGTTCTTGCACAGACGAGTTCATTAAATATGAATGGGGTAACTTCACGAGAACACTTTGTCTTCAAAAGAAGCCCAGGAAAGTGGACACATTAGTATGATCTTCATGTCTGCTTATAAATTATCTATAGCATGATCAATTCTAAGCTAGTAAGGACAAACTTGGGCAAACAGCTTCTCTTCACAGAAAGTCTAGAACTGTAAAGAAAATGGCTCTACTCTGTGCCATGAATTTTTCAAGAGACATGTTGCAAGGGATAGAAATCTTGATAGACAGGATTTTTGTTTTGAAAAGCTCCATATGAGAAAAATTTCCACAAGGGACGTCTCTTTTACCAACTTGGCAAAGCGTGAAAATGCAGAGTTTCCAGGATCAAAGCCTATTCAGCATGTGAAGAACTGTCCCTGGACAACCAGGCTGCAAGAGGGAGGTCTCCTTCAATCCTTTTCTCTTTGTTTTATTATTTTTTTTCCAAAGAGAAAAATTCCCTTTTCTTTTTCTTTTTCTGACTAACTTTCCTTTTAATCATTCTCATCTCAGGACTTATGGTGATTTCTTCCTTTACCTTAAGAATGAATATAAACAAAATCTGCTCTGCATTTCTATTTCTGAACATTTTTTCCTGAGGTGTTCAAAGGTAAGTAACAGAAATTTGCGGCGAGATTAACATGGAGACATCAGTAGTTTCTATCCCTCTCTCCTCTTGCACAAAGACGTTTCCTACCACGCTGAGAAAGTGACCTGAATCAACACAGATCATTAATAAGTTTTAACAACGAGAGAGAAGAAATAAACATTTGAAAGATCTTTAGATAGAACACGCTCTATAAACAGCCAGAGTTAGGGCCAGGCATGGTAGTCCACGCCTTTAATCCCTGAGCTCAGGAGGCCAAGGCAGATAGATCTCTTTGTGATCGAGGTCAGCCTGGTCTACATAGGGAACTCCAGGACAGCTGGGATTATAGGGAGGCCCTGTCTCCAAAAAACGACAAAACAAAACCAAGAGATCCAGAGTTAGTCACTCTTGAGTGTAAAATGTCCCCCCCAAACTCATGTTTGACCCCTTGGTCCCCAGTGGGTGGTGCTGTTTTGGGTGGTTGTGGAGACCTGGAGAGGTGAGGCAGAGCTGGAGAAGTGGGTTAGCAGGAGGTGGGCTTCGAAGTTTACCCCTTGTTCCTGCAGGCTCAGTTTTGCTTCCTGATCTGCGAACACATGAGCCAAAAGCCTCCCACTCACGTGGCTACAGATGCTCTGCTTTTCCCAGGTGAATCTTCCCTCCTTTGTGTCGCTCCTGTCAGGTGTTTTGTCCCAGCAATAAGAAAAGTAACTGACACAGTAGTTTTCTCTAATGAAATCTGAGTATTTTCGTAAGGAGCCTTTGTATGGAACACCTCACAGCTTCAGCTTCTGTTCTTGGATAAAGTAAAGAGCTAAGGAGTCTACTACACACGGCTCCTCATCTGGGGTCTAAAATGGGTGCACATAGTTGAAGTCACTGTTCACTTCTGAGTTGTTCTTTTCAAGAAAGCTTCATTTATTAGGAAATAAAAACCATCATTATTATCTCATTACAATACAGGCCCAGGATATGAAAAAATTGATTTCTTGATCTTTAGTTTCTACTCTAGCCCATCTATCTTTAATTTTGTTGCTTGGGGACTATTGGACAATCAACACTCTTCCCGAATAATCAATCAGGTTAATTTAGCTTATAAGCCACTTTCCCCCTTGTGTCTGGTGTAACATATTGTAGTAATGTGGCCAGTAAGGCATAAAAAGCATCTCTCAGAAATGAAAAGAAAACAGCTCTCCGATTTTGAAGTTGGGCATCTTGCATTTTACCCGTTGGATGGGCTTCATGATAACTGACTCATTTTGTTCTTAGCCATGTGATGAGCCCCAGCTCATTGTGCTCGGTGGCTGAACGAAATGCACAGTGCAGTGTTCCGAAGCACCGCCTCATTCTTTATTGCTTTTATGACAGAGCTGGTCCTCCACATGTCTGCTCTGCCCTCTGACCCAAGGCATTTGCTTCGAGTAAACATGCCAGATGGTGGAGAAAAGTGATGGGTCAGAGAACAAACCTCGAGGGTTAGGGAGTCACCAAATCCTTCTTCACAAAGCAAACTTAAAAGCAACAATTTTGCCAAATGCCACAGAGCACTTCCATAGTAGAAAAGGAGGTGGTCCTTAATTATGAATTTTCCTCTCAGGGCCTAATGGCTTTTGGTACATGTGTCTATTGGCTAATTTTAATGTAAGCAATTTATGAGCAGCAATGAGAAGACAAGTTGGACAGATGGATCACTCTTAGCAAACAGCAGTGAGGTGAATAGTTTGCATGTGAGGGAATATTCTAAGCTCTGGCCAGAAAATTACAGGGACAATTTAGACTTCTTTTTCTTTCTTTTTTTTTTTTCCCGGAGCAGTTGTACTTTATTGGTAATGTGCTTTAATTATAGAGGGCTTTTTCTTTTCTAAGGGGCTATTGTTGAAAGCAGAAGGAAAGAACTATCATTGTCTGAAATACCTTAGACCCCCCTAAGAAGGCTTGGGTAACCCCAGATGAAGCTCTTAGATGACATCATCTTTGTGTTTCTTGCTCAGTGTGGTGCTGTTTAAGTCCAGGTCTATAAACAGTTATGAGTTAAGTGCAAAAATGTAGAAGCTTTTTTATGTTGCTGTTTTCAAAACTAATTTAATCAAATATTAAACATTTTATAGTCCCATGTATTTTATAATGAACCTTCGAGGAATTCTTTTTTTTATATCTAGCCACAATAGTTTATTTACAATTGAACTCTATAAGATATATAAAAGTCAATCAATTTTACACATTAAAAATTGTATCAAAAGTATGAATTAGAGCACAGACAGCAATCTAAAAGGGCACACAGTAAAGCTGAGGTAGCTTTATTTTCTTTATTTTTATTTTCTCCTCATTTATTAACGCTATCTTAAACTTTGATAGAGAAATAAGGGACTATGTTTAAGCAGAACTGGAGGGCCTTTGGTTGAAGATTGAATTTCACAACGCTGTATCCCATGGAGGGAAAAATAAAACTAATTTTCCTCACACTTTTAACACACTGTAATTTCACCCTTGGAAGTTTGTTCCAACCTCTTTCTCAATAAAACTCAACATATCCAGATCAAAGGCTATTGAGACAATAAAATTAGAGGTCCTCAGGGAAAAGGACAACCAAAGAAATAGAATCTTCTTAAGTTTGGTCCTGGGTTCCTCTCAGTCTAGGGAAACCAGGATCTGAAGGTTAAATCTGCTAACCCATACCCAAAGTTAGGAATCTGACCAACAGTGATACCAAGGAGAACCTGAGAAGCATCAAAGAACCAACTGAAGAGGCAGCTAACCGACTGGGGCTATGTCTCTTAGACAAGTTCTTACTCTTTGCAGACTGACTGGCAAAGAGATGGTGCTATCTCTCTCAGGTGGTGATGCGTGGCATGCCTGTAATATGTACCAGATTTAAACAGAAGGCCTAAATCGTTCTTAAATTTTATTGTATTTTTATTTTATGTGTATGAGTGTTATGCCTGCATGTGTGTAAGTGCACACGTGCCATGCAGTGCCAGCTGAGGACAGAAGAAGGCATCAAGTCCCTGGAACTGGAGTTATAGGTGGTTGTTAGCTGCCATGTGGGTGCTGGGATTCGAACTTGGATCTTCTACAAGAACAGCCAGTGCTGTTAACCTCTGAGCCATCTCTCCAGGCCCCAGAAGGTCTAAATTTTAAAAAATAATAAAAGGTAAAAAAAAAATGTGGGTTTTTCAGAGCATTAAAATACATCTATGACCCTAAAAGTCATTTGTGAGTAATTGTTGTCTTATATGACCTTCAAGAAATATCTTATAATTGCTCAGCAGAACATTTTATGGGGGACATAATATGAAATAGAGAGTTTGAGATTCTGAATGTAAAGGTTATTTCTGGGACTGAATGTGCGTCCTTGATAAGTCACCAGCCTTCTGTGTGTTATCTTCCCTGGAAAGAATACTGATAGCTGCCACTCTTCAAGTTTGACCAAAGTGACGCTCAGTAACGCCATTGCTACCAGCAGTTATGGAGTGCCTACTCTGGCTGGGAACTAGGAGGTGCTTTAGATCTATATCTACTTTAGTCTTCTCAACTCTAACAGAGTGATAGCAGCTACTATTTATTTAGTATTTACAAATTGCAAATTGATGGGCGTAGTTACTTCACATGTTCTCTCACGAAACTCTCAGCCCCAGAAAGTAGGTACAATTATGTGTCATTTTCCAAGTGAGAAAACTGGGGTTTAGTAAGATTAAACAGCTTGCTTGTAGTCATATATATGCCAGTGACAGACATAGGCAGAAACAAACTACTAATCATTATTCTAGATAGTATTCATTATCCCTATTATAATAGCAATAAATTACTAATCAACTTAAACTTCAGAGCTCTTGCTCCTCTCAAAGGTACACTGCCAACAAGAGGCAGAAGGGAATTAACCTGAGGTATTTTGGACCTTTAAAGTCCACATTCCACATTACTGTACAGGCATTTTTTGTCTTTTAGTTAGCTAGGCTCTTACTCTGTAGCCCAGGCTGACCTGGATCTCCTTAAGTAGCAATCCCCCTGTCCTAGCCTCCCCAGTGCTGCGTTTCCAGGCCTGACCACCACTTCCTGATTTAGACTTTCTTAATCTACAAAGAAATGTTCTCCATTACTCCTAGAACACATACAGGCATCCACTGCACTGCCAGTGTCCAGGGCGGACGGATGCTTCCCAGGAAGACTTCTGGGCCTCTTCCTACATTTTCACACACTCTGCTCCAATTTGCTTCATTGTGTACTTTCGAAATCTGTTTATGCCAGTGGAATGCAGTACTGAACTTAGATAATTATTTTCATGATTCTGTAAACCAATGATAGGAGTGTAGAAATTAAACTACAAAAAAGACTGACTTGAATAGAAAGATTTGATAAAGGAAAATAGAAAAAAAAAGTCAAGTTAGGAGGGCTGTAGCTGTGCGTAAAAATTTTCAGAAAAGTAGTGAAGGAAAATTCTTACTAATATTTATTCCACAATTATACTTAAATTTTCACTCTAATAATTCAGAAGATTAGCCAATTAATAGATATTTATACATGTTAGATTGAAATAAAAAATAGGTTCTATACCCATCATTTTCTGAATGCCTGGTGATTCCTGATAAGAGGTTTCTTCTCCATTACTATTTTGTTTTAGGTGTGAAAACTGGGGCACAGGCTGCTAGCTGATCTAGACCGACAACCTAGCACAGTTACAAAGCTAAAGGCCGAAAGGGACAGCTGTGCTTAGGTTTAACTCGATGCCTCTCTGGAGCCTGGACCTGGTGCTTCACTGCCTCACCACAAATGGTGAATTTGAGGGTCAGGAAGCCCAAAGTGAAAGCACGGGACTCAGGCAGACCTCGAGAGCCCCATCCCATTTCTCTTCCCGCCCTCAGAAAGAGTCATCCTTTCTCAGAGGTTAGCCTATTTGATTTTCTAGACTCCAGGGAAAGGATTTTATCACATCACATTATCACTGTTCTAAGAGTTTATTTTCCTCAGAGACTCTACCAATATGTTCTCCTTCTAAGACAGAGAGCCTTTAAGCAGCAGGAGAGACAGAAACGGCAACGAGGACATGGCGACATTGTCGAATCCAGAGGTCCCAGACCTTCTTGAACTTTATGCTGTCCTTCCCACCTGTGGACAGTTGTTGGATTATTTAAAACTGAAAAGACGTGTTTTAGAATTAGCTATTAAAATCATTTTACAAATAATTTTCTTAGCCAGTTTCTATCTGCTGAATTAGCAAGAATATCAGCTTTTCTAGGGGAATTTCTAGAAAGTGATCCATGATGCTATTTTCCTGAGAATTATGTTGTGGTAGCACTGAATGAACACAGGACGGCTACAGTCACCCCCTTTCCCTGTACTTGTCAATGAAACGTCCAGTCCAGGTCTCTTAAATTGGTTACTTGGTTGAGTAACAAATCACTCTACAACTTAGTGCCTGGCTGCAATGCACAGGTTTTACAAAGCGTTGTTCTTCTTTTCATCCTTTCATTTATGACTCTTAATTATTTATGTTGAGGTATAATCCATACCAAACTTTACACTTCTAAAACAATAACTTTGTTTGCTAATAATTATGAGCTGAACTAAGTTTGGTGAAAATGTGGCCATCTGTCTTATCTGTCTTTCTGGGGACAGGGGGGCATCTTGAGTCATCTGAAAACTTGAATGAGACTAGATGGTCTAAGGTGGCCACACTCACCTGGATGGTGTTAGACAGGCTGCCAATTTCTTGATGTTTCCGTGGCCTTTGTAACAGACTGACTCAAGCTCACTCTCATTCAGATGTTAGTTTGTAACCAAAGCTGGAAGAAGTTAGCCATAGGTGTACACTTTGCAAATCGCTTGTAGCAATCACTTGTAGCGGGGGTCAAATCTTACATTGCCTAAGGAAGACACATGGACAAACCCAGAGTCAAAAGATTAAGAAGATCATGCCCTGCCTGATAGGAAGACTGGCCAAGCAGCACTTCAAAAGGAAGTGATGCAGGATGGGTGCAGTTACTGGCCCACTCTGCAGACAGTTGGCGCAGGGGGTTTCCTCCTCTCCTTTCGGGTGATGCTCCTTGTGGACTGTCCTATCTCAGCTATGTCATGAGCTAAGCTGTGTGTTCCCTCACAGGAAGCCACTGGCTGGTTTGTATTTTTCTGTGTCCTCAGCATTTGTTCCACTAATACATAAATATTAGCTGAATTAAAAATACAGACTTTCAGTGAAAAGAGCTTGAGGATGAAATGGACCGACTCATGCTCTACTGACACATTTGACTAGGTTATTTGTTTAAACAGCTGCTCAATCTAGGAAAGTAAAACCACTTGATGTTTAAAAGGTAAGTTGTAAGTTGTATGCTTGAACTGATTAGCTATTTGGTCAAAAAGGCTGTGTAGATTATGGGTATGTAGACAAAACGAAAGTACACTGTATCGGTCAGTGTCAGCTTGTTAACACATTCATGACTGGCCACATTAGATGCCCTGATAAAGCACATCTGTGATGCCCCTTGCAGGGTAGTCACGGGCTGTTCCTTTGCCAACTTTCCTGGGGTTTACAAAGGTCAAGCTGCCTCAGATGAGTGAAGTAAGAAATTTTTCTATGATTACTGTTTATAGGTTCCAAATCTGCATTTCGTTTTTAAATATCTCACTCTGCCAGTGCAGTAGTTAGTAAAGCAATACACATCAACTTACTGATAGAAATAACAGTTTTAGATTTAGTATTAAATCTAGGATTAAAGAAGTCTGTGGCAGTGGTTTTGTCCTTTTGAGACTATACATTGGAAATATTTTGGGCTGGAGAGATGGCTCAGCGGTTAAGAACATTGTTCTTGCAGAAGACCCGGGTTTGAATCCCAGCACCCACATGGCAGCTAACAACTCTCCATGACTCCAGTTCCAGGGGATCAAACAGCCTCTTCTGTCCTCCGTGGGCATTGCATGACATGGGTACACTTACCTACATGCAGGCAATACACACATAAAATAAAAATAATAAATAATTAAAAAAATATGTTTGGTGAGGCAGAGTAATCAAAAGTCCCAATTACTCTGATTTTTGGCTAGATTTTTATTAAATAGAATTATAGTATGGCCGTAGAACCTGATGGAAAATATAGATTTTAATCCTTGTTTTCTTGCTCTGTCAGCCAGGTTCAGCTGACAAGTTTGTGATTAGAAGGCTTACATGGCTAGCTAGAACCACTTGCCTCATGTCCTGATGAAATAAATTCTGCAGGGAGACTTCTGCAATGACTTCCAGATGAGATTTTTTTTAAGTGTGTTTTTCTTTCTAAATATATAATTTGCCTAATTTTGAGTTGTACTGATAGCCAATCAATATGTAAGTTTCCCTCTCCATCTGGCAGGGAGGCTCATTAAGCACATTAAACTCAGGAAGTAAACAACTCAATAACTTCAGGAAGTGCCTGAAATCAATCAGGTTCACTAAGGCCCAACCTCCCCAAGCTTATATAAGCCCTAGGGACTGCTGAAAGACACTCTCAGACCGACCAGACCAGACCACCTGGAAAAAGCACAGGGTGAGTGAGCAGCCTGGAAGAGACAGCCTGGTCAAGCTGTCCCCAGAGGCCCAGGCCTCACAGTTCCCCGGAAAGGTCACTACAACTTGCCAGAGTGCCTGTAGGTTGTGCAATGTGCTCCATGTTTCCATCTTCATGAGCTGCCACCCAGGCAGGGGCGGGCTTTGGTGATGCAGCTATTTTTGAGTCATTTCTGCTTCTTCAGGTAACCTCTCACCCATATTCTTGTAAGTAACCCCAATAAAACTGACTCACTAATTAGACTTTGGTGGTACTCTTACTTTGGTCTGTCATTGGTTCTTATCTGGGATGAGTAGGTATTTGTCCATGTCTCCCTGGGAACAGTGTCACACAACGTACTTTAAAACTTATGCCTCATGAAAATTAAGACAGTTATGACCAGGATTGGCATAGTAATTATCAAGTTGTATGTAAAAAAGGCTGCTGTATAAGGTAGTGCCTTAAAACAATGACAGTCACTTATTATGTCTCATGATTTCTGTGAGCTAGGGGTTCAGAAAGGCATATAATGGGGTGACTTGTCTCTGTTCCATGTTTGGAGCCTCAGCTGGAAGGACTGAGAGCAGGGACTCAAATCATACCAAGGTTTCCCACTTATGGTTAATGTCAGGTACCTGTTGATCAGAATACCGTTCTAAGGGCAAAGACAGAGGAGAGAGAGAGAGATCATAAGAGAAAGGGAAAATGTTGCCTCTGACCTGGCTTTGGGAGTTCACACAGGCATTCGCAATGTCCAGCCAGGGACACAATACTCCCAAGAATTTGACTCCATTGACCCAGCTCCAGCCAAGGGTTTCCTCTTAAAATTCTAGAATAGCACCATCAGTTTGGGACTTTAGGTTGTAACACATGAGCCTGTGGAGGATATTTTCTGTTCAAATCATAGCAAAGAACTTTCCGGAATAGGTACACATAGTCCATCTAACTTCTTCTGGTTTTGTAGCATAGAATTAAGATATGTGAGGAAGCCAGATATGAAACAGAAGCTTTTCAGAGAGCCCTTCCACACGGCACTTTCCTCCTGACCATATGTATTTCTAAATGGAGGTAATGCGTCATTTCCTGTAGATCTGGGCTGTGTTCCTTTAAGAGCTTGCACATCTCAAGCAGCTCTTCCTGCTGACCTGGTTGAGAGTCCCTGACCCTGACTACTCAGGTCAAAACAGGCAGTGAGACAGAAGTGCTTGGAGGAAAACTCTATGTTTTACCTTCCAGCCAACATTAGCCACCTCAGATGAGGGAGTCAAGGAAACTATGGGAAGATCAATCAATATGTTGATTGGAAATTCACCGCTTCCCTGTTTTGTGGTAATATTGACACAACTGAGGAACATGCAGCGCGTTGAATGAGTTATTTGTCAGGACGAAACCATAGTCACCACAGTCATGTAGCATTTGAACTGCTGGAAGCAATTAGCCGGAAACTGATCCTGACGATCAAAGACGTGCGCAGTAGGCAGGTTGCACGCTATCCTTTTAATTCCTGATTGATTTTTTTTGCTGTAGGTTGTTTTTCTGTAATTTTCCTAATAACAAACACTGTGTGATAGTCTTCCTCCTAGCACATGTTATGATCCTCGGGTTCTTGGTCCTGACACAATCCATTAGTGGCTCCATTACAAACTTGGATGAAAACACAGAGCTGGTCAATTCCCATTACTGTGAAAAATCTTTGCTTAACAAAAGAGTTCCCAAGCATGGAAAAAAACATTTTGGTAACCGAAAGTATTTGGGGATCCTCTTTACTCTTAAGCAATTGTGAAATTATTCATTACTTACTTAAACACTTTAAAAATCTGCAACATATCTGTTGTTTAACACCGGCCTATAGCGGTAGACAAGAGGATTCTTTCTCTTAGGGCCATCTCATGGCAGTGAATGACAAAGGCCAATGTGCTGGTTTGCTTGGGCCATGGTAACAGGATACCACAGATCAGATGATTTAAACAACAGCACTTTATTTTCTCTCAGTTGTGGATGCTAGAACTCCAAGACCAAGGCGTGGCTCTGAGGCCTCTGTCCTTGAGCTACATACTAAGTCCTCCCAGGATCTGTCTTCTTTGTGACCTGTCCCTGGTATTTCCTCAAGGTTTACATTTCCCCTCATTATTAAGACGCCAGTTAGAACAGATTCTGTCTTAACTTAGTCACATCTTTAAAGGCCCTAGCCTTGTCACATTCTCAGATATTGAGGGTGAGTGCGTCAATGTTAGGATTTTGGGAGGGTTACAATTCTTCCTGTAATGATACTATAAAATAAGTTAAGGAAGATATATTGTTTACAGTAATACTCAAATTGCAGAGCAAATAGCTGTGTGGAATTTAAAAAATTGCATGGCACGAAATACCATTAGAACAGAGACAGGAAGGCGTGAAGCCCAGGAAGACCTGGGGGATTGTCGCAGGCAGAAAGGGCACAGAGTCCCCACAGGAGCAGAGACCAGCAGAGGTGAAGCACAGAGACTGTATCACAGAAGGAACAGTTTATCGTGGAGCCTTAGAGCTTTGATAGGAAAAATAAACTGGAGGCCGTCAGCTACTGAGCACGATATGGTGCATTGTGTGTCCTACAGACAGGACAGGTTCTATAATTTTTGGGGACCAGTGCAGAATTGAAATGTGAGGTACATCTTGTTTGACTATCAAGATGTCAAACCACGGGCAGGCCCACATGCCCTGGCTATGGAAATAAGAGCTGGCTCTCCACTGATACTTTTTTAAAGGTGGAGTACATGGTAAGAAGCTGGGCAGCCTAGGGTTTGATTTGAAGTCTTCTGTTAAAAGTGCCTAAATAGCTCCAGTGTTTTCTACCAGTGAGGCATTAGGGGAGTTATGTAACCCAATGGTCTCAAATTTCTCATTTGTTAGCAAAAGCAAAAAAGAAGAAGGGATTGTGTACTCTGTCTTAGAAGTTGTGGTTTTGGACCAATGCAGCCAGAATAATTGTTATAATGTTTACTAAGCTCTAAGCTCTAAGTTTATTAAAGGGTTATCATATATTTAAACTGTTTACCCTTTAGGTACCATTTTGTCATCTACTCCTTCCTGTAATTTCTGAACAAAGAAAGTACTTTGTGAACTAACAGTGATTATTTACACTGGAAATAAAGATTATTCACCTTATTTTTATACAGGAAATCAGTCTCATTATGCAATA
>NW_008334003.1:3425310-3461655 GCF_000622305.1 Nannospalax galili
TTTTTTTTTTTTTTTTTTTTTTTTTTTTTTTTTTTTTTTTATGGGCAAGAAGCCCGGGCATCAGTTTGAATGTTATGCTTTGTCCTATGATGTAAATGAGATTGTATGTCAATGGTCTTTATTCCTCTGCAGTAATTGTCTGGTAAAATCATTCAATTCTAAGTGAGCCTGTCATCTGTCCTATTTCTTTCCCCGTCAGACAACCCTTTTTCTGCCTTTCTTACCCAGCTCTCTTCCCAGTGAGCATCTGTATTTGTGTGTCCCATCCTGAGAGGGCAGGAAAGTGGCTGCCATCAAAGTCACTCTGTGGCCTCATCAGTGGGGAGCCATGAAGAACCATCTGCTTGTTTCTGCTGCAGAAACAGAGTGTCACCTCTGCAGTTGTCTTGCTTAGGGAAGGACGGCGGAGTTATTATTAACAGAGCGTATTGTTTTCCCAAGAAAGGGCATAGTCTTAAGCAGTGAATACGGAAGAAGATACAACCCATGCCGATAAGCTTGCACACTTAGCTCCGTGAAAACAGTTTTTCTATAATCAAGTGAGAGGGGACAGCAGGTGCACTGGGGACAAACCTATTGAGTAAACCCTCATACATGCAAAAATAAATAGCAAGAATGTCTAATTTATTGGAATTGAAAAAAATGAAAGGCTTTGTTATTTAGCTTTTTGTTGCTATGAAAAATACCTAGCAGACACAACTTGAAAAGAAGAAACATTTATTTTGGCTTAAAGTTTCAGTCCATGGTTGGCTGGCTCCATTGCTATGGGCCCATGGTGAGAACACCTATCATGATGGCAACAGGGGATGGTGGAGCAAAGTGCACACCTCATGGTGGTCAGGAAGCAGAGACCCATTTCCTCTAACTCTCTGCCACCTCAAAATAGCTCATTCAGCTCTAATGTCATGACTGGATCAATTCATTGATGAGGTTAGGGCTCTCATGATCCAATCACTTTCCCAAAGTATATCAACTGGTGGTCACACCTTTAACACATGAACCTTTCCGGGGGACATTTCATCTCAAAACCATAACAGAGTGTCTTGTTTTAATTGCATTTGTAGCATCATTGAAATCCTCTCTATGGTTCCTATGCTGGATAGCTTTCACTGTCAACTTGACACACATGGTTAGAGGGAGCCTCAACTGAAGAATCGACTCTATTAGACTGACCTGTGGCCATGTCTGTGGTGCATTCTCTTGATCGTAGAGTGATGCAGGTGGACTCAGCCCACTTCGGGAAGTGCCACCTCTGGGCAGGTGGTCTTGTATAAGAAAGTAGGCTGAGCCTAGGCCAGGGGAGCAAGTCAGTAAGAAGCAATCTTCCACGGTCTGTAGTTTAGGTTCTTGTCCTGAGTTCCTACCTTGGGCTCCCTCAGTGTTGAACTGTGACCCAGGAGATGGAAGATAAAATAAACCCTTTCCTCCCCAAGTTGGTTTTGGTCAGTATTTTTATCACAGCAATTGAGAATAACCAGAATAGTTCTCAAGGCTACAGTTTCAGTGTGGGATAGTGAGAAACCACAGTCTTCGGCACCAGGCCACACATTCAGATGATCACATTGTCACTTACTATGTGTATTTTCTCTATTTCTGTATCTGTAGAATGGGCGTTAGTAGTATCTACTTCAAAGTATTGGGAAGTTTGGAGACAATCCAATGGTCATCACAAAAGGTACTTGATGATAGATAATAATCATCACCAGCTATTGCCATTGCCATTGATAAGATGATTGCTTTTCTTACCTGTGCATGAATGTAAACTCTATAGGCATCCACCTGTTCATGCAGTCTTGATGGTGACTGACAGCTTTGTCAAAGTTAGCTCTCAACTTAAGTTCTGATTTTGGGGAAATCATTGCACACTGAATTGGAGATACAAAGATAAATTAATTATTTTCAGGATAGCCAAGATGTACGCTTACAAGGCTGATAACTCCTTTTCCCTAGGCAACACCTTGATCTTTTATAAAGTATGCTTTGAATTTTCTATACAAGAATGTTGATATTTTAGTTGGTGCTATTTCTTTTTCCAAAAAGGTTCGTTTTATTATTTATTTGTGCGTATGTGGAGGGCGATGTGCCTGCAGAGGCCAGAAGAAGGCTTCAAATCCCTTGGAGTTGGAGGTATAGGTGGCTGTGAGTCATCTGATGGAGCTACTGGGAATTGATCTCAGGTCCCCTGGAAGAGTAGTATGAAGTCTTATCCAATGAGCCATCTCTTCAACTCCTTGGACCTGTTTCTAGATCACATTTGTTTCGAAAATAATTTGATTTCATAGCATATAGGACTCAGTATTTTGCTCTATTTTTTTTTTTTGATGCTGGGTTGTTCTTGTTGAATACTTGTTTAAAAAATCACATCACATAATCTTACCTGAATGTGGCATCTATTTCTAAACGAAAGTAGAGAAGTATTGAACCTAGCCTGTGGTTAGGTTAGGTTATTGAATCTTGTCTTTCTGAAGAGAAGACCTGCAGCGGGTGTCTGTGTGTGTGAGTAAATGAGGGAAGTACAAGCAGATGAGAGCATAAAATGTCAACAAGAGGAGAGGAAACACCAGCTGCTTAGTGAAGGGAACGATGGAAATGTAGAGCAGACCTGTGTGGGAAACAGAAGACAGAAAGGAATTTAAGTAAGAGCAAAGGAACCCATGGAACACATGGTCATGTCATAAATGCTTGGTCTTACTTTTGGTTTGAAAAGAACTTTTTTTGCTTTAAAAGATAGTTTTAATCTATAACATTTGACTCTTAACTATTATCTCTGAGAACATTTAAGATCATGGCCACTGATCTACAAATCCATAGGATCAAACAGAAACTTTACAAAGTTCCTGCTACTTTTATAGACCTCCCGCTTGATCTCAATTCAATTGGATGTAATGGCAGCAGTAGACGCCACTAACTGAACACTGCCGTTCACAGAACAATTTCTTCTTTCAGTGGTACAGGGCTCAGATTTTCACCTAGTTAAAGAAGAACACCAGAAAACATCAGAGAAATACTGCGTGACAGTTTGTGCAACAGTCTTTTGAATATGAACCCAAAAGCACAAACGACCAAGCAAAGACAGTTTTATGTAAAAGTTAAAACTTTCATAGCAAATGAAGTAATCAGCAGAGTCAGGAGACCAGATCTATAAGGAACTAAAACTATTCAGTAGCAACAGAAAAAAATTACAAAATGAAACAACTCCCAAATGAATAATACAATTATAAATGGACAAAAGATTTGAATAATTGTTTATGAAAAAGACATAAATATCCAACAAGTGTGTGGAAAAAATGTTCTGTATTACTAAGCATTAGGGAAACACAGATTAAAAGTACAATATCAGCTCCTCTCATACAGAGTGGCTATTATAAAAAAGACAATAAGACATGCTGCAAAAGATGCAAAGAAGAACCCAAACCCTGTGGGTAGAAATGTAAATTAGTAGAGCCATTGTGGAAAACAGTACAGGGGTTCCTCAAAAAGTTAAAAATGCAGCTGGTATACTTCATCAATTCCACTACTGGTTACATATGAAAAGCAAACGAGATGAGGCAGTGGAACAGACATCTTCATTTCAAGTTCATTGCAGCCCTATCCATAATAGGATACAAAATCAATGTATATACCCACTAAAGAATGACTGGATGAAGAAAAGTGCTATGTATGTACAACAGAATACTATACAGTCATAACACATATGAAATCCTGTTATCTGACACATCATGGATGAGATAGATGGAGGACATTATATTGAATGAAATAAGACACAGTACAAACACCTTATGATCTCATTATTTTTAATTAAAAAATTTTTATATGTATGAGTGTTTTGCTTGTGTGTGTGTGTGTAAGTGTACCACATGTGTACAATGTCTGCAGTCTGGAAGAGGGTGCCCGATATCCTGTAACCGGAGTTACAGACAGTTGTTCATGGCCATATGGATGTTTGGAACTGAACTGGAATCCTCTACAAGACCAGCTAATGCTCTTTACTGCTGAGCCATCTCTCCAGCCCCCTCATGAGCTCATTCTTATATGGAATCTAAAAACATTGCTCTCCTAGTTGTTGAGCAGAGCAGTGATCATGAGGCTAGAAAGAATGGGGAAAGAGGAGGTGGGAGATGCTGGTTAAAGGGCCTCATGCTCCAATCACAGAGGGAGAAGTCCTAGTAGTCTCTTGCACAGTGGATTGTCTATAACAACGATGAACCATGCGTTTCAAAAGCTAAAAGAGGAATCTGAATGCATAACAAAGAAATAATGAAGGATGAAGGTAGTGGGTGTGCTAATTATCCTAATTTGATCATTACACGACACCATGTGTTTGGATTAACCAGGTGTGAACCGTTCCCTCGAACCGTTCACTTGATGCTGAGGTTCTTGGCTGCTGCACCGTATTTCTTCTCTGTGGGTTGCCTTGCTGTGGTAGCCTGTGGCTGTAGCAAAGTTATTTTTTAAACTCCGCCTTCCTTGTCTTGGAGTTGGGAAAGCTCTCCCTAGGCACCTGCCTCATGCTTAGACAATGCTTCATTCTTTAAAATATTTTATTATTTTTATTAAAATAAAAATAATATTTATGTGTGTGTGTGTTATGCCTGCATGTAGGTAAGTGCACCTGTGTCGTGCAGTGCCCACGGAGGACAGAAGAGGCTGTTGGATCCCCTGGAACTGGGGTTACGGACAGTTGTTAGCTGCCACGTGGTGCTGGGATTTGAACTCAGGTCTTCTGCAAGAACAACCAGTGTTCATAACTGCTGAGCCATCTCTCCAGCCCCAATGCTTCATTCTTACTGCTGCTTTTCTGTCGTGGTCCACAACCTCCCCTCAAACTCTGCTGGTGATTTCTGGAGTGATCATGGTGTCTGAGCTGATAACATCTAGGAGCGATTCCTGACCAGCCTCTGTCCTGATGTCTGGTTTTCATCCTGCTGCCCAGCACTGGGTTTCCATTGCTTCCTGCATAGCTAACTTATTTCCCATGGCTTCAAAACAAATATTCATGAATATCTGTGGAAAGAGCCTCTGGTTTTCATAAAAACACAACCTCCCTCCTTACAGTGGAGCTCCGAGCGAATTATTTCTTCGTCTTGTAAGTGGTTCAGGTCTATCTGTCAACACAAAACTTACTATTAAAAAAAGTCCCAAAGGGTAGGTGTTAGGGGCTGATGCCAAAATCTACTTTTTTTGCTGTACTAATTAATATGATTTTGATT
The DNA here is from genome assembly GCF_000622305.1 of Nannospalax galili. Taxonomy (NCBI): domain Eukaryota; kingdom Metazoa; phylum Chordata; class Mammalia; order Rodentia; family Spalacidae; genus Nannospalax; species Nannospalax galili. Next base: position 3,430,521 of record NW_008334003.1, read on the forward strand.
GAGGCATGGTGGGTGTGAATTGCTCTGAGCCTTAGTAAAAATATATAACGCTCGAAAACATTGTTTCAAAATTGTGTGTGGTCCTGATATTGCTATGCAAAAACTGGTGTCAGCCAAAAAGCCTAGCCTTGAAGGCGGGCTTCATAGATGAGTTATTAGACAGCTGGGGAGCAGCACAATAGGTATAGATCCACGAGCCCCTCAGGAAAAACAGCTTCAATCGTGGCCTGACAAGTCTGCTGATTGTAACCGAAGTCTCTTGGTATGCGTAAGCCCCGGATCAAATGGGACCAATCGGTTATTGACAAGTGTTTTTTCAGCGCAAAACTGGTTGAAAACCTGGCTGCTGCCCTGCTCAGACTCCAACAATGTGAAAAGGGGTTCTTGTAAAAGAAAGAGACTTGGTGTGTCTTTGAAACGCAAACCCAGACTGGCCCAGGCCGCATTGAGTGTTGGCTTTGCCAGCTTCTCCAGGTGATAGGCCTTTTTGACTCTCTAAATTGATTCCCTGGTTCTGAGTAGCTGACACGGGAAGCCTGGCTCCGGAGGAGGGAGGTTGTTGGGCCCTGAGAGCTCCTCAAATGGATTTCACGGTAGCGTTGGGGCTGCTTCCAGGTGCAGTGGAGCATGCTTCTAGCTCTTTTCACAGATCATAAATTAATTTGAAATGAACTTCTCTCCTCCCACAAAACATGATACCAGAGAAGGACTGTCACCGCGATTTTCTGTAGCATAGTGCCTGAAGGGAGAAAAGTCATTTTCTCCTGAATTTGTTGACTGGGCACGTGATAAGTGCCAAATGCTAGACCGCCGCAGTGCGTGGCGCGTGTGTCCAATTCAAAATAATTTTCAGTTTGGAGTAGATTCTCCACACCGTCAGCTTGAACGTGAAAGAGTGGCAAGGACTATGCATATTTGTTCCAGAGATAGGTGTTGTGCAAAGCTTCCAACCTATGTGTCAGAAACCCAGCACGTCTTGCCTTTGCTGTTTCTATATTGCAAACAGAAGACGTGGTAAGCAGACCACACAGAGTTGCTATATAATTATGTGTGGGCACTGGGTAAACAGTAAAGTAGTGCAGTATCCTCCTAGGTCACTCTACTAAGTCAGAAGCATGAAGCCAACTTGGGTGTCTAACTTGTGTGTAGCACCCACAAAACTTTACTACATGTTTTTAAATGTAGTTGATACTATGAATTTTGTTTCTTTTTTTCTTTGCCCTTAGTATGTAGAAGGAGCTACAGAAAAGCATATTTGGTTAACTGAACTTTGAAAATATTGTGAGTCAAACAGAACATAAATATTAATATGGAAAAAAAGAGAAAAAAATCCAAAAAGATATTCTATCAGTAGGAAAGGAAAGTATTCAGAAAAGTATATATATATATATATATACATATATATATATATATGGTCAGGGTCTTTCTGTGTAGACTTGGCTGCCCCAAAACTCACTATGTAGTCCAGGCTGACTTGCAATTTGCAGTGACTGTCTTGCCTGCTCCCCCTGAGTGCTGGGATTACAGGTGTCTGCCACTATGCTGGGCCTACACACTAATTTTTCCTCAGTGACCTTCTTTTTCTCTGTCTGTGTTTTCTCCAATCTGTGGAACAAACATCCAGTTATCTACAGACTACTATTTTCCTGTGCTCTGTGGATGTGTCAAATTCAGTGTCAAAATCGAACTCTCTTTGTCAAATATGTCTGTCCTTCCATATTCTCAGTCGTTCCCCTCTTTATGAGTATATATGAATGGTACGGAATTACGGTGTGCTTGTGGGGTTTCTCCTGCACATGTGCATGGCAGCCCCGTTCCAGCAGCAACAGAACCCTAAGCATCTTTTCAGACTACTTTCCCTTCCTTTTGTCTCAGCTGAGCACTCTCCAGGGTTTGTCAAGCCTATCTCTAAATTTCTCTGCCCCTTAGAGCCAAGTTCACTGGTTTAGCTTGTTCTGGATTTCTAGCCGACTCCAGGACACCACCGACCCCGTTTTAATTCAAGCTTCACCTTGCAACCATAGCCTTTTAAATGCAAATGTGACTGTAGATTTCCATGACTGAAATTCTTTGCCAGTTCTTATTGCCTGCAGGATAAATTCTTGTAATCTAGCTGTCTTGCTGTTCTAATTGTGTTTCTTAATGCTGTATTCTGGGGTCAATATACTATATGAAAAATGGCTTTCCGTAAACATGGCATCGTTTTTTACTTTCATGGCACTGCGTACACTATTGTCATTGCTGGGGAAAACTTTGCCTGTTTGGTACTTGACTGGACCTTGTATCCACCCATAGTGAGCTCAGTTCTTGGTCTGGGAAGCCCTCCAAGGCTTCTTACCTTCAGTTATGCTCACTTTCCAGCGTTTACTGTTACGTGCTTAAAACTAACATTATCTCTGTCCGCTTTAGTTTAGCTACTGATTTTTTTTCTCCCTTATATATTCTGAGCTCTCTTGGTTTAAGAATTTTTACATTTTGTTTGTGGTGCACTGTGTACATCGATAGTTGCCCTGTGCGTATTTGTTGGCAGAGCACATGGATGCAATAATGAAAACCAGATCTAGATAGGGATGATGAATGGTGCACCAATTTGGAGAGGAGATCCCCTTTGGGAGACTTTGGGCACTGTGTAGATTTAAGAAATGACAAAGATTTGATCTTGATTTGCACCTGGGCCGCTCATTGTCCCTGAGAAGCCAACAGTGATTAGCGGTTCCAGTGAGGGTGTGTGGAGGACGTGACACCCACAGAAGTCTAGACAGAGCTTTTGTTTTGCTCTTTCGGTCTTCGGTGTATTTGCAGCCTGCTTTGACTTTCTGTCTTCCTTTCCTCATCTCTACTCTCCGGCCCTCCCTATCGTCCTTAAAATGTCTTTAATGCAGATTTCATTGAGTGTTTTTGCATCTCATATAATGGGTCTTAATCAAATTTAGAGCCTCTTCCCCATCTCTCCCCTTCCCATAGTCCTCTACAGGATTTCATGCATTCTGTCATATATGTTAAGTCCTATCTGATCAAGCAGGTACCCAGAAGTCCCTCGGTGCAAGTTCATCCACTGGAGTCTAGTTAGCCTATCTAGAGTCACTCCCTTAAAGAACATCAGCTCTTCCTCACCCAGCAGTAGTCAGCTGCCAATAGTTCCTTGACTAAGGCTGGGGCCTACTGCCCATTACCCCAGTTCTATGCTGGGGTTTTGCTTGATTGAGTCAGCAGGGGTCCTGTGCACACTGTCAGAATTGTTGCAAGTTCATATGAGCAAGTTCCCAGTGGCCTGAAGCCTGCAGTTTCCTTATGTTCATGCACCAACCCTGGCTCTAACAATCTTTCTGCCCGCTCTTCCACAATGGTCCCTGAACAATGGGTGGATGAGGTTTAATATAGGAGTCCTATCCAGGGACACAAACTCTGCAATCTGTTATTCTCTACACCTTAGCCAGTTGTGACTCTGTTTTATGAGGAAACGTCACTGGTGACAGTTGAGGAACCTGTTAGTATTCTCTCTTCCCCCATTCTGCTGTGTTCCATGAGCCTTAGGTGTAGAGGTTCTACTGTAGATGTGTCACCTAAGGCCGGGTATCTCTCAGACATATAATCTCTGTGTGTTGACAAGTTGTGGAACTCTATGATAGCCTCCATCTTTTGCAAAAAGAAGCTTCTTTGATGAGGGGTGTACAGGATACTTGTTTATAAATATAAGGATTCATATTTAGCATACAGCAAGAAATTTCATTTTTCTAGAGATATGACAGAGATAGAGTTTTCTCTAGGATCTACGACCTCTCCAGTCATGTGTATTTGGCTGTATTTACAGTGCCACCATGAGTTCCCTCCCATTGAGAGGGCTTTAAGTCCAATTAGATAGCTGTTGATTACCCTCCTAGATAAAAGTGCTACTACTGCACCCATAGAGATAGTTTGCTGTGCCAGTTGTTGTGATTATTAGGCTTTGGAGCTGATATTGGACCATTGATTTTTCTCTCTTAGCAGCCTGCATAGTCTCCTCTAGAACTATGAGAGCTAGCCTTGAGGAAGGAGACTTCCAGGTCAGCTCCATTGCTCCAAAGCCTGTGTCCAAAATGTGTCCTGTCTTCAGCAATAGGGTCTTACCTTCAAGTTCTGGGAGGCAATCAAGGGCTGTGGCAGAAGCCTGTGTCATTTTGGGAGTCTCTTGGACTACCCTGACCAACAACTTGAAGGGAGGTTTCTCGTGTATGGCACCATGTTTCTTGATATACGATAAACCATGTGTATACCTTTGGGCATACACATGCACTCATGTTCAGATACTGTATGTGCGTTTTTTGCGGGGACAGGGGTTGAGTTAATACATTTCCATCTCAGTTTTTATACCACCTAAGCTTTATTTACCCCCCATCTAACCTCTTTCCTCCCTCCCCAGTTAAAATGCCTTCATTTTTTTCCTTGATAATACTTATCTCTTATTATCCCTCCCTTCCTGAGTTCCTTCTTCCCCTTTACCCCCATGGTTCCTTGTATGTCCTTCCCTCATCCCTTCCCTGGGGTTGAATACACCATTTTCTCCATTTCCCCCTTGACAACATCTGTTCCTACTCTCCTCCCCTCTCAGGCATCTTTTTTTCCCTTTTACTTCCATGATTCTTTCCATTCTCACATATAAGGGACCGGTGCTGAGATCTGCAAATGAGGGAGAACATATTTTTCTGAGTCCGTGTCCCTTCACTTAGTATAACAACTTCTGGTTCCATCCATTTACCTGCAAATTTTATGATTTAATCTTTCCATTGCTGAGTAGAACTCCATTGTGTAAATGTACCACATTTTCACTATCCATTCATCAGTTGGGGGATATTTAGGTTGTTTCTGTTTCTTGGCTATCATGAAAAAAGCAGCAACAAACATGGATATACAGGTATCTCTAGAGTAGGATGGGTCCTTTGGGTATATGCCAAGGAGTGGTAGAACCAGATCATATGGTAGATTCATTTTTAGTGTTTTTATGAGTTCTCCACACTGCTTTTCATAGTGGTTGCACATCTACTTTCTTCTAAAAGGATGTGAGATGTATTAGAACATATAGATTTACTTTACTAAATATATAATTTATTCATTATTTCCACATTTATCTACAAATATGTATTTATACATATATCTATATATTCAATTATAAATATATACACAAATACATGTTTTTAATATGAATATGTTATATATGCATAAAGTATACATATATAATTGGACATTTAAAAATATTTTATTTATTATTTTTATGTGTATGCATGTATTGCCTGCATGTAGGTAAGTGCACCTGTGTCACGCAATGCCCATGGAGGACAGAAGAGGCTGTCGGATCCCCTGGAACTGGAGTTATGGACAGTTTTTAGCTGCCATGTGGGCTCTGGGAATCGAACCTGAGTCTTCTGCAAGAACAGTCAGTGTTCTTAACCACTGAGCCATCTCTCCAGCCCCCATAATTGGACATTTTTAAGTTGCATTGCAATTCTTTTTACTGAATAGTTATGTGAGTGTTGTTAATGGTCAGAAAAGCAGAGTTTGGGTCTAGGGAAGGGGAAGGGAAACCAAGCAACAAAGTCAGGACATGTGTGTTGAGAGCCAGCCTCGCAGGGAGAAAGAAGCTGGAGCAGAGCCCAGAGACCTTGGGACCTTGCTCCTCCACCTGTGCAGGAGGGAGTGGAGCTCAGGGATTGAAGGGGCTGTGCTGAGCAATGTGCTAGATTTCCACAGGAGCAGATGTGTAGATACCATGGACAGAGCTAAAGCTGGCTTGCTCCATAAGTTAGGAAACCAACTCTGGGTACTTAGTCGTGCCGTCATTTTTCTGTCATATTGAACTAATTATAAATGTAGGAGTTGCAAAAAGGTTTAAAATATGAGTTAGCCTCTGCTAATGGAGCTTTAGCTGTACTGGATGCCCCATACCAATGCAAGAGCAACTTCTTGGGATCTCTCCAGAGCCAGGGAGGATGTAGGCAGGGAAGACATCTACCCAACACCTTACATGATGGGAGTTCACAGAAGTCTGTAGATACTGCTGGACATTTGAATGCATGTATCATTAAGTGCATAGTAAGTTTATTTGACTCAAATACAGCAACGGGAGGTTATTATCCGAGGTAATTTCTTACTTGGATGTGTAAAAGTAAGTTCTTTTATGTTAAGGCTGCTTTCAAGATGTGCTTGTGAAAGCTGTGTATGAACTCCAGGGAGAAAATGCCAGCCATCCCTGTGCTCTGAGCCTGGGAACAGGCACTGTCATCTGCTCTTTCTAGCCACACTCTGGTATGAGTTCATCACCCTAGACTTTCTGTGGGAGAAGCTAAACTTCGCAGTCAGTCTGTGACGGAACTGGGCTCAGCCCTGCATCCTGAGTTGAATCCTGTTCACACTTCTCCCCTTCCCGCCGCCTCACTTGCTGTCACTCGCCAGCAGCAGGAGAGTCAGACCTGACAGGCACCTTGAAAAGCTGGAGTTTTTAGCCCGTGAGGCGAGTAGCATTGCCATAGAGGTAAGTCACTCTGAGCTCTGTCATTTATTTCTGTCTACTTTAAATCTCTTTTCTGTAGGGTGAAAAGCATTTATGAAGCTTTCAGAAAATACTTTGTGATTCCCAGTGCTAGCAAGCCTGCCTGTTTTCTACAGATAGCTGCAAAATATGTCTTTTAAGGTGAATTATCTGCTTTCTTCCACTTAGATTCATATACAAACACACCGACAAAGAAATGTGTTTTGGAAATCCCATAGTCCTAGGTAAGAACAGGCACTTTCTGTACCCAATTGCACCGAATCAGATGGAAAAGCAGGCAAACAAAGAATTAACACCGAGAAACACAAAGGTAAAGTGAGTATTTAGGATGAAGTCTCAGCTGATTTCCGGTAACAAATTCCTGTTTTGTGATAATTCCTATTAAGTCAAGAAACACCAAGACATAATTCTGCCAGTATAAAATACTGATGTTTCCTACCAGAAAGCTGTTTTTTTTAAGTCCTTCGGAAATAATAAGGAAAGAAATATCCCATATTTCTAATTGAAACAAAATATCCCACATTGCATAGAGTACACAGTTCAAAATATCCCACATTGCATAGGGTACACAGTTCAAAATATTGTGTCAGACCCAACAAATGTATTTAGTTTTTGTTTAGTTAAAATAAATATAAAATGCAAAATCCACAAAAGAATAAAGGCTGCCTCTCTTGATAGGGTCTACATGGATGCACTTTTATCCTCAAAGAGAGCAGCTTCTGGGACTGGCATCTCTCTTGGCCCCACGGGAACTTAGTCATCAGTGTCCTTTGCATTGCTCTCCTTGCAGAATTCAGCTATAAGAATAATTCTTAGCAAATTACAGTGCTGACCTTGTTTACTGACCCCTTCTGTACTGCATGTGTGTTCATGGTTCAGGAAGACCCGGGCACTTGAGAGGCCTGGCGCTTATTCACCTTGTGAAGAAGACAGACCCAAATCCTCTGGTATCCTCTAGATGGACCAGGGCACCTTGAAGCCTGGAGCTTGCTGTGTTCATACCCTTGCTGCTTGAACTTCTGGATAAAGAGCTGGTTTTGTGTATTTCCTCTAAGAAGACTCAGCATAGCCTTTAAAGGGTAAAAAGTCTTTTTCACATTTAAAGCTTTCCGATTCTGTCTGAAATACCCTTTCCTTGCAAGGTACATCATCCAGGCTGGGAAAAGTCTCCAATAACCAGACATACTAGGGCAACTGCTTTTGTGCATTTTGCTTTGCTGGTGAAACATTAAGCACAGTCTGGTGTATCAAAAGAATCACCTCAGGTGCTCAGAATCATTTTAATTCCTCTTACCATCAAAACATAGTGTCAACACTGACATGAAGTGCATTAAAATATATATGCGAAGTCTCCTGGAGATCAGCACTTTTTAGTGATAGGTCTCTTTAAAAGCAATGTCTATCAAAGATTCAATTTGAACTCTTCTTTTGCCTTTTGATTTCACAGAGTAGATTTTTCCTTAACCCGACCTGCTTTATATCATTCAAATCTATAAGTGGAAGAAAGCAGCTTTTCCTTCTACCTGGCTCTGTGGGAAATATTGTACATTTCCAGCGTGTTACCCGAAATGGATGTGCAGTATGGCATGTGACTGGGTGATGTCATTCACGACTGCTGATTAAATACCGCCCTGGAACCCAAATGTGTTCTAAAGGAAAACACAAGGAGTGGGGGTGATGCTTCGAAGCCTTCCGTGTATTGACTTGGGTGAATGCTTTTCACTCATCTGGGAAGAAGATGAATGTATAAAATGAAAGAATATAAATATAAAAGCCTGAGAGTTTAGTTCTTAGGCATTATAAACTTAAAAGTATGCATTGCAGATCAGATGTTGTAAAATAATGTGGGATAAACAGTATGTAAATGTCTGTTATATACCTTATGTAAAATATACTGTGATACATAATAAATATGCTCACTGAATTTCATGTGTATTTAGTATTCTATAGCACCACACAAGTGGAAAAATAGAGACAAAATATTGCCTTTTTTCATAACTGTTGTGTTCTTTACTCTGTAGCACACGAAATTACCCAGGTGCCTTCATGTGTCCATATATAGGACAAATATATTGTCCTGGTATTTGAGCAGGTAATGTGATGTTCAGATATTATTTAGCAAACAATTTATTTAATAAAGTGAGAGATTCATGAAATGTACACACACATACACACGCACATACACGTACATTTGGTGTGCAATATTCACACTATGCAAAGACTTCATGGGTAAATGACCTGCTGAACTGAAAAGGGAGTGTGATTCATTTTAACTTTGAAAGCAATAGATACTTACTGACAGGAATGACCAACTTTTCCTTGGTTTTAAGATTCGAAATGAATTGTTATTTGCTGTTGTTAGCCTCTGCTAATCAGCCGGCTAACTCTTTTATATAATCAGCTACAATAAGTTGAGTTTGTGTGATTATGTATGGTGCACCTGCACTTTTGATGTGATGGACAGTTTGCTTAAATATAAAGGAAAAGTTAATCCCTCTGCCCCTGACCTTTGTCCCAGTAACCTTATGCTTCCAGTAGAAAGTGCGGTAAATGCCAAGTCCTTTGGGCCGAGGATGTTTGCATTAATGTTTTCCATCCTGGAGCCTGAGCCATGGATTTTCTGCCAACCATTCTTTACACTGTTGATGTGGACTGGCTTGAACTGTATATGGAACATAGTGCCTGATGACACACCGCATCAGTGTTTTAATGGAGAAAGCCTCCTACTTTCTAACAGGCATATTATCTCCGTGTAGCATGGGCAGTGGAAGAAGTCATGGAGTTTGCTGTGATTATCAAAGGGCAGTTGTTATGTTAACACGAAGAGCTGAGTGACTATGACGCAAAGAGGAAGGCTTGTGGGTATCATATGTACCAGCTTTCTGAGCATGCTTGACACTTGCTTTTCCTGAAGTCCAGGGCAGGAATCCTAGCACAGTGCTTAAGGAGTTTACTCATCTTTGTCAAGAGGGCCTCACCTCCAGGCTGTAGGGAGTGTACATGCCACACAGGGTGAGGTTGTTTCGAAGGAAGGGTTGTGCCTTGAGAAATGGAGTGGTGTCCAGCCTGGCATCTGGATGTGGGACGTCAGAAGTCAAAGTGACATGCCTGTTCCACCTCCCAGGTCTATGCAGCTCCTCTCCATGGGCATCTTTGTTATTTTAGGCTCCCTTCGTTTTGAGTCTGCATTATTTTCTAAGTTCCTGGAAGATACTTCTTTAATTCATTCCTCAGTGTGATTGAACCTGGGGCCTTATACATGTGCCCTACCACTGAGCTGTATCCACCCTTTTTGTAATTTTTTTTCAAGCCAGGCTCTCATTAATTTGCCCAGGCTGGCCTAGAATTGGCTTTGCAGTGCAGGCAGGCCCTGAATTTGTGGTCCTCTTGCCTCGGCCTCTGCGTAGCTGGGCTTAGAGACCTGAATCACCATGCTCTGCTCATGTCGTCTGTGCTATTGCTCCGGAATGCTGTGCTCTTCGGGGCTCCTCTGGCCATGTGCTCATCACTCCAGTACATTTTCCTATATTTTTGCTCTATTCCTTTCAGACTCAAAGTTTGTATGACCTCCTTCCTTCACTGGTCTGACTTCAGAACCCTCCTTTCAGTGTTCATGATACCACAGCTTGTTAAAACTATGGCCTTTCCCTCATTTGTAAGTGTTATCTCTTAAAAATTGGCTCTATAAGTCCCACCTTCCAGAACAAAAGTTCCTTGAAGGGACCATTATGTTGTATTTTTTATACCAGAACCTGGAATAAAATTAGTTCAAAAGAAGAATTTTAAAAATTATATAATAGATGCACGTGAATTACAAAGCGTAGAAGACTGCATGGCTGATGGTCAGTGAGAAAGGGTGTATTCAGGAGGTGGTTGGTGATGTACGTGCACTTGAAGAATTCCTTTTCCTGTACCCCTCTTCACCTCTATCCACATCGAACTTGCTATAATCCTAACTCAATCTGGCATGAAACAAATCTTCACAAGCCATTTTGTGAGTGCAATTATAATTTAAAAAAATTTATTGAATATAACTTATATGAAACTTTAATTAATGGTATTTAATTATTGCTTGGGGGGCTTTCTTCCTCCTGATTTTCAAGAAGAGAAATTTCTTTTAATGAGTCCTAGGCTTTTTGGGTTTCCCCTAATAATTCCTTGTCTTGTTAGAAAGAGGGTAAGTGTTGAGTTGGGACATGTGGTTAAGTTCTAACCACATGTCCCAACTCAACAATTCTAACCAAGCTGTAAACAGAATAAAGTCTACTTCGTATCTTAAATTTTACGTTAGGCTACTGCACAGGGAAGCCTGTGGTGGTTCATCACTACGTCTGACTAGATGGGTGACACAGCTTTTTCTTTTCTTTTTCCGTTTCTTTGTATATGAGAGTGTGCATGCATATTTTGTTTGGAGGTGCATGCAGGTGGGTGCGTGTGTATGTACAGGTCCAGGATTCCTTTCGGAATTATCCCCAGTCGCTCTTCCATCTTACCCAGTGAGGCAGGGTCTCACTCAAACTGAGACCTCTCTGACATGGCTAGTCTTGCTAATTTACTTGCTCTAGGGATCTTGTTTCCACCCAGAGGCTGGTACTTAAGATAGGCTGTCACACCCACCTTGCATTTACACGGGTTGTGGGGTTCTGAATTCTGGTCCTCATGTTCAGGAGGCAAACACCTTAAGCACTGAGTCATCTCCCTTGCCCCACAGTCTACTTTTGACAGTCAGTAAGAGAACTCCAAATTTACCAGGTATATAAAACACACTCTCCAATATTAGGTTTTGCAGTATATAAAAGTCAACACAGGCTGGGTGTGGTGGCACACGCCTTTAATTCTGGAGCTCAGGAGGCAGAGGCAGGCAGATCTCTGTGAGTTCAAGGCCAGCCTGGTCTACATAGTGAGTTATAGGCCAGCTGGGGCTACAGGGAGACCCCATTCCAAAAAGATAAGAAACAAAAAAGAAAGAAAAGAAGGTTGTACCGCAGTACCTCACTCTTTTGTTCCGTTTCACATCACTTCGTTCCATTTTGTTTGTTTATTTACCAGGGAACTGATCTCGGGTCTCACTCATGCAAGGCAAGCCGACGGCCACCTGCCACACATTTTCCAACTTTAAAAAGCTGACTTTAAAAAATATTTTTGTTTTACTAATTTTTAAGCTGGATGTAAGGCAAAGGATTTCATTGTGCTGTCTTTCATCTTTATTTACTTTAAAGTTAGCATACAAAACAATGGGTCTCGGGACAGGAGAGATGACTGAGTGGTTAAGAACACTGACTGCTCTTTCAGAGGACCTGGGTTCAGTTCTCAGAATCCACAGGATGGCTCACAGCCATTAACTCTGGTTCTAGGGGAACCGACACCCTCTTCTGTCCTCCATGGCCCCTGCATGACCCTGGTACAGTTACACACATGCAAGCAAAACACTAATACACATAAAATAAAAAAATAAGTAAAATATTAAAAAATGAGTCTTTATGGGAATTTTATGCATATATGTATTTCATTGTGTTTTGTTGTAATTTACCCCTCTCCACCAAAACCTTCCTCTATGCCCTTTGCCCCAGTCACTATCTGATTTAATTTCTTTCCCCAAATAGTACTATACACTTTGGGTTCATGTCACATGTATTACACTATCCTCTCCACTCTCTCCCTTAAAACCTCTTTCTCCCTTTAATGATCCCATTTCTAATTTTCTCTCTGACCCCCTCCCCGCAATTTTAAATCTAGGTTCTGCTTATGAGTGGAAATATATTGTATTAGTTTTTCAGAGTGTGTCTTATTTTGTGTAACAGAGTGATACACAATTCCATCCATTTTCCTGAAAATATAATAGTAATTGCATTTTTCTTTACAGCTAAATAAAATTTGTGTGTACTACATTTTCTTTATCCGTTCATCTGTTGACCAGCATCCAGTCTGTTTGCACGTGTAGCTACTGTGAACAGTGCAGCAATAAACATGAATGTGCGAATGCCTGTGTGGTGTGTTGATTTAGAGTCCTTTGGGAATATACCTGAAAATGACAGACCTAGATCACATGATAGTTTTATTTTTAGCTTCTTGAGGATGGTCCATATTGGTTTTCATAGTGGGTGCACTCATTTACATACCTGCCACTGGTGTTTAAGAGTTCTTCCTTCCCCATGTCCTCACCAGCATTTGTTATCATTTGCCTTGATCTGACTAGGGTGAGTTGGAATCAGTAAGTAGTTTTAATTTGCAATTTTTGAATGGTTAGGGATGTTACAAGTATTTGTTGGATATCTGTAATTTTTTCGGAGAACGATTCATTCATTTCATTAGCCCACTTATTTACTGGATGAGTATTTTGGTGTTTAATATTTTAAGATCTTTATATATTCTAGATATTAGTTCCCTGTTTAATGCGCAGTTGGCAAATATTTTGTTTTTCCAATTTGTAGACTCTCTTCCCTCTGGTGTTCATTTCCTTTGCTTTTCAGAAATTTTTAAAATTTCATGCAATTCCATTTATTAATTCTTAGGGTCTTTTCAGAAAAATCCTGGCCTATGCGTATTTTTTAAATCTGTTTTTGATCCATTTCTTAATTTTTGTGCAGGTTTAGAGATGTGGCTGTAGACTATGTAACAAAAACCCCAGTGCTCTTGGAGAGATGATAAAACTTGTGTGATATAACTCTAATTCTATTATATATTATAAATATTAGTAAGTTTATAAAATAATGTTTCCCTATGGATTTTTCACTATTCGTCTCTCTTGTACCCTTCCTTCCCACTTCCCAGTTAAATATTCTTGCCATTTTTCCCATCTCTCCCTTGATGGTGCCTGTGTCCTTTGAGCTCCCTCTCTAGAGCTCCTTCTCTCCTCTCCCTCTGTGGTTCCTACTTGTCTGGCTCTAATGGTTACTTCAGTATATACAGGGCAGTCCAAGAGACTCCAAAAATAACACAAGCTAGTGTCATTGCTCTTGGTTGCTTCCAAGAACCTAAAATTAAGACCCTATTGCTGAAGACACCACACACCTGGGACAAGGGACTTGGAGGAACTGAACTGATACTGACCTGGAGGCCTCCTCCCTGAGAACCACCAGATCTCATGGTATTAGAAGGTGCTGTGTAAGCTGCCGAGGGAGAAAAGCAATCAGTAGCACTACCTAGCTCTAAACCCTACAAACCCCAATGATTGGTTCAGCAACCTATCCCCAACAGAGCACTAAATAGTGACACTTTTATCTTGAGGGTAACCAACAGTTGTCTAATTGGACTAAAACTTGCTTAATAGGAAGGAATCCATACCTGGTACTGCAAACATAGCCAAATACCCACGGCTGGAGAAGTCGTAGTCCCTAGAGGAGAACCTATTACTGTCATTTTCCTAATTCAATGTAATTTTTAACAGTATTCCAAATACTTATCCCTATAGTCACAGCTATTCACCACTTACCAAAGAATTTCTTTTTCCAACATATAGAGACCATTACAGAGATCCACAACTGATCAAAATGTGGAGAATAATTGACTGTAGGGTGTCCAGCCCTAACTGATACATCTATAATGCAACCCTTACACCTAAGACTCAGGGAGCATTGTGGAAGAGGGGGCTGAAAGGTGAGATTGTAAGAGCCCGAGGACCAGGACACCTGCTGCTAGCTACTGACTTCTAGACATGACAGGGAAGCTGTACACACGAGATCTCCACAATATGGCTGCCTAAACAAGACCTGCATGATGACCATACCAGCTGACATACTAATGTGGATGGGGGACATTTCACAAGGTCCCACGTCTAGATAAAGAGTTCAGCAATCAATACCTGCTGAGGGGGAGAGAACCAGCTCTCTCCAGGGACAAACTCCCTGAGAGGTTATCCAATACCATATGGTCACCACTAAAACCCTATATATGCAAGAAGCACTGAATGGACTCAGTACAGTATGTATACTTCCAGCATTATGCAGTTATATACATTTATGTATGTATGTATGTATTACAGTATTAATCAAAGAAGAGGACAGGAAACTGAAAGGGAGTGGGGGGCATTAGAGGAGTTGGGGGGGACATGAGGTAGACATGATGTAAATATGGTAGTCACATATGAAATTCTCAGAACCTAAAAGATTAAATGATAAAAGTAAAATAAAACGTAACATAAAAACTGGCAAATAAATAATGAAGCAACTCTGGAACGCAAGAAATAATAACCCAGTCCCCATCATTTTCTATAATAAACACCACTAAATATATTTTAACGATTATATTAACTTTGTATTTAGATTAAGAATTCAAATAAAAATCTAAGAAAGAGAGAAAAAGAGTGCTTACATATGCGCTCATTGAGGAGACTCGTCTAGTTTTTTTCACTGTGTCCTCATGCAGTTTTGGTATCCAGGAAACGCTGGCTTCATACAGAGTGAATTTAGTGGTTTAGTAGTGCTCCCTTCCATTGTCTCTTCCTTCCTTTGTTCCTTTGTTCCTTCCTTCCTTCCTCCTTCCTCCTTCCTTCCTGCCTTCCTTCCTTCCTCCTTCCTCCTTCCTTCCTGCCTTCCTTCCTTCCTCCTTCCTCCTTCCTTCCTGCCTTCCTTCCTTCCTCCTTCCTCCTTCCTTCCTGCCTTCCTTCCTTCCTCCTTCCTCCTTCCTTCCTGCCTTCCTTCCTTCCTCCTTCCTCCTTCCTTCCTGCCTTCCTTCCTTCCTCCTTCCTCCTTCCTTCCTGCCTTCCTTCCTTCCTCCTTCCTCCTTCCTTCCTGCCTTCCTTCCTTCCTCCTTCCTCCTTCCTTCCTTCCTCCCTCCCTCCCTCCCTTCTTTCTTCTTTCTTTCTTTCTTTTCTTTGTTTTTCTTTGGTTTTTTGGAGACAGAGTCTTGTTGAAGCTGCAACTGGCCTAGAACTCCTTATGTAGACCAGGCTGGCCTAGATCCCACAGAGAGCCACTTCAATGCTGGGATTAAAGGCATGTGCCACCATGCCTGGCTGGAGCTGGTTTTTAAATAAAGTCAGCCAAGTCTCTTTATTTATGAACCAGAGCTATTTACCTTAAGGTTATTTTGAAAGATGTTTATTAATTCCTCTAATTTTATTAGTGTTTTTCTAATTGTTTAGATTGCGGTTTTTTTCTTTACTTCTTCCCCTGTGAGAATCAGGGGCTTTCTGCTTTACCATCTTGACCACGATGGATTACTTCTTAGCTCGTTTTTGTTCAACTATTTTTCCTATGAAATTTCTGATTCCCAGTATTCATATGATTGAGACTGTATTCCTCCTCTGTATATAGTATTCCTTCAAAATCCACAATGATTGTTTGTTGGTCATGAGCTGCCTTAAGGTGTCTTTATCCTGAAGTATCCTTATTTCTCTATCATTTTTGACAAAGAGCTGTGTTTCATGGTATCATGAGCTGGATGTTTTTCAGGAATGGAAATTCATAGTTCCATGCTTTCCTGAGTATCAGAATTTCTGATGAATGTCATTCTGATGTGTTTGCCTTTGTATTATGAGTCAACATTTTTCCATCACAACTTTTAATATTTATTCTTTGCTTTGTATTTTTTGACATCTTGACTCTGTGATATTGTAGAGTTTCTTCTCTGGTCATGACCAGAGTGTTCTGGATGCCCCTTGCACTGGGTCTCCGTTTCTCTAGGTGTATGGAAATTTTCTGCTATAATTTCTTTGTATAGATTTCACTTTCCTTTTGTGTTGGCTCAGCTCCTTCTATGCTGTGGATTCTCGGGTCTTAGCTCTTGATCGCCTCCTGCAGTTCTTGGATGTGGTGGTCATGATTATTATTGATGATTGCTGTCTGAATGTAGTACTTCATGAAACTTGTCCTTCATCTCTGATATTCTTTTTGCTTAGTTGAATCTGTTGGTAATGCTTTCCACAAAAAAATGTGTCTTTTATTTGATTCATTGAGTTTTTCAGTTCAAACCTTTGTATATTTTCAGTATTTCAGTTTTCTTGCTGAATATCTCTTCTATGTAGAGCTGACTTTGCTCTACTATAAATGCATTAATCTTAGAACATTTTATTTTTTCTTATTAAAAATATCCATGACAGGATTATTTACAGTTGTCTATCACTGGAAAGATAAATTAGAAGCATGTGTGAACCCTGATGACTCTGAGATGTAGGAAGCCACTGAATATAGTTTAAGACTGAGGAAAAGAGGAGGTAACAGACTGTCACAGGCAGTTAGCAGCAACGACAATACCAGCAGAGTGGGGCAGGCAGAGCAAGAACGAAGATGCTTCTGTGTGTAGAAATGTTCAGATGAGGATAGGCATGGAGATACAACAGAGATTCGTAATCCGAGGAAGAGCACTTAGCAAGAGAGTTCGGGTGTCTAGGGAGGGTTTTCGACAGAAAGATTAGCACAATGAGGCTGGAAGACATCTTGTATAAGTCAATCATAAGCACACATTCATTTTGTGAATCATGTCCTAAATATTATCGTTTTACAATATCGGATTTGTGTAGTATCTGTGTGTGGTGGTCCCCCGTAGGCTCAAATATCTGAACATTTGGTCTCCAGTTGTGGTGCTCTTAGGACAGTGGTGGACAGTGCAGGAGGTGTGGCCTCGCTAGAGGAAGCACATCACTGGGGGTAGGCCTTGCCACACTGGTCGTTCTCTCTCTCTGCTTGGTGTTTACAGTGAGTTCAGCTTTCGGCTCCAACTTCCACGCCAGGCTGCCCCACCACCATGGACTCTTAACCCTCAAGAACCCTAAGCCAAAATAAATTCTTCTATGAGTCACTGTTGAGCATAGTGTTTTATCACAACAGAAAAAATACACCATCTCTTCCTACACAGATTATGTAAGTTAATGCAGTGTCGGTTCTATCTTTGGATGTCTCTAACTTTCTGTTTTATTTTGAATTAAATAATATTTTGAGTACTTTATATCTAGTAAGTTATTGCTAAATTTGATATAAACAATTTATAGAATTTTATGATTGAAAGAGAAATAAAGTTATCTTTTCTGTCATAACACCTAGAAAGAGAAACGTTTATCTAAGAACAGGTAACATGGTTTTGTTGTCCCATGATGAGTTGCCCTAAAAGGAAATTTGGCCAGTGTCTGCTTCTTGTTTGAATATGTGGAAGATATTCCCTAATTTGCTTGTTCAGTATTAATAAGCCAAGTTTTCTGGTCATCCGGGAAACACTTTTATAGTTAAGTCATCCTGTGAAATACTGTGGTTGCACCTTCTGCTCAGAGCCAATTATTCTTGGAGCACAAATGATGGATGGTAGAGGACCGATGGGACTAACTGAAGTGCTAACAGGACAAAGAAAGCCTGCTATCACAGGACCTGTAGTGCTCACTCTTCTGACTTTCTGGTGCCTGTGCAAAGCTGAGGAACATTCATGTAAACCCATATTTTGCATTCTTTATTCAAGGGAAATGGGAATGCTTTTTCATTCTAGAGGGAATACTGGCTCAATGGCTTCAATTTTTAAAGAATTAATTTTATTTTTTTTTCATTTTTAATTGAATTTTGTCCACATCATACAATGTATCATTATATTTAGACCACCGTCTCCCTATCTACACTCTCCAAAAACTCTCCCTCACCCAGCAACGACCAGTTTTCAACAGTTCTTCAGCCAAAGTTGGGGCTTCTTACTCATTTCCCCACTTCTATGCTGGTGAGACATGTAATAATATTCTCTCTACCACAGTTCTGCTATGTTTCTTAAGTCGTAGGTAGAGAGGTTGCATTGCAGATGTGTCACTTAAGGCTGTACATTTCACAGACAGCCATTTTCTGCTTTTAAACAGCTGTGGAATTCTGTAATAGTCTTCATCTGTTGCAAAAAGAAGCTTCTTTGATGAGTGGTGATATGTATACTTATTTGTAAATATAGGGGTAAAAAATTAGCTTACAATAAGAATGCCTAGGGATGTGACAGACCTAGGTTTTTCTCTAGGATCTATGATCTCTCCAGCCATATGTATTTGGCTATGTTTACAGTACCATACATGAGTTCCCCACACTGAGTGGGCCTTACATATAACAAGATTTCTGTTGATTATCACCAAGATAAAAGTGCCATTACTGCACTAATAGAGATAGTTTGCTGTGCCAATCATCGTTGTAGTTATTAGGCTTTAAAGCTAGGACTGGACTATTGATTGGTTTTCTCCCTTAGCAGCTTGCATAGTGTCCTCTGATACTGCGAGAGCTAGTCTTTAGCGAGGAGGATTCCAGGTCAGTCCCAGCTCAGTTCATCCAAGTCCTCTGTCTAAAGTGTGTTCTGTCTTCAGCAATAGGGTCTTACATTCAAGTTCTTAGAAGAAAATCAAGGGCCATGGCAATAGCTTGTATCATTTTGGAGTCTCTTGGACAACCCTGACCAACAACTCAAAGGGATGTTTCTTCTGTCTGGCGCTGTGCTTCTTCTTATATGACCTGACTATACATATGGATTCACATATATCATATATGTATTTTTCAGTAAGGTTTGAACTAGTGTGTTTCCCTATGGTCTTTCACATCACTTCAGTATACTTGTTTTTCCTCTCTCTCCCCCTGTATAACCTTCCCTCCTCCTTCCCCAGTTAAGGTACTCCCATTTTCCCCATTTCCCCCTTGATAACACCTGTCTCCTAGTACCCCCTCTCCTGGGATTCTTCCTCCCCTTTACCCTGATGGTAAATTCTTTCCTTTTTCCTGGCTCCTGTGGGTATATCAGGGTACCTATTCACATCTGAGGATTTGAAGCTAAGGTCCATGAATGAGAGAGAACATATGTCACTTGTTTGCTGAGTCTGTTACTTCACTTAGTTTAGCAGTTTCTAGTTCCAACCATTTCCATGGAAATTTCATGATTTTGTTCTTCTTTACCACTGAGTAGGACTCCACAGTGTAAATGTACCACATTTTCATTATCCATTCATCAGTTGAAGAAGATTTAGGTTGTTTCCACTACTAAGCAATTGTGAAAAGAACAGAAACAAACATGGCTGCAGTAGAATGAGTCCTTTGGGTATATGCCAAGAGTGGTCTAACGAGATCACGTGGCAGATTTATTTTCAGGTTTCAAAGAGCTCTCCACACTCAGTTCCACAGTGGTTGCACCAGCTTTGAATCCCACCAGCAGTGAATGAGCGTTCCCCTTACCCACACCCTTGCCAGCATTTCCTGTCTTTTGTTTTCTTGAACTCAGCCATTCTGACTGTGGTAAGATGATATATTAAAGTATATATTTTGATTTATATTTTCCTAATTATGAAGGATGTTGAATACTATTTAAGGCATTTCTTAACCATTTTTAACCATTCTTTTTTTCTCAAAAGAACTCTTTGTTCAGATCCGTAGCCTGGCTTTTAATTTTATTGTATTTTATATTTTATATAGAATTTAATGGTATCTTTTTATTTATTATTTTTATTTTATGTATATGAGTGTATTGACTGCAAGTGCGTAAGTGCATCCATGTTGTACAGTGCCTGTGCATGTCAAAAAAGGGCTTTTGAGCCCTCTGGAACTGAAGTTACAAACTGTTGTTAGCCACTACATAGGTGCTGGGAACCGCAGGTCCTCTGTAAGAGCAGCTGGTGCTCTTACCCACTGAACCATCTCTCCAATCCCATAGCCCATCCTTTAATTTGGTCATTTGTTTACTTGCTTCTTTGTTTTTTGAGTCCTTTGTATATTTTGGATATTAATCCTCTATCAGACGTATAGCTGATATTTTCTGCCACTCTGTGAGTCTTCTTCATTCAGTTGATTATTTTTTTTGCTATACAGAAGTTTTCAGTTTAATAAGTCCGGCTTATCAGTTATTGACACTAATTCCTGAGCAATTGATGTCTAATTGAGAATGTCCTTTCCTACACCTAAATCTTGTAGGGATACTGCCTGTGTGCCTCGTAACAGTTTTAGTGTTTCAGATTTCACATTGAGAGCTTCGATTCACATGGAAATGACTTTTGTTCAGGGTGGTAGAAAAGGTTCTAATTTCCTTCTTCTATATGTGGACATCCAGTTTTCCCAGTACCTACATAGTGGCTAAGAACAGTCTGTAACTCCAGTTCTGGGGAAAATGCTGTCTCCTCTACTATGTGTTCTTGGCACCTTTGTCAAATAGCAGGAGGCTGAATAGCATGTATTCATGTTTGGCTCTTCTACTTTGTTCTATTGATTTATGCATCTGTTTTTGTACCAAAACCATGCTGTTTTATGACTAAAGCTCCATAATATAGTTTGAGTCCTACTTTGGTAATCCTTCCAGCATTGTTCTTTGTGCTCAGGATTGCTTTGGCTACCCAGGGTCTTTTGTGATTCCATATGAATTTTAGGATTTTTTTTTGTTGTTGTTCTTTTTGAGACAGGGTCTCTCTGTAACCCCAGCTGTCCTGGAACTCACTATGTAGACCAGGCTGGCCTTGAAATCATAGAGATCCGCCTGCCTCTGCCTCCCAAGTGCTGGGACTACAGGCGTGCGCCACCATGCCCAGCGAATTTTAGGATTTTAAAAATCTATTTCTGTGAAGAATGTGATGGGGGTTTTGACTGGGATTGCACTGAATCTGTAAATTACTTTTGATTAGATGGTCATTTTCACAATATTATTCTACCAATCCATGAGCATGTGAGGTCCTTCCATCTCCTTTTGTCTTCCTTAATCTCTTCGCATATTTAAGATTTTCATTGTAGAGGTATTTAATGTCTTCGGTTGGGTTTATTTGTAGATACATTTTTTGAGGTTAATGTGATTCCATGAATTCATTCTCTGATTGCTTGTTTTTAGTATCTAGAAGGGCTATTGATTTTTGTAAATTGATTTTGTATCCTGCCACTTTGCTGAATGTGTTCATCATTTCTAAAAGTTTTCTTGTGGAATTTTTGGGATTATGTATGATATCATGTTTTGATTGTCAAGTTGGCACAACTTCTGGTCATCTGAGAAGAGACAACTGCAATTTTGGTGATGCCTTGAACAGATGGGCTTGTGAGCATGTGAGTGAGGCATTTTAAAAAAATTACTATTTTTATTTTATGTGTATGAGTGTATTGCCTGCATGTAGGTTGGTGCCCCTGTGTTATGCAATGACCCCATTCTCTCTCCACACCATCAACATCTGCTCTAAGTCTGGTCCCTTATCTCTTTACATCTACAGCACTTCTTTTTTTTTTTTAAATGGAAATTTTTATTGTGTTTTTGTGCAATTCATACAATAAATTTTAATCATATTTAGACCCCCCTATCCACACCCCTTTATACCTTCCCCCTCTGGATTTCATGCATTCTGCCATATATGTTAAAGGCCTATCTGGTCAAGCATTTGTACTCACATGTCCCTCAGTGCAAATTCATCCACTAGAGTCTAATCAGCCTATCTAGAGCCACTCCCTTAAGGAAGATCAACTCTCCCTCATCCAGCAGTAATCAGTTGCCAATAGTTCCTTGGCTAAGGTTGGGGTTGATTCTTATTTCCCCAGTTCTATGCTGGGTTTTTGTCTGATTAAGTCAGCATGGGTCTTGTGCATGCCGTCTCTTCCACAATGATCCCTGAGTGATGGGTAGGTGGGTTTAATATAGGAGTCCTGTCCAGGGACCCAGACTCTGCAGTCTCTTATTCTCTACACTTTGGCCAGAGTGTATTACATTCTGTTGCATGAGGGAGCATCACTGGTGAGAGCTGAGGGATGCGTTAACTTCTCTCTATCCCTTTTTGGTTGTGTTCTATGAGCCTTAGCTATAGGGTTCTACACATCTACAGCATTTCAAGAAACACCTGTCTTTGCTCCCTTCTGTTCCCTTAAAACCATCCCATATATAACTAATAGCAGGACAATATTTGTGAGATACTAATTTTATCCTATCATTACCCTATTAAAAAGCACTCAAGAGCTTCATAAAACCTAAAAAATAAAAGACAATTGAAGAGCAATGCCTCAAAATTCCATCTCAAATTAACTGACATCTTGTCACTGATACAGCCAATCATATTTGTTCTTAGTGGGACTTCACAAATCTGAATTCTTGGTGCATCATAAAGATTATATCCTGTGATATGCTAAACCTGACTTTAACAGATTTATCTTAGCTGATTCTTAAATACATAGGAATTTTGCAGGCCAGCTCTTCAATCATTGACACCTTGACATTGAAGTTTTACACTAGGGAAAATGGAAAAATCTACAAACCAGGACTGGACAAAAGACAAATCTATGCAGTTTTTAAATTTTATGTGTCTGGGTGTCTAACCTCTGTGTATGTAAGTGCACCATGGGCATGCAATGCTCACAGAGGCCAGAAGAGGGTCTCAGATCCCCTGGAAGTGGAGTTACAGATTTGTTAGCTGCCATGTGGGTGCTGGGAACCAAACCCAGGTCCTCTGCAAGAGCAGCCAGTGCTCTTAACTGCTGAGCCAAGCCATGTCTCCAGCCCCTATCCATATTTTTTGAAATTTGATTAAGTGTCTTCTTCAAACAGCCTCGTCACTGAGTTTGTAATCTTCTAACCTCTGATAGTCTATACAGACTTCCTCTTTGTCCTTAAAGACCCACCTCTCTGCAGAAGATTTTGCCTTAATAATGCAGCTTGAGAAGCTGCAAGGTTACTGGCTTGTGTGGGTTTACTTTTGGTCACTGGGGACCTAAAGTAGCATCTGGTGACATGCCACGTGCACTGCAGGCTCCTGTGCACCAAGAACAGTCCTGACTTTAGGGAACAGTTCAAGGGTGCAGTGCTCTGGAGAATCTAGCCTGTCCTAAGACTTTGCCAAGCAGAGAGATGATTGCTGAGGGAAGATATTATAAATCTAGATGTTATCTCAGTTGTTTCAGAAATCGATTTAAGATTATTGGCATATAAACATGTACAAATACAAAACAACCTAATAAAACACAAATAGAAAACTCAAGTAAGGAGGGAAATATATTTATACTAAATATAATATCTATTGCTATATTTAACCACTATGTTTTGCCCTGAGCTTCCTGGCAACCAGAGCAAAACAAATGGGACTATAATGAGTTACATTATCGGAAATGTGAATTTCTCATTATAGAAAGAAGAAATCATTTATGAGAAGAGATAGATTTTTTTCTCTGTTAAATTCTAAAAGGTGAGTGTTTCTGAAGCTTTACACGTGGGATAATAAGCTATATAAAGGATAATATCTTCAATAATCTTTTACATAACAACTCTGATGTAGGCTGTTTCTCATATTGAGACCCAGTGTAAGCTGAGAGCCTAACTTTGAAATGTAGCTCTCTCAATGTATCCCTATAAGAAGCTAAGTGTGCAAACAAGTACGGATTTCAAATACACAGGTGTCTAATGCTTCAACATGTAGAAAATGCACTGTTAAGTAATGAAGCCTGAATTCAGATTTAGACCTCTGCTCTATCACCTCTATGTTTTATCACTTATCTATGAGGTAGAGGAAGAACTGAAGTGGAAATAGAGCTTTAATTTTAACTGTAAGGAGATAAGTGTGTAGGGTTAGTGTGACTGGTTTGACATGAAGTGATGCCTGGAATGTGGTGGGCAGTTCAGAAAGTGATGGAATGGGCAGGTGCCCCACAAGTGTTGTAAACCTTTCAAATTAAAATGCAGGTCAAATCAAGTGAGACGGAATGAGGTGAGACCAGAGAGCCTTGAAGCATGTTTTCAGAGGAATGCAGCATCTGTTTTAACACCAACTGTACTAGATGTTAAAAATCTGCTCGTCTGTCTGCTTCCCTCAGGAAGCTCTGAGCTCTTAAAAAGTGTAGCATGTAAGTCATGTAGCAGGTAGCAGGTAAGTCAACACATGCACATACAATAAAAAGTATTGCATTTTATCCTTCTATGATTTTGTGACTATTTCTGTTCTGTTTTACAAATGTAAAGTTTTCTCTACCTTTTCGTCATTCGAAGTTGAACCAAAGTAAGAACTGTCTTATCTTTCTTAGTTTGGTGAGAGCAGAAAGGGGCGTGATGGCTAATACTTCAAATTGACAGCATCCAGACTTACCAGGAGACAAGCCTCTCAAACGATCACAAGCGATTATTTTCTAGGATGGGTTACTGGAGGAAAGACACACTCTAAATGTGGACAGCACAATAGGACTGGGGTCCTAGACTGAATGAGAACGAGGAAGTGAGCCGAGCACGGTATTGGTCTTTTGACTTCTTCAATGTGGATGCAACGTGACCAGCCTCTGTGTGCACCTGCTCCCATCCTTCCCTGTCATACTGTGACACCACCAGCCCAAACCTTTCCTTCCTTAGCTTGATTTTGTCAGGTGTTTTGTTAGAGAAGTAAGAGAAGTAAGTGGCACAATGGGAAGCACGTCGTTGAATGCCCATTTCCTGGCTTCCAGTGGAAGAACGTTGAGAGGAAGACAAACATGGGTCACCTGAGCCCGTGTCCTCTGAGTCTCGGTGCTGTGTGGCCTTGGAAAGAAGACTTTGGCAATTCGGCTGGACACTTATAACATTGTTGAGACTTTGTGATTTCATATTCTTTAAGGTAATTTGCTGTGTTGTGACGTTATTTGTCTTCGTCATTTTGACATTTATGCGATTAGTACTTCTGGTTGGGATTAAACACAGACTTAGATGACTCAAGCAAAACAAAGTCTTCCTCCTGTTTTCATGGAGTCTAATACCTCCTTCTCAAATTTATAAAATTGAGTTTTTTTCTTGGCTTGATTTTGTACCCCAAGCTATTATCCAAGTTATAATTAGTAATGAAAATTAAGATATTAACGAAAACTTCCTCTCTCTCTCGCTTTCTGATTTTTTTAACTTTAAAAAATCTTATTGAGAATTTCATACATGCATGTAAGGTGTTTTGATCAAATCCACACCCACTCCCTCCCCTCCAGTTCCACCCATATGTCCACATCACTTTTTCCTGAGCAACTTCATGTATTCTTTCTTTCTTTTTTTTATGGGGCTTTTTGCTTCTCTAACATTCCCCCCTCTGAAGAGGTAACCCTAAAATCTTTTAGGGATTATATAAGAGCTCCCAAATACTTTTGACATTTTTGGCCTTTAGAACAGAGTATGTTGCTAAGAGGCCCAAGGACATTTTGATTTTCAGCCAAGAAGCTGGCTACTTTTCTTTGGGGTCTTTTTACCCTAACTGCCTAGCCAGTTCCTACCTCCTGTTCTTATCACGCCATCTTCAGAAGAGGCTACCCATATTGCCTATAGGGAATCAGGATGCAGACTGCACTGGCTTCTTCCACTCTGGACAAAGGGCATCTTTACCCCAGGCTGCTTCAGAAAATTCCTTTCTTTAGCAGAAACAGCAGGTGAAAGTGACTATTTCTCAGCTAGTGGCAACTTCCAAAAGAAATAGATTGATGAAAATATTTGAGATTAAACACATCAGAAAAGAGGCATCACATCAAATCAAAATATTATTTAAATGAACTCTCACTGTCCAATTTTAAAAGTGTTAAATTCTGATGGCTCATGTGTCAAGGTTGGAGTTTTAATAATCCTGCTCCTTGCAGACCAAGGCAATAAGCCTTCCAAGCAAGGATTTCATTTAAGCACAGTGCCTTCTTTTGGGAAAACAAAAGCACTGGCATGTCAATGAGCATTTATAAAGCCAAGGACTTGATGGGTGGTTTGTGCTGCTCTTTTAAGCATTTCATGTCTTTCTAGAAATGCCATTGTATCTATTTTATAGAGTTCGAGACTGAGGCTGAAATACAATGTCACGTCAAGGGTCATGTAAAATACAAATAGAAGATGATCCTAAGCTAATGCCTCCAACTATTTTAACTACTCCAACAGCTATCAAATCCTGAATCCATCACTCTAGAGTCCAGCCTTTGGAAGACAAAAGAAAAATGAGGAGGAACCCAATAGAGGGATGCTTTTGGAAGCCCTTTTCAAGAAATTCCAAGGGACTCTCATATGAACATCTGAAAATTGCCCTGTTCTGACTTTTTTCTAGTTCCCTGTCTAGAACTTGTAATGCTAATTATTCTTGCCTTTACTTCTCCTTCGCATCTCCTATTCACTTTCTTTTCCCCTTAGGAGATAAGAGTTATGCAATTTGGGAGCCTTTTAGACAGACCCACTGAAGGGGTACTCCAGTTGCCTCACCCTGCGTCCATGTTCATCATGGAAGAAGCCAGAGCAGTTTGCTTCCCTATTCCCTATTGGCAATTTGGGTAACCCCTTCAGAGGATGGCGTGATAAGAATAGGAGGTAGGAATTGGCTAGGCAGTTAGGGTAAAAAACCCCAAAGAAAAGCCAGTTTCTTGGCTAAAAGTCAAAATGTCCTTGGGTCTATTAGCAACATACTCTGTTCCAAGGCCAAAAATGTCAAAAGTATTTGGGAGCTTGTATCTAAACCTAAAAAGATTTTAGGGTTACCTCTTCAGAGGGGGAATATTAGAGTACCCAAAAGCCCCATAAGAATAAATAAATGAAAGAAGAAAAAAAAGAAAAAGAAAAAAGTGATGGGGAGATATGGGAGGTGTTGGAAGGGAGGGAGTGGGCATGGATTTGATCAAAACACCTTATATGCATTTATGAAATTCTCAATAAAGTTTTTGTGAAAGTTAAAAAAATAAATAAAAGGGATACAAATAGGAAAAGAAAGAAAAATGCCTTAAAGATGGACCCGCACTGCACATGGACCTTAAAGATGGACCTGCACTGCACGTGGACCTTAAAGATGGACCCGCACTGCACGTGGACCTTAAAGATGGACCCGCACTACACGTGGACCTTAAAGATGGACCCGCACTGCACATGGACCTTAAAGATGGACCCGCACTGCACGTGGACCTTAAAGATGGACCCGCACTGCACGTGGCTCAGTTGTGTACATATTCACGTTGTCTCTCACTATTTCTGGGAATTTAGTTTCTTGTTTTAGTTCTTGTTTGACATGTGATAGGCAATCCCTTTAGTAAGCATCTTACTAACAAACCTAGCATGTCTTCTTCTACTTCTGGGTATTTTCTTACTTAGATTCTGTAAAATACATTGTTTTGTAAAAAAAATGAGTTGTCATTCCTGAAAAAAATCAATGTTTGCTTCACTGTAATAAAATTTGCTCCTCAAGATTCTATTTCTGTATATTTACATATGTGTATAGTAATTTCTGCCTCAATGCTGAATCATAGAGCATAGTTTTTTAGAAGGCATTATAAATGATAATTAAACTCAATAGTTGTATACTCAAAATCTTCAAATTTCAACAGAAATGATGACAATGTGGATATTTATTGAGGCAGTAATAACCACATTAAAATTGCTACCTTGTCAACAGTGATTTTAACAAAGCAGTGGTGAATCTAAGACTCATTCAGTGTCAGAAGAATTAGAATGTGGAGCACTGGACTTCTTTGAATCCAGGAAATAAAGGACTGTTGGATATGTTTTTTTATTTAAAAAAATTTTGTCATTTTTCTTTATGTGTATGAGTGTATTGCCTGCATGTATTTAAAGTACACCTGTGTCCTGAAATACCTTTGGGAGTCAGAAGAAAGCATCCGATCCCTTGGAACTGGAATTGTGGAGGGTTATTAGCTGCCATGTGGGTGCTGGAAACTGAACCTGGGTCCTCTGAAAGAGTAGCCAGTGCTCTTAACTACTGAGCCATCTCTCCAGCACCCTTTTTAGGTTTTTTAATAGTTTCTGTTTTCTGCTTCTAGATGCTGACCAAACTCTAGATCTTTTATGTTTGATCCCCCTACCACCCCCACATCCTGCACATGCCTCCATCCCTGAGGTAACTTCCTCTACTCTAGGCTCCATTTTTGCATTTACACCAAGGCCTATTATAAATGGACAGAAAATTAAAGGTTTTTTTCCTCTCAGGGGGAGAAAACTGAGCTATATTTATAACTCATGCCAGTGCATGTCTTCATTCCTGCTGTGCTGTGGTCAAATGCACAGCCCGTTGCTGATGGATGGAGCACGCAGTAGGGCCTTGCTTCTCACACTCGGTTCCACCCATCACAAGACTTAAAAGAACTCGGAAGCTTAAGTACTGGAAGTTCCCCATTATTAAGCGTACTTTGGCAGCTATTTCATATACAGCCAGTGAGCGCCGTTTTCATGCCCCCAGGAAAGAATCTACGCAGTGGCTGCTTTTTTAAGTTTCATTGCAAATTCATTTTTTCTTTCATTCTCCACATTTGTAAAACTGAAATGTTTTACAAACATCTGCATACTGGATCAACGAACCAATGTATCCTCAAAAGTGAAATCGATGGCTCTTACGTTTAGTCTACTCATCTCCTAATGCAATCACTATAAACTACTATTTCTTCTGCTATTCTAAGTAAATGCAAGGAAACTAAAGCAAAAAGGTTAACAATGAACCGCGGTCACAGCAAGGAACTGGCAGAGCTGACATTCAGCCTGAGGCCACCTGGATGATGCTTAGCTAGAGGGGTAACCAGGCCGGGTGCTGGGCAGGTATCACTATCAAGTTTACAGCAGTTTGTGGCGGGCATTTTTCAGAACACATTGGAAGATAAGTGTATTAGTCAGGGTTCTCCAAAGAAACAGAACCAGTAGAATGAATATGTATAGAGATTTATCAGCTTAGCTCACAGGATAGAGTCCGAGTAGTCCAACAATGGCTGCACCACACTGGAGAGGCTGAGAATCTGTAGTCACTCAGTCCAGAGGCTGGATGTCTCAGTAGTCCCAATCCATTGCTAAAGTTCTGACAAATTCCAAAATATCAGCTAGTCTTCAGTCGACAGCAGCAAGATGAACTCACCAGCGAGAGAGAAGGCAAGCAGCAAAAAGCCTGGCATTCTACTCTGCCTTGGAGACAATAAGTATTTGTGTCTGCAGTCTGATAGGAATGGTATTTCTTTCAGGAAAAAAAAGGGTCATTTCAAAGTCTATTCTTGAAGATGCAGGTGGTTGAAAGTAAAGATGGAGGTTATGGAAGTCTGCTGAGGTGTGGGAAGTGAAAGAGGAAAACCAAGGAGCCGATGGCAATTCTCTTAGTCACACAAAGGACTGGGACTCATAAATGTTTTAATACATGGAGATGAAAAATAGGGTCACAGCTACCCTGTTTGAACTTGTTTAAAGTGTAGGTAGGTTCAACACATTAGCCATTTCTTTTCCTTTTTGATGCAGGCTCTCCCTATATCTGGAACTTACTACATAGACCAGGCTGGCTTCAGTCTCACAGAGATCCTCCTGCCTCTGCTTCCTGCGTGCTGGGACTGTAGGCATGTGCCACCATGCCTGTCATTAGCTATTCTATATTAGTCACTTGATGGTCTTCATACATTTCCCAGTTAAACGAGACTGAAATCTTAAACCCACTGTATTTCCTCAAGGATTGCCATGGAATAAATAGATTCATGACTATTATGAATTTACTTCACAAATTTGGATGCTGTAAAAATACAATTACTTGCTATTCTAATACTTCCATTTAATTTCCTTTTAGAGCCTTCGTATTGCCTGACTGGGAAAAAAAAGTCAATTCAAGACAAACTTAAGCATTTGTTTTAAGCTCATTTAATTGAGGACTTTTTCCTCTAAACTATTTTTTATCTTTCATTTAAGTTTTAGGGACTTTTCATACTAGAAGTAATATAGCTAAGAATTACCTCTCTTCCTGGTAGATATCCACTAGACAACATAATCCTATCTGGTTCTTGGACTTAGCCAAATGTCTTATGGGGCTGATCGACTGAATTGCATTTCTTCGATCAACTTTTTGAAGCCTATCATTATAAACTGAAGAAATATACTGAAGTTATACAGTACCTCAGATGCAGCCTTATTTGGAAGGAGGCAAGCTGTAGTTAGTCAAGTTTAAATGAGCTCATACTGAAATAGGATGTCTCCTAATCCAATACAGCTAGTGTCATTTTAGGAGAAGATACTGTGAATTACCACATGAGAAGACTCTGTGCCAATAGAGGCTGAGATTGGGTCACAGGTATTTGCAAACTGAAGAGTACCAAGCTTGCTGATGACATCAGGAGCTAAGAGGAACATCTGACACAGATTCTCCTTTAGAATCTTTCGGAGAACATGGCCCTATTGAAGTCTGGACTGGAGGCTTCTAACATCTGTAAGTATGAAAGAATCTATTTCTCTTATAGTCAGCTCACTGTTGGGGTACCTTGTCGTAGTAGCCCTGGGAAATTAATACAACACTCAAACTCGTGTTACTTCTGGGGTGTCCTCTAAGTCTTCAAAGTAAAGACTTCAAAATGTCTTGCTCACCTAGGAAAATGTTTGGCTACTTCCAGTGTCCCAGCAAACTGCCATTCTTCAGGGCTCTTCAAAGAACTACTCTGCTCTACTCAGAGATTAGCTGGACCACCCTCTGCCCAGGGCCAGGTCAGCTACACCACCCTCTACCCAGGGCCAGGTCAGTTAGACTACCCTCTACCCAGGGCCAGGTTAGCTAGGCCACCCTCTACCCAGGGCCAGGTCAGCTAGACCACCCTCTACCCAGGGCCAGGTTAGCTAGACCACCCTCTGCCCAGGGCCAGGTCAGCTACACCACCCTCTACCCAGGGCCAGGTCAGCTAGGCCACCGTCTACCCAGGGCCAGGTTAGCTAGACCACCCTCTACCCAGGGCCAGGTTTGGTAGGCCACCCTCTACCCAGGGCCAGGTTTGATAGGCCACCCTCTACCCAGGGCCAGGTTGGCTAGACCAC
>NW_008334003.1:3461769-3474514 GCF_000622305.1 Nannospalax galili
GGTTTGATAGGCCACCCTCTACCCAGGGCCCGGTTTGATAGGCCACCCTCTACCCAGGGCCAGGTTTGGTAGGCCACCCTCTACCCAGGGCCAGGTTAGCTAGACCACCCTCTACCCAGGGCCAGGTTGGCTAGACCACCCTCTACCCAGGGCCAGGTTAGCTAGGCCGTCCTTTACTGAGGGATAGGTTAGCTAGGCTACCCTTTACTTAGGTCCAGGATAGCTAGGCTACTCTTCAGTGCTTTCCAACTTGACAACAATAGACACATATGTGTATTCTTTCTTCCTGAATACAGAAACTGTTCTGAATCCTAGAACCATCTCGTCTCAAATTTTTTTTGTTTTTGCGTCAGAGTCTCCCTGTAGCCCCAGCTAACCTGGAACTCGCTATGCAGACTGGGCTGACCTCCATCATTC
The DNA here is from genome assembly GCF_000622305.1 of Nannospalax galili. NCBI lineage: Eukaryota > Metazoa > Chordata > Mammalia > Rodentia > Spalacidae > Nannospalax > Nannospalax galili. The sequence goes on from NW_008334003.1 coordinate 3,462,187, forward strand.
AGAGATCTGCCTTCCTCTGCCTGCTGAGGGCTGGGATTAGAGGTGAGCCCCGCATACTGTTGTTTCCTGTTGTCTCGTTCTTGGCACTCCTGCAGTGCTCAGTCTCCTCAGTCAACCACTGCACCCCTATTTCCACAGCTCTCAAGTCCCTGCCTTCCCAAGCACATGAGAATTTTATCTAGTCTCTATAAACAAAGACTTTTGCCTCCCCTGGTCTATGAGCATTATCCCCTGAATTTTCTATCTGGCACCCGACGAGCATAGCTGTCTAGATCTTACCATCTTCGCTCTCTAGGTATCTTATGAGCCCTTTGGAGCTTCGGAACTCTAGTTAGTCCTCTGTTTGAAAGTGACAGTCACTATTAAAAGACAAGGCACAGAAAATATTCATTCACTAATATTTTATAATGTAATTCTATCTCAGACTAAAAATTGGGGTCAAATTCTGAAGGTCAGAACCAGTTAAGTGCCCAAATACATCCTTAAGAGGGTGCTATCATTTAAGAACTATACCTGTTCACTTTGGATCACATTTGGCATAACTACAATGTATTGCCCAAGGGTGTCATCACACTATATTAGTTAATGTTTGCATAAATCTTATTTCTTTGTCAGGAAATGTGTAACCTTCTTCGCATCATTATTTACTAATCGTTTTGAGATCCTTCTGCTGTCACTTGCCTTTTTTGTATTTTTTATTGAATTTTTGTGTATTTCATACATCATAGCTTAATCATTTTTATATCCCCTTCCTGATTGATACCCTCCCATAACCCCCTGCTGGATTTCAGGCATTCTGTCATTTATGTTAAGACCTAGTGAGTCAAGTTAGTGTCCCTGGACACTCCTTAGTGCACGCTTTTAATCTCAGAGCTTGGGAGGTTGAGGTAGGCTGATCTCTGTGAGAACAAGGCCAGCCTGGTCTACACAGTGGGTTCCAGGCCCATATGGCTACAGGGAGACCTTGTCTCAAGAAAAGGCATTTTAAAAATCTTTAAAATTCTTTTCCCTCAGAAGATCTGTTCCTCATTGTTTCCTCAGTAAGGCTTGGAATCAATTAGGGTCTGACATTAACAACTACAATACCTTCAAGAAGCTATTCATGCTGAATATACTTGTTCGCACGCACATGAAATGGAATATTTCAACAACAGCAATTCCTGCATACTGCGATACAGCACACTTCCCAGCACAGAAGTGTGAGGCATGCAGAGGAGACATGGACAAGATATGCCTTATCATGCACTTACATAGAATCATGAAGGACCATATATATCCCAGAGAGATCAGCAGAAGCATCAAACCCATGTTACAGGATGCAGATTAGTACCAGATAAAAAAGTATCTAAGACAGGGCTACCAGGTAGTACTCAAAGGTAAGGGAGTATGTCAGTCAGGACAAAACACATCTGGCCAGGAGTTGTCTCTGACTAAAAGTGACTAGAGTTGAATCTTGAATGCCCAGAGAGAGAATAATTCCAGACAAGCTATGAAAATTGGAATTTCGTCAATAAAGAATCCCATTTCAGGCACACAGGATGGGTCTTTTCATACAAACACACTCCTTGATGCATTGCCCAGGTTTGTGTTTACTTGGGCCTCAGTCTCATTCATGTCAATCCTCTAAGTCAACTGTCCTCGCCGAGGTTGGATCTGTAGATCTTAATCAGTACAAGGTAGTCAAATGGTGTGTGTCTTTATTTTTCTACCACCACAGTAGTCTCTTTTTGTGAAGCCTTATCACTCAAAGAAATAAATATTCTTTCCGGAACACTAGGGATCCTTACCCTCTAGGTCCATCTCATATGAAAAGGTAGAAATGTGGGCGTCTCAGCAGTTAGATCTGAAGAAATCAACATCCAAGCACATCCAAGTCCACCACCTTGCCATGCTGAGGCCTGGGTTTGAGTTTGCAACATCTGAACCCATCTAGGAGGCAGTTAAATACTCTAAACCATGGTAGTTGCAAAGAACAAAATATGGATTCCCTTAAAGCCTCTTTTTTTCTAGATCTTTTTGGTTTTTTAAAGAGACAATTTACATGAACTCAAAAAAGCAAAATACATTAAAGTGCATAAATATGCAATTTCACCTTTTTGAAGCACTCAACTTAGAAAAATTCAATCTAAAAAGAATCTAATTAGCAGTAAAAATGTTTACATTAGAGGAAGTATTATGAAACTCATAAAGGTAAACACTGCATTTGAAATATGCACCCTTGCATTTCACATATATATGAATTCTCTTCAAAATACAAATGCTTTATTCAACAAAAGTTGCAAATGTAGAGAAACAAATTAACTTTGCATCAAAGAGCAAACATGTTACAAATGGCAATCCGAGAAGCGCATTTAAGAAGTGATATTGCTTCATGTTTATTAATAATAAAACACTGTGTCACTTTTCCCTGTGGACAGTGCTGCTGTCCTTCGCATCCTGCAGAGCGGAAGGGGCTCTGGATGCCTATGCGCCTGCCTCCGAGGAGCTTTCTCTGCATCTGTTTTGATGAGAACATTGACTTCTTAAAAACCCTTTTATATAGATATAGGCTTCACCATTTTCACCCCCAGAGTCCTGGGTATTTTGGTGATTTTGATAGAATAGATCAGACACACATGTTGGCTGTGGAGCATTTAAACATACATTAACGATTTTATCGTTTGAAGGTAAAAATGCTTTCAGAAGAAACTTGGAAAACAAATCTAAATCAATTGAATTTGAAGACTAATAGAAATCCCTAGATATGGTTTCCACAGCAACCACTTGAATGTTGACTATTTCTTTGCACTCCACAGGTAATTAATTGCTTCATTGGTTCAATAAAAATTTGGGTACTCCTATATGCTAAGTAACTGAACAGCAAAAAGAGTGAAGTCAAGCTGCTCCCGTGTGTTCCCGGCCTCCAGTTCTCCTGCTGCTGCCAAAGAGCTCACACTCTACTCAGGGTGCTGGGAAAGTAAAAGTTCAAAAAATACTGTGATGTGTGCCACAACAAAGGTATGGAAATGTACTTGGAGCATAAAAAAAAAACAAAAAAAACCCCCAAAAAAACAAAAAAAAAAAAACAACCCAGCTAAAATTGTTGCTTGGGATGAGAGACAAACAAGAGATTTACTGTTAGAACAGCAGCAAAAAGCATTTGTGTTGCTCCTTCAAAGATGAAAATGGTTTTCAGGAGGGATTGGGAGGGTGAGGTTGAGTGGCTGAGAGGAAGGAAGTTTACCCTAGGAGGAAATACCCTGCAAAAGAAAGGATCAGTGGGAGGCCTTTGCGTGTTGGGAGTGCTCTTGTGGCTTCCCCTCTGTACCCCTGAAGTGCAGGACTTGCTGACAGAGTAGTAGAGATTCCATTAGATGTTTGCATGACATCATAAGGAGCTTGCACTTTGCAGTCATGGGGAATGCTCAATGACTGATGAGCTACATCCAATCCAAACGTTACCGTGCTTGCATGGCATATTGCTTCTATTTGTCTTCCAGAAACAATGGACAAGTAAGGCTCTGTAGGCGAACGTTTCCTTTCTGCATGTCTTGGTTATGCCTTTTTGTCACCTTTGATGGTGTTCAGTCTCCATCACTGTACTTTAATTCTAAGGCTGTGTCTCACAGTTTTCTTTCAATCCCCATCTTCTTGGAGGCAAAGAGCAACTTCTTTCTGGAACTTTAGTTCATTTGAAGACATGTTTCGAAGCTGTCTTATGAACTTCATGCTTTTACTACATTATTTTATCTCTTTTTTTTTTTTGTCTTTTTTTGAGACAGGGTCTCCTTGTAGGCCCTGCTGTCCTGGAACTCACTATGTAGACCAGGCTGGCCTTGAACTCACAAAGATCTGCCCGCCTCTGCCTCCCCAGTGCTGGGATTAAAGGCGTGTGCCACCACGCCTGGCCCTATCTCATGTTTTTTAATTTGGCTCTACTTCTACATTACAACCTTTAAGCCATTTCAGTTTCTATTTCTGGGTCTTTTCCAGTTTTCTGACATCTTCCTTCTGTGTGGCAAAATAAAAAGGCAACATTATACTTTAAAAAGATTCTTAGTGATGTTAGACCCAGCAGAGATTATTCTCAACCATTTTATATCACCCTGCAGTAGGATATGTGTGGCACCATGTTGGGAAGTTTTAAAAGCAGCTCTGGATTGGTGAACGATATAATTTCTTTAATGTTTTGATCACCCTTTTCTCCTTTCCATGAATTAAGTTAGAAACATTTTTAAAGCAGTCTTATTAAGTTCTTTCTTATTGTTCATGGATGATTTCTCTAGCAGTCTTTAAACTCTATTCTTATCACAAGTAGCAAGAGATAATGGGAGGAGGACAGGTTGGGGGCCCAGATTCAAAGCATTTCTCTGAGAGTAAGCAAGCGCGTAAGTTCGTCTGTGGAAACGTCGTCCTAGAGTAACTGGAGAGTACTATCAAAGTGTCCTAATTTGGATGGTAGCCTGAACAGCCGTTTGGGGTACCTTTCTGACTCGACTCCCCTCCTCAGTAAAGGGGAGCAACAACAGCAATCTAATACCATTGTTGGGACATTGAAATATTAAGGTTTCTAGCATAAAGTCTGACACAGAGCAAGGGCTTTAGTTAAATAGAGCTCTCAGTTTTTCCCTTTTCGTAAAAATGACTTAGCCTTTTAAAGCAGGTAGAATCTATGTATATAAATTATCTAAATATTTGAAATAAAATATATACATACATACATACACACATATGTATATGCCCACAGATCAAGTCATCACTAATGACTATATAATCCAAACATACATGTACTATGGTTTAGGACAGGTGTGATGGCACAGGATTTCAATTCCAGCATGCAGGAGACAGAGACAGGTGGATCTCTGTGAGTTCAAGGCCAGCCTGATCTACATAGTGAATTCCAGGTTAGCTGGGGTTACAGGTAGACCCTGTCTCAAAAACTAAAACAAAGCAAAAAACTGTCCAAAATAACAAAAACAACAGTAAAACACATATAAAATGCCTTGAGCTATCCTTTAGTTTGGTGTACAAACATCAAGAATGAACTTATGTGCCAGGTGTGGTGACGCACACCTTTAATCCCAGCACTTGGGAAGCAGAGGCAGGAGGATCTCTGTGAGTTCGAGTCCAGCCTGGTCTACATAGCAAGTTCTAGGTCAGCTGGGGCTACAGGGACACCCTGTCTCAAAAAGACCAATAAATAAATAAATAAATAAATAAATAAATAAATAAGAACGAACTTCTATAAATTGTACCTCCAAGTTTTAGAATAAATTGTATTAAAGTAGAATTTTACCAGGCGCATTCTGAGAACACCATTTCCAGTGGACAGTTAATGGATATTATGGATAAGGATGAAGTAGAGATAGATAAATCACAGAAATGGCAAGTGATGGAATAAACAATGTTAAAGAGATTTCTGCCCTATAATATGTTCTCAGAGCCTTTATAATACCCATCTCTGCTATAAATCAAAAGAATTCTATATTGTTATAGTATGTAGTATATGCAAAATGACTTACTGAGCTTGACTCCCCCTTTCCATGAAGGTCCTTCAGTAATAGTACTCCGAAGGAAACACTTTGGAAAACAAGTTACTTATGGTTCAGTTTACCAAAATGTTTTCCATTTATTATCTCGTTAGTCATTCAACAAACATATATTTGGTTGAAATTATTTATTGATTGAATGATTTATGGCTAAACAACACTTCAAATCAAATTATGCAACAAAATCTATAGTTTAGTATTTAGAAAATAATTTGAGTTTATAAACAAGGATATATTACAAAACAAATTCTGTAAATAATTATGTTACTGCTATTTGGTAGCAAGGATCAGTGCTTTAGTTACTTAGTAATACTGTGGCCTCCACAGTCTTTCTGTGGTGCCCTGTTATTCTCATGGAAAATATACTTATTTATTTGTTGCTGAGCCACTACATCATGAAAGCACAAATAAGATTCAGTTGCTTAAAAAGCAGAAGACGAACACATAAACAAATAGAAACGCTCCTGTTTTCTCCCAGACTTCAGGGGAGCAGCTGCTACCCTCTGTGCTGATGTTGTCCTCTGGGAACCACTGTTTTCAAGCAGGCAAAAGAACAAAGAAGCAAGTCACACTGGGCTCCAAACTTGGAGAAGGAATCCTTTCCCGTTCAACATGTTGCCATCCTTTATTGGGGTTCCATTTAGATTTGCTAAGGTGTTTACAAGAAGAAGAAAAATGTTAGACGTAATAACAAAGCTACATCCACTGAAGAGAAACCCCGAAATGACAGAATAAGGGTGTCTAATTCCTGTCCTGTCGTGGAAACATCGATCTGAGTAACATCCATGCACAAAACCTTCCTTTAAGAACTGAGAAAACCAGGTGAGAATTACACCTGGTTGGAGGGCCAGTGAGAAAAGCTGCATTGCCAAGGGGCAAAGACCTGCTCATATGGCCTGCATCGCTCCTCTCCCTAGTCCTTGAAATACAAGACGGAGAGGGACCGAGCCTTCAGAATAAGCAGGAAAGTGAAGTAGGCACCTGAGTTCCACCAACTCCAGTATTATGTTCATCCTAATGCACCCTAGTGTCCTGCCTGCGCCCCCAAGTAGGCTTGACCTTTACCACATTGATCCCGACTCCAGACTAGCTCCCATGGCTAGGCACTAGGTTATTAGCATGGACCTAGGATGGACATTGTGGACTGTTGTACCAGGACTGTTAACTCACTGACCCAGGCACCACCAGCTCAGCCTGCCAGGCTTCTGCTTCCGTGGTCCTCACCATGAAGAGCTGTACTCTCAAAATGTGAACCAAAATCAGTTTTTCCTTTGGAAGGTTGCCTTGTCACAGCAACTAGAAAAGTATCTGTTATGTAGCGGTGTCTCATTGTGATTTCAGTTTGTACTTTCTAGTTAGTTGTGCTGAGCGTTTTTCACGTTTGCCATTTGTGTGTTACTGCAGTCTCTCACCTCACTGACCACCAAAAAGCTCTCGTTCCTGTATGTTCATTCCACCTTTGCTTTTGGGGGCTGGAGAGATGGCTCAGCGGCTAAGCACCCTGGCTACTCTTGCCGAGGACCGGGATTCAGTTCCCGGCACCCACATGAATATCTTATTTGCAGCTGGACCGCGGGTCTGGTTTTCACGAATTCAAAGTGTTCCTGGGAACTGTCTTCCTCTTCAGACCATTTCACTCTCTCAGCTGTCTGCGGTCTTCCACGGTGAAGCTGCTGGTCTCCGGCGCCTTCTCCGCCTGCTTGACCTCTGGACTCAGGGTTTCAGCCGCTCACTGTTCCTTGCTGTCGTGTTTCCCACGCTCCAGCAGTCCTCCCGTTCTGTTCTTTGCTTCTGCATTTTATTACTTTAGACATATTGTAATTCACGCGGACTCTGAATTCTAGCAGATGTCCACTTACTGTTCCATCACGTAAAATAATCGTCATCAGGAGTTCTTAATGACTGGAATTTTTCAGCATGTAATTGATACCTCAGTTTTCTCAGGCGGCACATTTGTACACAGGTAAGGGCACAGCCCTACAGGGATGGGTGCAGCCCAAGGCAGGGTTTCTGGGCTTTCTGGTTGTTCTTTTTTTTCTTCTAAAACATTTCACTTCAAATAGAGTTTTAACTGTATTGGCTCCAAGTGAATGTAAACCAAGTAAGTATTGAACCAGCAGATGGAAAAATCCTTATCATTGAACAATGAAACAACTTGAATTCTCCCCACTCCCCTTCACCATCTGGTATCTGCTCATATTTGAAACATTAGCCTTTCGAAAAGGAGTTGGTTTTTTTTTTTTTTTTTTTTTTAATCCAGTAGGCAGAAGCTTTCTCTAAAGACTGGTGCTTATCTTTTCAGAAAAAAAAAAAAGATAAAATGCTATAAATAGGAATGGAGCCCTGAACTAATATTTAACAGTCACATAAAAGCTTAAGAAAATACAGAGTGCAAAGTAAGTCTAAGGGGATGCCATTTCCAATTTATTTTCATAATTTAATTCTGCATTGCCTATAAAGGTTAATCTAAATCCAGCAGCACTGAGCCTGTCCACTGCTTGCTGGTTACAGGACCTGCTACACTGTTTGAAACACAGCAAAACAACACAGCCCTTGTTCACAACCTAGCTGTTATTTTTTTTTTTACAGTTGTTACAGATAAGATCTTTTCATCTAACCCTTGAATTACCAGCAGTCAAAGTGTCTGAATGGTAAAAACGATTCTCAGAAAATATCTAGGAAAGAATTTGCAATATTGGTTTTGAAAATAACAGCACAACACATCTAACTTGCATTTATTCAAATAAGCTCATAATGAACCACCTTCTCCTGAGTATCCCCCTACTTGTTGGGGAATAAAAGTTAAACATAAACCTATGGGAAAATCTATTCAACATTCAAAACTTATGCCCTTTAAGAGTCAAGCACAGCATGTCTGGTAGTAATGGCTTTTTACAAGTTTTGGTGTTTTCATTATGCCTAAAATTGCTTCTCTCTATTTTCATGAGTTTTTTTAGTATATATAAAACATTAGATAATTAATACGGTAGTTTTGTCATACTTGAGGCCAAATCTGCAGTCTAGTAAAGATCTCTTGGAATGCTGCTTTTCAAATTGGCTTGCCTTTGAGTAGATTTTGAAGACTGACATAGTTTCCATTTGGGGAGTTCACAGCCTTGCTTCGGTTGTAGCTGAGGGAGCCACCACCAGACTTTTTCTCCATATGGTATCTAAGAGCACCCTGTACTTTAGATTAAGAAATAATTTGTTCATTAAACAGTCTCTTATTGACAAGTTTAAGAAGATTAGAGATAAAACTCATTAGGTAAAAGTTAAGAGCCCACAAACTTGAACCTTTATCCATCAGCTTAACCTGACTCTGGTCTACTTACCTGCTTTAAGACAGAGCCTTTGTCTCTTCTAATTGCTATTTCTGATGTGAAGGCTTTCTGGGGCCCAGAGGGACAGTGACATGCACAGCTTAACCAGACAAGAAACTGAGACTTGAGAGTGTGCTTAGTAGCCACAGGGCACCCCTCCCCAAAGGGGCCTGGCTGTACCCCTTTCCCTCAGTCCCCAGCACCTTTTCACACAGAGTTTGGATCCCCATGAGTCTGAAAATTTTTGCCTCTGCAATGGTGCTGCTTTGGGGCTCCTTTTATGGTCTGCTGTCTGAACCTTTTCTCTTTCAGTTTCTTTTTTCAGTCCTGCCAAAGAAAATTTCTGTTTTCTCACTCTCACAGCCTTGGTCTCGTTGGTGCTGATTGCTTCATGGGTTCGTCATTCCTCATACAGAGCTTCAACCCCTGTCCTCACTGATTTCCAGCTGTCCCCACACTTCACTTTCACACAGCCACACAGTGTGGTGATCTCTTGTCTACTCCCAAAAATGTATCAAGAACATTATTTGTCATTCAGTTTAATGTCAAGAACTCAGATTACTGCTCATCTCAGCCCCAGGAGGAAGGTAAATGATACTTCAATGTCTGTTCTGCGCAGATAAAAGGAAAGATTCAGAGCAGTTAAACACTGACAGAGTGTTGACTCAGCCCTGCCTAGCTTTAAACCCATGTGGGGTTTTTTTGTATAACTTTATTGGATTTCTGTGTATTTAATACACAACATCCTAATCATCTTTGTATCTCCTTCCTCATTGGCACCTTTCCATAGGCCCCTCAGCACTGGATTTCATGCATTCTGTCATTTATGTTAAGTCCCTTCAAGTCAAGTTAGTGTCCCCTGATGTCCCTCAGTGCAAGTTTATCCACTTGTGTCTGGTCAGCCTGTCTAGAGTCCTCCCTTAAAGAAGATCAGCTCTTCCTCACAAAGCAGTAATCAGCTGCCCAATAGCTCTTTAGCTAATATTGGGGCCTGCTGCCCTTTTCCCCAGTTCTATTCTGGGATTTTTTTCTACTTGAGTTTGCATGGGTCTTGTGCATGTTGTCACCATTGCTGTAAGTTCACAGGAGCAGAGTCTCAGGAGCCTGTAAGACTCTATCTCCATATGATAATGAATCTCCTCTGGCTCTCAAAATCATTCTGCCGCCTCTTCCACAATGGTCCCTGAGCCCTTTGTGGGTGGGGTTTAATATAGGAGTCTTTCCAAGGATCCACACTGTGCTGACCCTTATTTTGTACACTTTGGCCAGTGTGGCCTTTTGTGTTCATAGCCCTCTGTTGCATGAGGGAGCTTTGTTGATGAGAGTTGAGAGATGTGTTAGTGGTCTCTCTACCTCTTATTCTATGTTCTGTGGGCTGTGATATAGAGGCTCCTTTGTAGATGTAGTCTTAGATGTAGATGTAGATTGTAGACTTAGGGTTGGGCATTTCACAGACATTTAATCTCTGTGTGTGTGACCAGTTGTGAATCTCTGTAATAGTCTCAATCTGTTGCAAATGAAGTATCTTTGATGAGTGGTGACTAGCATACTTGTCTGTAAATATAAAGATCCATATTGAGCATAGTAAGAAATTACATTTGTCTAGGGATGTGACAGCCTTGGGGTTTTGTCTAAGATCTGTGACTTCTCCAGTCATGTGTGCTTGGCTTTGTTTACAGTACCACACATGAGTTCCCTCCCATTGAGTAGAATTGAGTCCAATTAGGTAGCTGTTGATTACCCCCAAGATAAAAGTGTCACTACTGCCACAACATAGTTTGCTGTGTCAGTCATTGTTGTAGTTATTAGGCCTTAAAGCTGGAGGTGGACCATTGACTGACATTCTCCCTTAGCAGTTTACATAGTGCTCTCCAAAACTATGAGAGCTGGCCTTCAGTGGAGGTGGATTCCAGGTCCGTTCCAGCTCAATTGCTCCAAGTCTTGTGTCTGAAGTATGTCCTATCTTCTGCAAGAGGGTCTTGCCTTCAAGTGTGGGAAGTAATCAAGGCCTGTGGCAATAGTCCGTGTAATTTTGGGAGTCTTTTGAACTGCCCTGGCCAACAACTCAAAGGGATGTCTTTCCTGTCTGGCACTGTGTTTCTTGTTAGGGAGGAGGGACAGTTAGACAGGAAGAGAGAGCAGAGAGATAAATGATGCCTAGCTGATGGATAAAAACAGAGGGATGCGTATTAGTTCAAAAACCTACTGAAAAATTACACAGACCTAAACTTTCACCACTCTCCTGTGGCATAGGCTAGGTCACTAGGTCTTACAGTTGTTCTCAGTCTCCAGACCTTAGGAAATAAGTAGCCTTGAGTGGCTCACAGGAATGGGGGAGTCCACCAGGTCTTGTAGTAGGTGCTTTCCCTCATGGGTACTTTCCAGCTCATGTCCTCCTGTAGACCAGTGGGGGTGATATTTCTAACCTAGAATAGTTTTTTAGTAGATGTGAAGCAAACTTCCTTTTTTTAAAACTTCAAAGCACTTGTGTAATGATAGAAATTATACCAGGCCTGTTGCAATCAGATATGGGTCTGCACTGCAGCCCTGGAACTGACCTTGGAAGGTAGATCATTCAACCTCTTATTATGTTCATCTTAGCATTTGATCACAATTGAGCTTATTAATGCCATTCTTTTCTTTCTTTTTCATTCCTTGAAATAAATATCATGACTGATCTCTTGAAAAAGAATAAACAAAAAATAAAAACAATGAAGAATATATAGAGACAATTAAATCTCAAAATGAAGTTTCTTGTGAAACTACCACTCTCTCCCTAAGCAGTAGGATTCCAGCACTCCAGAACCACACTGTGCTTTCTGACCTCTGGACCCTACACTCTTCCCAAACAGAGCACAGCTTTGACTTCTAGCACCTGGTAGTTCTCCCCACTGTTTGCAGCTTTAATAAAGGCAGGTTGTGCAGTGCATTCTCTGTGCCTCCCTCCTTTTCACCACTCCTGTGAGGTTCATTAATGTTGTCATATACAAGTATGATTTGTTCATTTTTATGGCTACAGTATGTTTCTTTATATGAACATGCAGTGGTCACTCGGGGAGATTTTAGTTTTCGAATAATGTCTCTGTGAATGTCAAATGCTTCTTTTGGCTAATAATGTCTGTAAACACTTTAGTATATCTCTAGGGATAGCTCTGGACCCTACATTCTTCCCAAACAGAGCACAGCTTTGACTTCTAGCACGTGGTAGTTCTCCCCACTGTTTGCAGCTTTAATAAAGGCAGGTTGTGCAGTGCATTCTCTGTGCCTCCCTCCTTTTCACCACTCCTGTGAGGTTCATTAATGTTGTCATATACAAGTATGATTTGTTCATTTTTATGGCTACAGTATGTTTCTTTATATGAACATGCAGTGGTCACTCGGGGAGATTTTAGTTTTCGAATAATGTCTCTGTGAATGTCAAATGCTTCTTTTGGCTAATAATGTCTGTAAACACTTTAGTATATCTCTAGGGATAGAGTT
>NW_008334003.1:3474847-3475525 GCF_000622305.1 Nannospalax galili
AACAACTCAAAAGAAGGTATTTCCTATCTGGCATTGTTGCTTGTTATATAACTTTTAGCTATACATATGGACTCTTACAAAATTATATTGGCCCATTTAATCTTTTGTTATACTTACCTTTTGAGTGTTTAAGGCCATACAGTTGGTCCAGATAAACTGATTTATTTGTACTCTTAAGGTCGTTTGAGGATCTGTTCCTCAGGGGTCACATGGGCTTGGGAAGAGCCCCTGTCTCCTTTCTTTTACCAATTCCATCCAAATGAAGATAAGTCAAAGGTCCTGCTTGACCATGGTTGGCTTCACTTGGAAGCATGGAGGAAATGATTCCTCTGTGTTGACCCTCCTCTTTGTAGACTGGACATTGGTTCTAGTCCATCTGGTGGGGGTTCCTCAGCCTCCTTGATCAAGAGGACAAGTGACCCACCACAATTACAGGATATTTTGAGCAATGCTCATAGTCCCCTGGAACTAGTCAACCTAGGAGGGAAAGGAGCAAAAAGTGTCCTTTATGTCCCTCTGACTAAAATATTATAGGCCTCAAAGTATGTCTGTTAAACATCCAAGAAGGTTAGTTCCACCAGTCTGGTACTTTTAATTACTGCCAATTGTTCTCAGATAAACCTTACCTAGACATATATTTCTTGATCTGCTATGTATAATTTGTCAGTAGGTTGTAGG
>NW_008334003.1:3477272-3477582 GCF_000622305.1 Nannospalax galili
AATAGTATTTAATGCAGATCTTCTTTAAATATCTGATAGAATTCTGCTGTAAATCCGTCTGGTCCTCGGCTATTTTTAGTTGGGAGGTTTTGTATTACTGTTGCAATTTCTTTTTCTCTTATGGGTCTATTTAAGCTGTTAATCTCTTCTTGGTTTATTTTTTGTGGTTCCCATGCCTTTAGATATCCGTGCATTTCTTTTAGGTTTTCAAATTTAGTAGCATATAGGTTTTTAAAGTATTCCCTTATAATGTTCTGTATCTTTCTGGTGCCTGTTGTGATGTTTCCCCTTTCATCTCTGATTTTGTTGA
>NW_008334003.1:3480276-3485046 GCF_000622305.1 Nannospalax galili
CAGGGCCCAAACTAGGAAGGCATAACTGCGGGTGAGATGGGAGGGTGAATGAGGCTGGGGAGTCAAGGCGCGGAGGGCTCAATGGACTTACCTCGGAGAGAGGTGCACAGGTAGAAGAGAGGCCTGCAGTGGGTCTTTCAGGCCCAGGGAAGCAGAAGGAATTCAACACTTGGGTATTTTTGACCATTTGAATTCTGATGGGTTTTTAGTTGTATGTCTTTCCTTGATGACCAGTGAAATTCAGCCTCCTTTGATGTGTTTATAGACATCTGAACACCTTCATTTGTAAAATTTTATTGCTCATCATTTGCATTAAGTTCTAGGATTTTTATTGATAACTTTTTGTGGTGTTTTTTTCTTTTGTTTTTTTGTTTTTGTCTTAGGGTTTTACCCTGTAGCCTTGGCTGGCCTGGAACTCTCTATATAGACCAGACTGGCCTCAAACTCACATAGATCTGGATCTGACTGCCTTTGCCTCTCAAGTGCAAGTGTTTGGAATTAAACACAAGTGCTACCATGCCCAGCTCTTACCGATAGTTTTGGTTACTTGATTTATTGTCTATACAAGCTCTTTTTGATTTTATATGTTGTAATTATTTTCTCTTAGTCTGTGACTTATCTTTCCCCATCTAGTAGTATCTTTTAATGAGAAGAACTTAATTTAATTTAGCCCACTCTCTTAATTTTTTTCTTTGTGCTTTTTGTCTTCTGGGCAGTACTTAAAAGTTTATCTTTAGTTAGACTACAAATAATGGGTTTGTTGTGGTGTTTCCCTGCACTTAGATCATTATGCTCTGTTCCTATTTGCCCCCTCATGGTACCATCCCCCACTGCTGCTGATTCCCACCAAATAGAGTTTTAAACTTTGAACTAATCAAAAAACATACTTGCATTTTTCTGCTAGAAGCTTTATTGTTGTTATTTTGACATTTACCCTTTGTGGGATGGAGTTTTGTGTATGGTGTGAGGTAAAGTGCATCTATGATGGTGTCTGTACCTTTGTGATCTGTGTGTCCTCTGAGCTTTATTAAAAGTGGATGAGGCTGTGGCCTGAGGAATGTGACTTTTCATAAATTTGGCTTTTCTAGAACTGTCTTTCTACACATTGCTACATTTGTTCAGAACAGTTTTGCCCATTCTTTGTAAGAGACAAGGTTAATTTCTTAAATTGCCTTTTATAGTTTTCTTAAGGAGATTAAAACAAGAGCATTATATTGCATTTTTGAAGAGTATGGGCAGTTGAAGGCAATGTAGAGAGACTTATTTGCAAGAATATAGGCCTTTCTGCCTTTGCAAAGCCCTTTTCCCCACTCTGCGCCACGCCACAGATCAGAGAGCTCTGGCCCAACATCAGTGTCTTTGTCTGAACTTCGTCAGCAATAACATCTCTCCCATTTGATACTCAGTGCTATGAAGGAAAGGGGCTTCTCTGAAAGGAAGCTTGCCCATGGCTTGTTAAAAGTTTGACAAGTATGTATAAACACAGATTCTTCTTCACTGAATGGGAGAGAATATCTCCTTTGGTACTTGTTACCATCTTTTGCTTTATAAAGACGTCATGAAATGGTAGCTAAAACACAACCACAATAAACATTATATTATTGGCATACCCATCATAGAACAGTAACCCTTTAGATTTCTTTTGTATGGCTCTTTTTTTTTTTCCCACAAACCAAACACTCTTACAAATGCAAACTGTTGGTTGACAATGAAAAGTCTGTCTTAGAAAATGCCTAAAGGATAGTTTGCAGCAAGACCTGCACACACGTCTCTCTGTTGACTGGCGCCTCTGCTTCAAGATGAGCTCTTGTTGGACGTCAGTACTATGTCATATTTTGCAGTGCTGGGATTTGAACCCAAATGTAAGCATGTTAGTTAAGTGTTGTACAATGAGCTAATAATTTCTTAACTTTTTTATGTATCTCTGAACTGTAGCATTTATTTAATAGTTTTTTTATTGTTTTAAGTCAAACTTCAAATTTATTTCTAGAGTTGACTACACAAAGGGAAGAGGAAGGAGCTGTCCAAGGGGCGGGTTCATGTGAATGCTATAGGTCAGAGCCTTCCAATGATTTCAGTCTTTCTCTTAGGGGAGTTACTATTTTAATGTCTCCGTGCAGTTTTCAGTTTTCAAAGTGTGTATTAATAAAGCAGCATTTCTTAAGAAGACGTGGAAAGGTCAACTAGTGCTTCTTAACTAGTTAAAAAACTTCTGGCTTCTACAGCGATGTGGGTATATGTGCAGACATAATTGTTAAGGGCTCACCCTACAACCCAGTCAAAAATTCTCTGCCTTTTCTCTTGCATATGGCCTTTAAAAATGTCAGTAACTCTGTTAATTTCAAGCCAATTATTTTTATATTTTTCAAAGTATGAACTCACACTGATCATGTGTAGCTCTACATTGGGACACACACACACACACACACACACACACACACACACACACAGAGAAACTTGCTTGGTACTTTCATTTCCAAAGAAGATGCTAGTTTTTTTGCTATTTAAGTACATTGTATGCAAGATTGGTCAGTGTTAAATGATGGTGGTAAAGAGAGAAACAAGACACAGATCCTGACATTAATATGATTTGTATCTGATAGAATAGCTATGCCAAAAAAAGTTTGATCTATGGGTCAAAGAAGTATATGAGTATTTTTTTCCCTAACATCCACAAACAGTATTTAGGACCTAAAAATTACATCTAGACTACTTTGCCCAATTTCCAAAATCTTATTCTGGAGGCCGTGCTCTCCATGTAAATCTATAAGGCCTCTGTGAGCAACCTGCCACGCTTCCCCACTTTGCACTGCATCAAAACTACTCATGTGGAGCAAGCATTTATTTATCCTTTTCCTCTGCTTCTTCTCACTGTTTTAATTTCTTTCTTTCCTTCATAACTTCTCAGCTTTCAAACAGCATTTTATTTAGGACTTCAAACATTTTTTTATTCTGCCACTAAGGAAGTAGATGGCCTTTATTGGAACTGGGGAATGAGAGACTATTACTAGTATATAAAAATGACGAAGGGAGTAGTGAAATAACTCAGCAGGCAAAGGCGCTCGCCACAAAAGCCTGATGACCTGAGTTCAATCCCCTGGACCCGCATGGTGGAAGAAGAGAACTGATTCCTGCAAAGTATCCTCTGATCTTCACCTGTGTGCCATGGTATGGCATGCATATGCACTCAGCAGGCAAAGGCGCTCGCCACAAAAGCCTGATGACCTGAGTTCAATCCCCTGGACCTGCATGGTGGAAGAAGAGAACTGATTCCTGCAAAGTATCCTCTGATCTTCACCTGTGTGCCATGGTATGGCATGCATATGCATGCACACACACACACACACACACACACACACACACACACACAAACACACATGAATAAACGCAATAAACATTTTTAAAAAGAATGAAAGTTTTATTTACTTTGAATTCTGTTTAAATATGACTTCTGTAGTCCTTTAACCATACTAAAAATCTTTGATACCATTACATATTTGATATCAATTTTGAACACAAATATACCAAACTGAACGTGCCCATTATTGCAGCATACTTTGATTTTTGTTGTTGCTGTTATTTGCATAATAAATCAGGAAGCGAACGGCTCACTCATGTGAATGCTTTATAGCACCTGGAGATTTTAGTGAATGATGAATAAGCATAGCCAACAGCACAAAGTTGTCTACCAGCAGTTCTGAGCCACAGAGCTTAGCATATAGGGTAAAGATGTCAGTTATTCACAAGTTAATGTATGGAAGTGGAATAATTCTGCCTAAAATTCCCACATGATGCTCTAGAACTTTCCAAACATGGTAGCAGATGGAAGGCTTAGCTTCTGAACTGTTAAAACTAATAGAGTGCAATGATTAAAATGTGCAATAAACCGGTCAAACTAGTTTATATATCGACACATAAATTTTATAAAATATATATGGATATAACATAATAATAAAATCTGTATGTACCTATTTTCCTATTGAAATCATTTGTCATCTATCATTGATTTGTCATCTATGTACCATCTGTCATCTATGTATATTTGGAACGGTTATCGAGAAACTGTGCAGAAACCATAGAAAACAATCTTTAGGCTAGCACTAAAGATATGTATGTATAAAACATCATTAAAGTATGTCCCTTGGCAGTAAAAGATTTGTAGGACATTGTAAGATCCATATTCTATCATATACTGCCTCATACATAAAGTAATTCACTCATTTTTATTTTTTATTTGTTTCTTTATTCTTATTTATTTATTTATTTATTTACTTTGGTCGTTTTTGAGACAGTGTCTCCCTGTAGCCCCAGCTGTCCTCTAGCTCACTATGTAGACCAGGCTGGCCTTGAGTTCACAGAGATCCACTTGCCTCTGCCTCCAGAGTTCTGGGATTAAAGGCATGCGCCACCATGCCTGCCTTGTAATTACTTCATTTTTAAATGAAGGTATGCAAAAGGTATGAGATGTTTTGTAATCAATGAATAAAAGGCTCATTTTTGCATGAAATCCTATATACAAATTGTTAAAATCATTGGGGGGTGGGGCTGGAGAGATGGGTCAGTGGTTAAGAGCACTCGCTGTTCCTCTAGTGCCCACAGGGCAGCTAACAACCATTTATAACTCCAGTTTCAGGAGATCTGACACCCTCTTCTGGCCTCTGTGGGGCATTGTACACACACAGTGCACTTACATACATACAGGCAAAACCTCATACACATAAAATAAAAATAATAAATAAAATATTTAAAAAATCATTTTGGGAAAAAGAT
>NW_008334003.1:3485792-3505010 GCF_000622305.1 Nannospalax galili
AGATACTGCCTTAGCTACCTGGAAAGAATAAAAGAATGAAAAATGAATATTAATAGAGTTTTTAAACAGAAACAGAGCCAGTAAGTCATGCATATATGATCTATTGTAAGGAATCGGCTCACCCAACTATGGGGACTGAGAAATCTCACTGTCTGCTATTTGTAGCCAGAGATTGGGGAAAAGCTGTGGCAGAGTACTCAGATCCAGAGTGCCCTAGGATGGTAAAATTCCAGGCAGGGAAGGAGAAGGCTGATGTCTTAGCTCAAACAGACATCAGCGCAATCCCTCACTCTCTTCCTTTTAAATCTACTCAGGTCCTCATCGGATTAGATGATGCCCACTCAGACTGGAGAGACCAATCAGCTTCACCGAGCCCACAGATTCAAATTTCACCTGGAAATATCCTTATGGGGGTAGTCAGAAATAATATTTAATTTGGGCACGTGGGGCAACTTGACACGTAAATTTAATCATTACAGTGAACGAACAAGGATGGGAAAAACACAAATCATGATAATTATAATTTTCCTCTCCTTAAACAGTTCTCATTTCATTGCACTGAGAATCTTCAACTTACCTTTTTCTCATTCTTTACAAAATGCATAATCTGTAATGCATAATCTATCACTACCCTACTGTGCTATAGAACTAGAACTTACTCCTCTCATGTAACAGTATTTTGGTACCTGTTATGTAACGTCCCCATCTTTCTGCCTGTTCACTTATCCTTCTTCATGTCTAGTGACTCTTATTCTACCCTCTAGATCAACCAATGAAGTCAGCTTATTTAGCTACCACACATAAAGTGAGAGCAGGTAGTAATTACAATTTTAAAAATATTTATTTACGATTATTTTATGTGTATCAGTGTTTTTCCTGCATGTATGTAAGTGTACCAGGTCCATGCAATGCCCGTGGGGGTCAAAAGAGGGCATTGGAGCCCCTGGAACTGGAGTCACAAGTTGTTAGCCACCATGTGGATTCTTAGAACAGAACTCTTGTCCTCTGAAAGAACAGCCAGTATTCTTAACCACCGAGTCACCTCCCCAGCCCCAGAGCAGGTAGTATTTAAGACGTGTTTTTCTAAGGAAGAGAGAAACTATTATCCCTGATAAATGATTCAGCAAAATTCTTTATAGCATTATTGTTCGTGAATTTGGGGAGTTGATTTAATTCTAGGGATCAATTAGCAGCATTTCTCGTTTGACTGATCTCTCATGGGCTTTGATCATCATTCTTGGGTTTGGATTGTGATGCACAGTGTATTGTGTATTCATTTGCTTCTCAAATAAATATTTACAAAATGCCTACTAGGTGACACAATGGTGGTAGGTGCTACTGATTTAATAAAGAACATGCAAGTGTTTGTCCACTGGAAAGGCAGAATGGGGAATATTGGGAGAACCTATTTTGGTATGTCCAAGAAATGTGGTGTAAGCAGTAGCTAGGAAAGATTTATGTAAGTTATAAAACTTGCTCAGACTACATACAATGTAAGTAAAGAAAAAGTGCTGAGACTGAATCCTAACAGAAGCATGGCACCTTTAGAAGTTTTAAGCAATGAAAGGGCATGGTCATCTTTGCATTTTAGAAATGATACTTCATCTACAATCCAGATAGGAATAGCATAAGTTTGAAGCTGGGAGAGCTGGGAGGCTATTGTATTAACAGCATAGTACACAGAAAGAATACAAAATTATCTATAAGGTTCTGGAAGAGACCTCAAGGCTCACGAATCTTCCATGGACCCACCTTCACATCTAGAGAAGTGATTCTTTTAGTCCTAACAATGGTGGTACCATGACGGATGAAGAACAAACAACTGAAATTTGGAAAGCTCGGTAAATGGATACACAAGATGAGCAAAGGGAACTATCAAGGAGGAGCCTTTGCTATCTGCCCTGATCAGTCATCTGGGTGGTTAGAGTGTCTGAGCATTCAGATGCAAAACACAAGAGGAAGAGTGGATTGTGATGGCTCTACCATAAGTGAAGTTTTGCACTGACTGCGAAGTGGCTGTGAAGTATTTCAGTCTGAGGCTGGGGAAGTTGAAGCTATCCCCCTTTAATGTGGTTCTATAACATCCAGTCAGCGTGCTGAGGAAAAGCATAACGGCCGATGTGTCCAAATCAGGTACAGATTCAAGCCTGTATAGTAAGTGTTAAGAGAGCATTGCCTTGTAGTCTTCTCTTCTAACCTGAAAACCAATGCTGAGCTGTGTCAGATTCATACTTCTTTTCTGATCCTTCCATGCTAATACTGGGACATGTGCTGATCAGCTAGCAGGTTACATGGAAGGCTTTCCATTTTCTGAGGAGAATGAATTGTTGGTTGTGTGTGTAGGGTTTCTCTAATGTAGGTCAGTGTCTGTGCTCCTTTTGATTCTTAATCCACAGCCTGAACTGATTATGCAACCCACTGAGGACCTGCTAAATATAGTGCTTTAAAGTTCAACAGCAAATTTCCTTCCCCATTGTCCTTTAATTTGAAAATGGCTGAACAATTTTTCTTATACTTTTCATGAAATAAAGAAAGATAGGACTTCTAAAGCATATAAAAATCACCCTACCAGGAAAGTTTTAGGCAGTTATCAAATGACTTAAAACAGGAGATAATAATAGAGACTGTTTTGTAACCTAAAATACAGCATTTTCTACTGTGAACACTATAATTACTATTTACAGCTAGATTATGGGGAAATCTGTGGGTGTCATAGAATTTGGTTTCAGAATTATGGAAACTCTGTTTGCATAATTAAAGGGCTAGTTAGTAAATTCCCTCCTATTTTCTAACCTATTTAAGCAGACCATATATGTGCCAATATTTCTTTGCTAACTATGGTAATGGAGACAACCAACTTTAAATCTTCTATTGCTGAATAATAGCCATAATAACTGTGTATAATGTAGGGTTCATAATTAGTGAATATGCTGAGGTTTTTCTATAAGTGCATTAGATATGGCATGGATACAAATTTCTGCCTCATTAAATTACTTTATAGACTATATTTTGCTGCTTTTGCATATGTGATTTTCCCCCCTATTTGATAGCAGGATTACTTTACAGCTTCTTAATGAGAATACCTTTTTATTGGAACCTTTTCTGAAGTTTTATTGAAGCTCTCAGTGACCTATTTCTAATGATTTTAGAGCTCTGAAATGTTCTCTCCCTTATTTAAAGAGCTTTAACTTATGTTTGATTACTGACTTTGAAAGTAGACTCACTATCTAA
The DNA here is from genome assembly GCF_000622305.1 of Nannospalax galili. NCBI lineage: Eukaryota > Metazoa > Chordata > Mammalia > Rodentia > Spalacidae > Nannospalax > Nannospalax galili. Next base: position 3,489,024 of record NW_008334003.1, read on the forward strand.
TTTTAGGAAGTAAATCTTTTCATACAGGAGAAACAAATTCAAAAATAACCTTGCACATCACAGGATGCCCATGAATTATGGAAATGGTTCACTTCCCTGCAACATTTATTAGGTAAAGGGGAGGTGAAACCCAGAGATGTCTCCTCTTCATCTCATTTTGTTCTTCTTTGTATTTCTTCAGGAAAACTCCCTTTTAGCATCATCCTTAATAAATAATAAGATAAATATATAAGCTCACCGATGGCTCTGAGAGATGATTACAGTGACATCTGAGGTGTTCCGAATTTTGTGCTGCGAAAGCACAGATGAGTTGCAGGCACTGAGTGTCTGCGGAATGGGCAGAGGTTTCTAGCATCCAGGTGCCTCCTAGTCAGAAAAGGTGAATATTCAGATTTGGATATTGGAGCAGCTTTGAATCAACCTTCAGGAAATACTGTGATGTGGATAACGTTCCTCTCAGAAACCACAGAAAGCCAAATAAAAATCCTAGTGCCAAGTGTGGGGTACTGTCCCTCCAGCTGTTGGTCAGAAGTGACTGAGGCCCCCAGAACAACACATCACCATTGCCATTGCTCTTGGTTGCCCACCAGAACGTGATGCTAAGACCCTGTCACTGAAGTTACTATACACTTTGCTCATAGGATGTGAAGAAATCCAGCTGGCACTGACCAGGAAGCTCCCCCCAGCTGGATAGTTTTCATAGGACTGAGATGGGCTGTGCAGGCCGCTGGGGGGAAAAGTCAGCAGTCTTACCTGCCTGTGACCCTGTGAACTCCAGTTCATGACTGGCATAGCAAGATAAGTCTGTGAGCACAATAGCGGCATGAATGTAATGGGGATAACTTGCTACTTTCTGATTGGATTTCAGACCTACTTCACAGGAGAAATGGACATAGTACCAAACTACCTTTTAAATTCATATCACTATACTCATAGATTAGTATAGTTCTCAGGCCTCATCAGACAAATTTCTTTGTGCAGTGGGTTGTAGTTAACACAGAAACTCACAAGTGGTTAAAGTGCAGAGAATTCTTGGCCCAAAATGGGGACATCCATATCCCAACCTCCACTCCCAAGGCTCGGGGACCATTGTGGAAGAGGCGGACAAAAAGATTGCAAGAGCCAGAGGCCAGGGAGAACAAGGCTGGACATGAGAGGACCAATGCACCCGTGAACTCACAGCCGTTATGGTTGCCTGAACAAAACCTGCAGCAGATCAGGGCAACTGGCATGATGAGTGACGGGCTCACACATTGCCACGTCTTGGTGAGGAGCTTTGTATGGTTGATTGCATCTGAGGGAGGGAGGACTTACTTTAAGAATATGACCTCTGATAGGTCAACCATACACAAATTGGAGTCTGTAGGCTATAGAAAAATAAAAAAAGACAAAATTGAGAGAGGATGATGCAGAGGTGAGGGATGAATATAGTAGGATTTAAGGAATGTGAATATGATTAAAATATGTTGCATACATGTATGAAAATTTCAAAGAATTAATAAAAATATTTTATTAAAACATACTGTGTTGAAGGTAGGTATGATAACTCAGGATTTCAGCACTTGGGAGTCTGAGGCAGAAGAATTGCTGCATGCTCCAGACTGGCCTGCACTGAAAAAAAAAAAAAAAAAGAAAGAAAAGAAGAAAAGAAAAAATAAATAATGTGATGATTGAATTTGGCCGTGAAATGTAGCTAGAAAATCATCTACTACCCAGTACTGGAGAGAGCTATTTAATCTCTGTGAGAAGTCAGAGTGGTGGCGCACATATTAAGCTAAGCACCAGGAGGCCCAACATAAGTTTGAATCCAGTCTAGTATTTGTATTATTACACCAGTAGGATGTAGCCCTGGCCAGCAATGGGTACATAGACTCTGTCTTTTAAAAAAAGTCTTGGGCATTAATCCATATCATCATTATTTTCCCAATTAAAGTAGATTGTTAATTTAATTTCAGAAAAGGGGCTGGAGACATGGTTCAGCAGTTAAGAGCACAGGCTACTCTTGCAGAGGACCCAGGTTCAAATCCCAGCACATACATGGCAGCTAACAACTTCCATAACTCCAGTGCTAGGAAATCCGGCACCGTCTTCTGATCTCCGTGGGGACTGCACAACACAGGTGCACTTCTGTATACTTATATGCATACACATAAAATAAAAGTAAAATACTGAAAAATTAAACAACATAGAAACACATAATGTCAAGTAGAAATGTGTATTGTATATTGATTTCCTCCGTATCTTTAGCTGTTATGCATGCTTGGGTCTACATGTTTACATTTGTGTATGCATGCATGGTTATATGTCTTCATTTTTGTTTAACTTACATCACTTATTATGTCTCACAGTCCCTTTGGGCTAATGAATTTCAGCCTGCCTCATTCATGTTAAGAACTATTTACCACTGTGTCATATTTTATGTAGCCAGTACCAAGTATGAGTTACTACAATAGCAACGATATTAGTTTGTTTTCCCCTAAATTTTATATGTTGAAATCTTAACCTTCAAGGTGATGGCACTTGAAAGTAAGTCTTTTGGGATGTGATTAGGCCATGAAGATGGAGCACTCATAATTGGTCCCTATGAAAAAGGCCCAAGGTAGCTGTTTTGATTCTGTCATATAGAGATACAGCAAACAATTGCTCTCTGTAACCAGGGGCACTCAACAGGTATCTGTTAATGTCTTAATCTTGTACTTCAGAGGAGAGAGAGAGAGAGAGAAAGAGAGAGAGAGAGAGAGAGAGAGAGAGGGAGACTATTGACTATGTACCTCCACTGGTCTGAAACTCACTGTGTAGACCAGGCTGACCTTGAACTCATGGAGATCCCCTGCCTCTGCCTCCCATGTTCTGGGAATAATGACATATACCACTATACTTGGACCAGTGAAAAATATATTAATGCTGAATAGAAGCCATTCAGTTTATGATAGTCTGTCAGCAACCAAAACAAAATGTAACAGTTTCCTTATATTACAAATAATCCTGCAGCTAACTTCTAGATCCATGATCTTCTCTCATATATTCTCATAGAAGGTTGGTTTATTCTTTATTCCCATTTATCTAAATATTTTTCCATATATTGTATTTCTGAGGGATAGGTCCTAGATATGTGGTTATTAAATATTAGCATGAATTTCTGAAGTTTCTTTCCAAAACTGAACTAGTTTACACTTCTACCAAGAATTTAGTGCTTCTTATTTTTCTTTAATTTATCAAATTTATTTTTGTTATTCTTGAAATAGTGACCTTGAATATATTTTACCACTGTCAGCTCAGTAATTTCTTCAAGTTTTCCTGGTTTGTTTTGTGTGTGTATGTAAGAGAGAGTGTATTATGTTTATTTTTATGATTTTCCAGAATCTCATTATTCAGTTTAGCTGTAATCATTATTCAGTTTAGCTATCCTGGAACAGAACTCACTATGTAGACCAGGCTGGCCTTAAACTCACAGAGATCGGCCTGCCTCTGCCTCTCGAGTGCAGGGATTAAAGGTGTGTGCCACCACGCCCAGCAAGTTATAATGTTTGTGTCTATTACACGTTTTGTAAAACATTTTAAGGGATAAAGGGCTTATTGTGGCTCCTAATTTATTTAAAATTTGACCCAGTCAAATCTGGCATTATTTTTAATCATTTCTGTATTATATCTCTTGTGTTAGGCTTTACCTGATCAAAATTACAAAAGATTCTTTAAAATATTTTCAACACATATAGAATATGAAAATATTCTTTAAAATATTTTTAACACATATAGAATTTAATATTCTGTAGAGCATAATGGACTTTTGGGTGGTCACCACATCTGTCTTCTTTCCATGTACGTAGTTTCATCTGTTTCGCAGCATCCTGGGCAGTTGGGTGAGACCTGTAGCCCGTAGAATGAAAGTAGAAGTTTACATGTGTTTTCAGTCTTGGGCCACAGAAGTCTAAGAAGAGAGACCTTCCAGCGACTATGTAGGTTGTGTATTAAATATAACGGGGTAGAATCTGAAAACGTTCCAGTCCTGAGCTCACCAAGTGGAGAACCTCATGGGTCAACATCTACATTGAACATGTAAGCAAAGATGACCGCCCCATCCTTCCTTAGCACTGGGATGCCAAAGCCTGCCTTTTGTAACAACTGTGTGCACAATATCCAGAGTACGGCCTTGCCTTAACTATTTATTGACTGTAAGGACAGAGGTTCTGTGAAGGCAAGGCCATTAGCAGAAGACCAGAAAATGGAGGTGGTCCCTGTTAAGGAATTTTCACAAGCATGGTCCCCAAATCCAAAGCAGCTAGCAGTGAAATGCTGTAACCTGTCACCACAGAGCTGCAGCCTGGTGCCCAGTGACTCCAGCCTTTGACCAAGACTGGACTCAGCTCAACCAAGACAGCTCTAATTTTCATGACATGAAGCAGTATGTAATGTGGTTAAGTCTCAAAGACATTTAATGATGCTTAAATAGAAAAAAAAAGAAGAGAGACTGATTTATACATTTGAACACCAGGACAAATGAACCTTATATAAATGAAAAAGGGCCAAATAAAGCATTGCTTGACTTGATGTCAGAAAACTGATAATACAAGACTCTTACCAGATGATGTAAGAATGAAAATCTGGAGACACATGTAAATTGGATCTTGTTCCCAGATACAAGGTCTTCTTAGAGTGTCTGGGAATCTCCTGAGTTACAGCTTAAGAGGATTCAGAGACAAGGTCCTCAGTGCTTATAAGGGGTTCTGAACTGCTCAGTGTGAGGAATCGAAGCTCTCTGGGCTTCTCAGACAGTTGTAACTACTCCTCTTAAACTTTTCATCATATTGAATTATGCTTCTTCTCAATCTTTGAAAGTTTAGTTCAGGGTTATACCATCTACAGGAAACATTTTCTTTTATAGAACCTTTTCCAATCTCATACCTGTGTCCTCAATGCTTCCTTAAATGTTGGGATGATATCACATCACCATCATCATCACCACCACCACCATCATCATCATCACCATTACCACCATCACCACCATCACCATCATCATCATCATCACCACCACCACCATCATCATCACCATCACCACCACCACCATCATCGTCTTCATCTCCACCAGCACCATCATCACCATCACCACCATCATCATCCCCACCACCACCATCATCATCATCGCCATTACCACCATCACCTCCATCACCATCATCATCATCATCATCATCATCATCATCATCATCATCATCATCATCATCATCATCATCATCATCATCATCATCATCATCATCATCATCATCATCATCATCATCATCATCATCATCATCATCATCATCATCATCATCATCATCATCATCATCATCATCATCATCATCATCATCATCATCATCATCATCATCATCATCATCATCATCATCATCATCATCATCATCATCATCATCATCATCATCATCATCATCATCATCATCATCATCATCATCATCATCATCATCATCATCATCATCATCATCATCATCATCATCATCATCATCATCATCATCATCATCATCATCATCATCATCATCATCATCATCATCATCATCATCATCATCATCATCATCATCATCATCATCATCATCATCATCATCATCATCATCATCATCATCATCATCATCATCATCATCATCATCATCATCATCATCATCATCATCATCATCATCATCATCATCATCATCATCATCATCATCATCATCATCATCATCATCATCATCATCATCATCATCATCATCATCATCATCATCATCATCATCATCATCATCATCATCATCATCATCATCATCATCATCATCATCATCATCATCATCATCATCATCATCATCATCATCATCATCATCATCATCATCATCATCATCATCATCATCATCATCATCATCATCATCATCATCATCATCATCATCATCATCATCATCATCATCATCATCATCATCATCATCATCATCATCATCATCATCATCATCATCATCATCATCATCATCATCATCATCATCATCATCATCATCATCATCATCATCATCATCATCATCATCATCATCATCATCATCATCATCATCATCATCATCATCATCATCATCATCATCATCATCATCATCATCATCATCATCATCATCATCATCATCATCATCATCATCATCATCATCATCATCATCATCATCATCATCACCACCATCATCATCATCACCATCATCACCATCATCATCATCATCACCATCATCTGCTGCTAATACTTTTAAAAACTGTTATATGACTTGTGAGGCAGAGACAGGCAGATCTCTGTGAGTTTGAGGCCAGCCTGGTCTACACAGTGAGTTCCTGTCTCAAAAAGATAAAAAAGCAAAACAAAACAAAACACTAAAATTAATATAATTCATTAAGTTAGTTCAGAAAAACCAACAGCAGCAGCAACAACAAAAAACAAAAACAAAAACCTGCTCTGTGGAGAAATTTTAAGTTTTTCTCTGGATTTTATAATTTACTGCACATGATGGTGTAGCAATTACAAATATTTTACTTTATAAATGCATTTTGCATTCTATTTATAATTATTTCGCTTGTCTTTCAACTATTAATTCATTGATGGTTTACATCCCTTTTACCTTGAATCTCTGTATCCTTAGCACAAAAATGGTGATTATAGTAATCTGCACAAATGTTTGGGTGAATCTTGGCTTTGTCTAGGTTGATCTAGGTTTTAGATGTAGCTTTGATGTGATCATTTCAAAATAAACTGATGTTTTGGTTCCTAAAATGCAAAAGACGAGTATTTCTGGCAGTCGTTTTGTGAAACCTTCTAAAATATATGTCAAATTAAAACCCCTTGGGGATTTTAGTTCTCTTTTCTATATGTGTGTTGAATTCAAATTGGATGAAAGATTGATAGTCATGGATTTCTGCTGCTGGAGAAAATGGGATAAAACACTTCTTGGCCAAACAGTCACAGTTTTTCAACTTGCAAATTAAATTATAGTGTAGATTTGCTATCTTGCCCCCATTAACTTCTTGCCCTTCTGGCTTTCTGAGCCCATGGGGATCAGATTTCCCGTGGTCCAGTTTAACAGACTATTGATCATCCCTCTTCATGTCTGTACCCCCTCATGTCTCAGTACAAACTGGCTCATGTCAGGTGCAGGGGGAGCCTGAGAGAGGAAGACAATTAACTTGCACTCACATCGAAGGTAGGTGTATCGTAAAGGGAAGGGGGTCACCTGGGGTTGGATGGCCCAGGCATTACTAATTTTTGGTTGTAAACTTCTGAGGAAACGTATTCTAAAGTGTTAGAAGCATAGGTAAATAGATTTTTTAAAAAATATGTCTTTGTGTACTTGGTTGAAATAGATTGGAAGATAACTCAAAAGATGGCAATGACCATTCTAAAGATTTACACAATTTAAATTATATCTTAAAGGTGGAATTATATATTATTTTAAACAATTTTTAAACATCTATTTGTGCAGGAATGTGTGTAATTATGTGCTCACAATGTTGGAAACTTCTTAGAAACCATGGAAATGGCATGTGAGGCGACAGGACTTGAGCAATTTGTCCTGTGATGCCTGTGTTGTGCTTTCCTTGGAGACCCTAAGTATTTGCCTCCATGAGTCACTTCTAGTTGTAACCTGAAGAAGTTGTAACCTGTTATAAACTGTTTGCAAACAAGTATTTTTTTTTCTAATGCTTGCAACATTGACTAAGTGTTCTTTCTAGGCAGGGACAGGAATCCCCAAGCACATGCACAGCCACTCCCGTGTATTCTGCTACTTGTCATTGAAGAAATACAGAAAACTGAGCATTAAATAAAGCTCTGAACATCGACAGTCACCCCAACAGTGATCAAGAACCATGCAAGTAGTAACTGCAGGTCTTGGTGCTTTAGTTCTTAGTTCATTCCATGGAAGCTTGGAGGTGTTCTTAGGGGATAGTGGAGAGAGTGCTCCCCAGGTAACTATCCTCTGACACCTGTGGTATGCAGTAGTCTCTGAGGATGACCTGCGGGGGTTGGGGAGGATATGGACTCTATTGAAAATCGTTGGCTTATGTAGCAGGAACTCTTGTTTTGGTTTTGTGTCTCATTTATGTTTATTTCAGTAAATTTTTTGACTATGTAATCTTTCCATCCTTCCTTTAACATGAGTAGTAGGGTAATATCAATCAATTATTTTGAGGAAAAGGAAATGAATAGACATAGTCTTAGGGAAGGTAGCTTGTTAGAGTAAAAGACATATCATAAGGAAATCTAGAACTTTTCCATTCTGGCATTGTAGATTATTTAAAAGGTGTTTAAAACCACATTTTCAACATGAGGTAACTTGTACTAAGATCTAAATTAGTTCACATGACTTTCAAGAATGAATCGCTTTAAGTTGGATTTCTCTTTTTCTGTCATTAGAGGTTGTAGAACTAAACCAGTTCAACATCTGCTTTTCAGCATTCTGTGTCAGGAGCATCGCAGATAAGTGAAATGAGAACTTGGTGCCTGCCGTTGGCATTATTATTTAATACATAGTCTTACCCGAAGGACAGAATTTTAGGAATGCCGTTTGGTTTTTTTAATTGAGGATTCAAGGAAAGAAGGAAAGCTACGGGTAAACAGACTTGCTGGCTTGAAGACTGCCTGGAGGGACAAGAGCAGTGATCTTGTGCAATGCTCTCGTGATGCTAACTGGGATTGATGGAATAATAGTCCGTGAGGTTGGGCTGCCAAGAAATGCTGATTGATAAATTCTGATCAGCACAGTTACCAGCAGGGTTATGAGGGGGTCTTTTGGTTTGATGTGAGGGTTTAGCCTTTGGAAGCACTGCTAACTCTTTTGGGGCCAACATAGTCTGGTGCCAGAATGGAGCCCTAAAGGCCTCCGTGTAGGTGTGTTGAACTTTCCAAAGCTGAGATGGAACAGGGTTTGCTCTGGCTTCTGTTGGAACAAGTCAATTTATGACCAGAAACCACCCAATCTGCTGAGATATTCGTTTGATTTTGAGACTCCTGTATGCTTTAGACAACCATGTTAAATAATACAAAACCTTTCCAGCAACCTGGATACTAAAATGAAAAGCAAAGGAATTTTGTCATAAATCTCTTCATCTCCAGCCTTTTATAGAGCACCTGCATCTTATTCATGTTTATCATTGAGTGAGTAGATGAACGAGTGACTGAAAGTTGTTTGATGTGAGGCCCTTTAAGATCCACATAGGACTAAGATTACGTTTTTGTACTAAATAAGAAGGAGGACCAACGAGCACACTAATTGAAGTTCTCCTTGTTGCCAACTTTTTAATTAATTGAAATCAGCATGGTTCCTTGTCCCGGAATACCTTGAACAATTGCTGGCATAGCATTGTGCTAATTGCTTGTGTGACTGACTGGAGACTTGCACCATGGCTACTGCGTATACTCAGGAAGCTGCCTCATCATCTACCCTGAAGTTCCGCATTGTGTCTGAAGACGTTCTTTATCTCAACAGTGATCCTTCCTTTGAATCTTGGTGGTGCGTACCGTCTTCACAGCTTGTATAACTTCACCTTTTTATATACGGCATCTAGAAATGACAATGACTTACCTTCATCCACTTCTGGGGATTTATCACGAAGGAAGAGTTAAAAGTACTAGATGGGGTTTTTTGGAAGATGCTCATTACACTGTGAATTTTAAGACTGAAGCTGCCGTGCACGGCTTCAAGAGCTTAGGAACACAGCTGGGTCAAATTTCCTCAGAACACTAATGAACGTGAGATGCTGTCCTGCATATCGTTTCTAGAGTTCCTCTCGCAAGTCAAACTCAGTGTTCCACACATATTTATTGAATTCAAATAATTCGTTAGTATAACTTCACCGAAAACGTTTTGTAAAATCTATTTACTTCACCAAAGGACCAGCTTTCTCAAGCTGTTATTCCTGTCACTGATATTAGAGTGACTTCAGAAAATGTGAAGATCAAAATCAGGGTCTTGCTTATCATTAGAATTACCTCGGACAGCAAGAAATATGGCTATTGCTTTTTTTGGTGTGCAGAGAGAAGACACATTTCTCTCCCAGGTGACACCATCTTGTGCTTCCTTCACAGCAAAGTGGAAAATTTACTCCCAAACATTGTAACTGTCAGCAGCCGGCTCCTTCAGTGCTCATAGCAAGCTGTTCTCCCTATGACACATCAGAGTGGCTGTTCCTCCTTAGGATATTCTAGAGACTGAGATTGCATCTTAATTATGTATTTTTGAAGTAATTTTTATCTTGAGACCACCCACCTTATCCCTTGATTTGGTTTTAGGTGGTTTTCAATCAATTTAAAACGTCCTAGGGAGTAACATTCTTTTTAGAAAACTCCATGGGCCTCTGTGGAGAAGAGTGCTGCCTCATTCCACTAACTATCTGTGTTTAAGTCTTTGACACATCTATCCAAGACATATCTGCTTTATTTTGGGTGGATTATTTTTGTGGTGTCATTCATTTTATTTTTATAATACATTTTTCTTGATAGAAATTAATATAGTTACTAGGAAGCTACTAAACGCTTAAAATGATAGCCTGCTTCTTTGAGCACATAGCTGTCCTGGCACTCAAAATGAAATTAAAGTCCAGAAATGACTGAAGTGCTTGGTATTCACTTGGAGATTATGTTGATATTAAAATTATGGTTATGGAGTGAATCAAGATGGAGCATCAGATAAAGGTACTTGCTGTACAAGCCTGGTGACTTTAGTTCAACCTCTGGAGCTCATGTAAAGGTGGAAGGAGGGAACTGACTCCACAGAGTTGTCGTGTGGCTTCCACATATGCCACATGACATATTCACGCATCCTTCACCATGCGCACACACATGTGCACAGTAATAATAAAATAAAAATTAAGGTTATGAAGACAGTATTTTGTAAAATTACTAAATAATAGAAATAAAGACAAGGCATAAATTTATGTGCGTATGCATTTGTGTTCCACTATGTATTCCAAAATATGTTGCATAATCACTTAGTTTTTGGAAGGGCATATAGACCATTACTGGAAAGTCTTAGATAATCAAATGCGGTGTCCGCAGAATGGTACAATGCAATTCTTTGCTTTTTGCTTCAAGTCACTGTTTGATCCATTATGAGTCCATATGGATGCAGTTCAGAAAGTTTCTCCTGTCTGGGCTTCTCCCGTGTCTCCTGTCTGGGCTTCTCCCGTGTCTCCTGTCTGACTTCTCCCATGTCTCCTGCTGTCTGGGCTTCTGCCTTCTCCCATGTCTGACTTCTCCCGTGTCTCCTGTCTGACTTCTCCCGTGTCTCCTATCTGGGCTTCTCCCGTGTCTTATGTCTGACTTCTCCCGTGTCTCCTGTCTGACTTCTCCCATGTCTCCTATCTGGGCTTCTCCCGTGTCTTATGTCTGACTTCTCCCGTGTCTCCTGTCTGACCTTCTCCTGTGTCTCCTGTCGACTTCTCCCGTGTCTCCTGTCTGGGCTTCTCCCGTGTCTCCTGTCTGACTTCTCCCATGTCTCCTGTCTGGGCTTCTCCTGTGTCTCCTGTCTGACTTCTCCCTTGTCTTCTGTCTGGGCTTCTCCCATGTCTCCTGTCTGACTTCTCCCGTGTCTCCTGTCTGACTTCTCCCGTGTCTCCTGTCTGACTTCTCCCGTGTCTCCTGTCTGGGCTTCTCCCGTGTCTCCTGTCTGACTTCTCCCATGTCTTATCCTCTCTGGGCTTCTCCCGTGTCTTATGTCTGACTTTTCCTGTATCTTCTCCTGTCTGACTTCTCCCGTGTCTCCTGTCTGGGCTTCTCCCGTGTCTCCTGTCTGACTTCTCCCGTGTCTTCTCCTGTCTGACTTCTCCAGTGTCTCCTGTCTGACTTCTCCCGTGTCTCCTGTCTGACATCTCCCATGTCTCCTGTCTGACTTCTCCCCTGTCTCCTGTCTGGGCTTCTCCCCTGTCTCCTGTCTGGGCTTCTCCCATGTTTCCTGTCTGACTTCTCCCATGTCTCCTGTCTGACTTCTCCCATGTCTTCTCCTGTCTGGGCTTCTCCCGTGTCTCCTGTCTGACTTCTCCCATGTCTCCTCCTGTCTGACATCTCCCATGTCTCCTGTCTGACTTCTCCCGTGTCTCCTGTCTGACTTCTCCCATGTCTCCTGTTTGACTTCTCCCATGTCTTCTTCCTCTAACGTCTGTTGGTTCATTTTCAGCTTTATCCCAGGGCTAGATTTCTCTTTCCTCTTGGCTCTGGCCCTGGATTCCATTTAGTTTTTTTTTTTTTTTCTTAAAGTGGAGAGAAAGAGAGAAGAGAGAGAGAGAGCGCTGTTGTGCTTCACAGGTGGATGAGCACCCATGAGATAGGCAAGTCTTTCAAATATGAAGTTGATCTGCCTCTTAGAATGTGGTGGTTCTTTATGTCTCATTTTGGCCTTTGTTCCTAGTGGTGGGGTCATTTGCTTTTCTACAAAAAATGAGTGAGATAAGAAGGAAACTCTATTCTCCATGTTTACAAGGGATGAATCAGAAAGGAATCTCACTGAAAGATTTATGCTACATATATCAGAGGAGCAAATCATACTTAGTTTTCTTTTTTGTGTAATTTCCAAAGTGTGTTTATGAGTTGTGTTACATTTATTTTAAGCAAAAATATGCAATAAGAATGTTTCAAAATCTGGAGGTTGAAAAGACTTTGCATTTTATTGATAAGTAGGTTGAAAATTCCATACCATTTAAATGAGGTATTCAACTTGTAAACAACTTGTGAGCCATAGAACCAGGGCTAATGTCATTCCCCAGGGAGGCAACACTTGTGCCCGGCAGGTAAGCACTGTTACACCTCAAATAGCTCCACCATTCTCTATGCATTACATGGAGACATCTCTTTGCCCTCATGCCTGGGTTTCCTTATTTATTAAATCGAGATAGCTGGTTGGACTGTGGTGTGTGTGAAAGCAATATTACCTAAATAGCACATGTAAAGTGTTGACAGCAGATGCTCCCAAATAATGTTATTCGTAAATGTAATTTCTCCTCTTTCTTGGTTATTCTAGTTACTGCTGCAGAGCCTTGCCAATATACCACCAGCATCAGCTCTTGAATTATGCTAACTTGCCTATATTATAGTTTAAATTGTTTTCTCTCAAAGCATATGTTGGAACCATTTGAGACCTTAGAACCTTAGAATATGACAATGGAGATAGGACCTTTAAATATATGTCAAAATTAAAATGGGGCCACTGTGGTGTCCCCAGGCCAGTCTGGCAGATGTCTGTACGAAAGGAGGAGGAGAACCCTGGGGAGTGGAAACCCAGTAAGGAGATGCTGCCAGGCCAGGAGAAGGGCTGTGGGGTAAACTAGCTCTGCTGATGCCTTGAGTTTGACTTCCAGCCCCTAGAGCTGTGAGGAAAAATGACACATTTACTTCTTCAATTTATGGTTTTTATTTTTAAATGATGGCCTTGGAGAATGATCACAGTTCTCGTGTTTAAACAGAAGCTAAGCTGCGCAAAGGAAAGCACGGCGGTGCACTCCTTTGCAGTGTGGATGGTGAGCATAGGTTTCTTGATGAACATTCGCTTTTTACCTCCCATGGCAGCTCAGATTCGAAGCCACAGACAGGGCTGCTGTGATAATGAACATTATCTGCGATGGACTTTTCCTTTTGCAAATAGTGTCTAGAGCCGTCCTTCTTATGAAGTCATAGCAGTAAATGCAATTAGAGCTGAAAAGATTATTCGTTATTGCTTGTCCAGACATAGAAAATTAAATCTTCAAATGTAGTTTTTGAAATTAAGATTAACGATGAAGAATATCTGATTCCCTCATACACTGATGACCTCATGTTGTCTGAGACTTAAGTGTGGGGGCTTCTTGCTATTTTTGCATTAATGAGTATGATTGAGTTATTTAAAATGTAGTTGGGATAAAGGATTAACTTGTTTATGTTGGAAGTTTGCCTTGTATTTTGGGAGGATCAAAAGCAGGCATTTGTGAAAGAAAAAGACAATTTTTTTCTTGACTCTAAAAAATTGCATTTGATTTTTGTTTTCTGGATTATGGGAAATATGGGAAAAATGAGTTATCCTAGTTAATTTACAGCAGAGACGTCAAAAGATGAAAATATTTGCTTAAAAGGCAAATTCAGTGAATGAGAAATGTGCTGAGCAGTTAAGGAAATGTTTATTCCTGTGAAAAATACAGGAAAACTGTGCAAGGAATTGACAAGCTGCTTCACTTTGAATAGGCATGATTTTCACGTGTTGTCTCTACAATGCATGCATGCACATGTACAAATAAGGAAGAAATACTTTTCTACTATCTCGTTATCAGAACTTTTTGAGTAATTTTTGAGTGTTAATTAAAATCGTAGTATTTTATTTATATAGCTATAATAAGTAAGACCGTCTTAAATAATCTCCAACATACATTCCAGTGCCAACATTCGACAATTTTATTGTACCTGCCAATATTTTAAAAAGTATGGAGCAAGTGTGAGGTCATTCAGGGAGGCTATTGGTCATGCTGGACCTGCCGGCTTCTAAAGCTAACCTCTGCAGACGGGGCGGCACTTGGCTCATGAGTTCAAACATCAAGGCTGAGCTCCAAAGGTTAGGACCTGCAGGACCAGGAGAGTAGGGGAGTTCGTCAACACTGCAGAGACTCACACAGTTGCCGCTGGAAGGAACTGATTAACATTTCCCGCACTGCTTTAGAGCTATATAGTCCATATGTCCATGGTGTAACCTTCCCGTATCTTTCAGGTCTTTGTATCTGATTAGAGAGTTAGAGAAACATGACAGTACTTGGCTGCTGAAGTAGACAAAAATCCCTGGAGTAACAGCAGTATCTTAAATCCATTGTTTCCCTCCTCTGTAGAAAAGCAGTGCATTTGATTTTATCTTTTCCCCCACCCATCCTTTTATGCCATTTCTTCTCTGTTATTATCAGAATCTAACTGCCTTTAGGGAATGTAAATATCATGCGGGTGAGACACAATGCTTTCTTATTACCTATGACCTCATCTGGCAATAATGACACTGAAAGATATCTGTTTAATGAATGAATGAATGAATTCATAAATGTTGAAATTTATAACTACAGCTAAAATGATATGTGCTTCAGTTCTCATTAGTCATGGGGAAAGAGCTTGGAAAGCAGAGACCAATATATACATGCACGTGTATTTATAATTCATCAGGAGACATAGCTATTTTTACTTTATCCCAAAATAAAAGCTCTGTGTATCTCATTATCTCCTTGATCAGGTTCAAGATAGGATGGGTATGACAAAGAAAGACAAAATCAGAAACTCTTCAGTTTCTAGGTATTCCTTTCAAAAAGGGTGGGTGCTTTTAACAGAAAGTCTATGGCAAATATTCCTCATAGAGAGGAGGGACTGGAGACAGGCGAGTTGGGCCTCAGTACGACTTGCTTCAAACACGGCTGTCTGCAGGTGGCTTAGCTTTGGTCTCCCCCGACCCCCAGGTAATTATCCCAACGTTTCTCTGCACATCTGAGTTTTTTGCACACTTTCTATGCTTGACACAACTGAAAAACTGTGTAATAATCATCATCCAAATGGGAAGCAGCCTAGCAGTCTGCCTCCACAGAGATAGAGGAAATCAGCTGCCTCAAAAGGCTCTTTTTTCACCCCTGCCCTCGTTAAACACACAGGCTATGGCATTTCATTATGAATCTGTACTTCTCACTTTGCGGTGGTCTGAAGACAACGAAGGTCATTCTGTCAGATTCCACTCTTGGCGTTCCCACCCACTCCAGTGCAGCCGTCCCTCAGCGCAGGGTCCTCCCGGTTCTGCACTGCACTTCGGCTTCCTCCGCCCTGGTACCAACTTGCATCGAAGCCACACAATATTTAATTTGAAATTTTGTTAATTTTTGTCTTTAGATTACATAAATTCAGAGTCAAACAATCATGTGCCATATTTGATTCTTCTTTTTTTCCAAAAGGAAATTTATATTATTTAGTGGACTTTCACATTTTTCTTCTTTCTTCATTATGTTATAGTTAGAGATTTGCTTTTTTGCCTTTTGTAGGAA
>NW_008334003.1:3505494-3524235 GCF_000622305.1 Nannospalax galili
TCCACGGTGCAAGAAATTTACTTCTACAGAGGATACTGTTCTTCTGGGCTGGCTTGCATTCTGGGCTGGCTTACTTGTTTGCAAGGTGCTGGTCTCCACCACAGCTAGTGGCCCCCATTACCCTGGTGGTATCAGTGACCAAGGGGGAACATGGGTTTGTCTTTCTAGCCTCATCTACCCTGGTAATTCATTTCATCTTCCATGATAGGCTGGTCACATACCGTTTGACACCACGCATTCCAGATGTAGGCTTACTTTGCCTAGTTTCCTGGACTCTCTCCTCTTCGCTATAGTCTATCACATGTTCTGTTTCTTTTGGCTGTGCATCCGTCTTATATATTTCCACAAGGTGCTTGATTTTCATCTGCATAAATATGATTCATTTTGCCACATAATTTGACGACAGTCACTGTCAAAAACATATAATTTGCTTGTGGTTTAAATAAAAACGTAGATGTTTAAATCAAAAGCACGTATTTTAATGTATTATTTTTGAAGCAATAAAAATGTACTAATAAATTTTGGTACAATTTTGTGAATGTGTCTTACAACACTATTTGGCACCAGATCCTCTGAGAGAGCAAAGTAAAGCATTTATCAGCATGATTTCCTTTGGAAGTCTGGGTTTCCTCTTGTGCAGTACTCAGACATGTGATGTGTCTAATTTTCTACTTCTGGGCTTCATTGTGCTTCTAGTGTCTCTTGGAATCCAGCTACAGGGCCGGTCAGAATAAGAAGAGGACGGCCTTTCCTGAGAGGCCATCCTGCAGCTGGCGGAACCCAGGCACTCGCTCCCTCCTGCCGCTTGTCCCTAGCATTGCAAACGGAACTCAAGATTTATTTTTCTAGTAAAGTAGCTCTAAAACTTAAAGTGCTGATTAGACTAGTTAAGACTTGAGGTGACTGGAACATTGATGACGCAGTTGGATTGAGCGGATGGTGACACTTGCCAATTAAATAGAAATAAATCAGGTTAAGTTCAAGTTAGGCCAATTCACTTCAATTCAATTCATTTCAACATACAACTTTTGAGCACCTATATGTCAAATACAGGTTCTGAATCATTTACAGTCTAACAGCCAGAGTAAGCACATGAAATAAATTGAAATGTAGTTCAATAAGTATGGTAACAGAATTATGTGAACATAATTAACTGAAATAAGTAGCGTATGAATTATTACTCAACATGTGCATGCACACATGCCTGTGTGGTCTATGGTGAGAGTCTTAAGAAGCACTACAGATTTTAAAAAGATGAGAAAAACAAGGTGAGTTTGAGGGTTGCAGCTGAGTTTAGACAGAGAACACTGCAAACTCTGTCATAACTGCTACAGTCTTACACAGAATCTTATGCTAACATTAGTGATCTTAGTTGTTTTAATACACATATTTTCAAGTTAGTTTTTTTAATAAAATTGAAGATTTCAAAGCAGTTATGTTTTAAAAGCCTGCATAAGCTAGGAGACAAGCACCTGTGAGCTGGCGTTCTGGGTCCTGCCGTCTGAGGGGCATGGTCTGGATTTGTGAAAAGAGGTCACTCCTTTAGAGCACCAATTACTAGTCTATCAAGGAAGTCAGTAACAAATGACAGAAAAACAAAGTGAGCATTAACGGAGACCTGGGTTTAATACGTCATTCAGACATAAGAAGCTTTTATTTGGGTTCTAAGTCCTCTGAAGTATGGACACCTCTCATATGTAAACTTCAGGGTTAACTGAAGTTATTATTAAAGATAAAAGAACTGGTTTTAAAGCATGTTTTGATTCTAGAGAATGACCAGGATCATTGAATGGGTACTGGAATAAACATGTGCTTTGGAGCCAGGAAGTCTGTGTGGACCCTGTCTGTACTTCGTACAAGATCAAGAGAGTGAGAGGATCATTTCTTTGGGAACTCTCACTTGCAGCATGCCTGTCTTGTGGAGCTATAAGGATCAATGCAGTCATATTTTCAAAATGACTGCAGAATTCCCAGATCATAGAAGGGATTCGAGACGAGCTTCTGAACCCCTCTTGCTTTATTCTGATCAGCAGGAGCTGATCAGTGTCTTACGTAGGGAGCCTCAACTATGGAATTAAGAACTTCTGATTATTCTTAGACCCATAGACTGTTTTGTGGCTACCATGGCAAAGGCATGCCAGATCCAGTGAGGCAGAGAGGTGAATTAAGGCAGCACATCATCAAAACATTTGGACTGTTTTTTTTTCCCAAGATAAAGTCCTTTAACAAACAGGTGACATAGGGGCTTCTGCTGCTTCTCTATCTCTCCTGACCTTTCCGTTCTGCTTACCTGTTTTTAACACTGGTATCTCACAGCCCGAGGAGTCAGCACACTTGCTGATAAAGGGGCATTTCTTATACAAAGTAATTCTCTTGCATCTCGCTTTAGTGCTAAGATTTATGAACTAGGGTTTGTAGGGAGGAGTCTTCATTTGAAACCTTCAGTACTTTCATAAGGACACACTGTACTACATGTATAAAATAGCACCATAAATAATATTGCAAGAGACCACGTAGCTCAGCAGGCTCTAAAATGATCTGAGTGTGGGAGTCTCTAAGATTTAAAGAATGCGGATGTCATGTTATCACACCCAGTGTATACTGGGAGTTTTCTATTTTTTAATGGACAGATTTATTCTCTTTAGTCACCAATTCAGGCTCAGCTTCAGATGGGCTAAACTTCTTTGCTTTGTGGTAGACGACATGAAGGACACTGAAGGCTGGGATTGGAAAGACCCTTCTATCTGTTTTGCTAGTGTGATTCTTTCTTTATTAAGAAGTCACGGGGCCAGGGATGTAGTTCTGTAGGTGAACACTTGCCTAACATGTAGGAGCCCTGAGTTTTATCATCAGTACAGTATAAAACAAAGTGTGGCGATCAGAAGTTCAAGGTCATCCTTGGCTACATAGCAAATTCAAGTTTAACCTTAGCTATACGTCTTTAGCACAAATAAACAAACAAAACAGCAACAAACTAAAGTTGTTAGCAATGATAGTACAGGTGTCTAGTTGGTATTACAAGGATGCTGAGAAACTGAAAATCAGAGAGATGCAGGAACAAAGCTCAGCTTGTAACTCAATAACTGTGCTATTGGAAGCTTACTTTCTGTTTTGAAGATCTATAAGATAAAGTTAACACTAACCTTGATACACTGAGACAGCATGTAAAAACTGTTGAGCAATATCTTTGGTACAAAGTTGGTGCTCATTCCAAAATGGAAGCCATCATACAAATCACAAATAAGTGTAACGTGGCACATAGACTGTCAGTCCCCCAGAGACATGTCTGTTTCCCCAGCCAATTGCTGCGGCATGTATTATGTGGAATGTAATTCTCATTTCTGGATTAGTGGCATTTTGATCTCTCAATCTTGTTTGCTACACAGTGAAAATAAAGAATAACTACACATTTAAAAAAAATCTGCAAAAGTTTTTTTCCCCCAGTAAAATAGGACTTGGCAAAAGTTCAATCATTAAAGACAACGACCACTGAGAGGAAGCAGGGAGATTTATGGGACATAAGCAACAATCCTTCAGCGCAGTAATAGTATGTTACAAACACAAATAAGAGAAGCTAGTAGAGAAATGCAAAAGGATGTTACTTTTCATGTCTAGGGTATGTTTTCAGGAGAGCATGTAGGTATGAGTGGTCAGCACTGGTGTCTGTGATTATAAGAATAAGCTGTGATACCTGGCTCATAGTAAGCCTGGTAATGTGACAGACAGGCACTGAGAGACCTGATGTGGAAAGGTGGTGATGAAATTGCACTCACTGAGACAAAATGTTTTTATCCCGCTGTATATTTCCCATAAAGTCAAATAGAAGGCAACGTTCTTTGGAAAAACAGTCAGTGACTTCCTGTGCTGCTGACAGTCTCTACCCCAGTTGTTACATACACTCCTTGGAACAGCAGTCAATGCCATTTCATGAAGAAACAAAAGAGTTCACATTGTCAAATAGATTTGAAAATACTGAACATTAAATCCCCACTGATACTTTCATCATCTACATTAGCACAGTTGGATTCTGGGAAACCTGCTTTATGAAATAACTAGTCAAGGGGGGAGTTTAGTGATTCCCTAATTAAAAATATTTTTATTGATTTGAGGAATTTATACAATATATTTTGATCATATTCAACCCCCCTCCCCCACCTCTATACCGCTTTATTACCCCTTATGTCCTCCAATATTGTTTGCCTTTTAAAAAATCATCAGACTACATTTTTTTAGCTATTGAGAATTTCATACATGAATGTTGTCCTTGCTTTATTTCCTTCCTTCCTAGTCCCCCTCCAACTCCCTCCGTGTCCTCATCTTAATTACATGTCCTCCTCTTTGATTATCGTTGCATAAACATACATACATTTATATAGATATATATTGTGTTCAGTCCATTTAGTGGTGTTCATGTGTACCTGTGTTGAGGGCTGCTCACTTGGGATTAGCTAACCTCTCAGGGAGCCGGTCCCTGGAGAAAACTGATTCTCCTCCCTCAGCATCCACCAATTGCCTGTAGTTCTTCATCTTGAGGTGGGACCTTGTGATATTTCCCCATCCACCTTGGCATACCAACTGCTTTGGCCATTATGCAGGTCTTGTTAGACTACCATACTGTGAAGAGTTCATTGGTGCAGCTTCCCTATCCTGCCTAGAATACATTAACAAGCAGCAGGTATCTTGTCTCTCTATTAATATTTGTCTTTCTTAAAGAGCTATTGAGTCTAATCTATGTTCCCCAAGTGCTCCTGGGTGTGGGTCTATCCCTTGGAGTATGGCCAACTTACCAGGTGTCACACCAGTAAGGAAAACTATCTAAGCAACTATCAGTTTTCTAATTTTAACAATGGATTCCTCGTTAAGATATTTTAATAAACATCCCCTTTAGCTAGTGTCCTTGGAAAGAAACCTTGATATTTATTATCTGGAAAAAAAAGTTTCAATGTATGATCACAAAAAGGTACGAGCTATTTTGGAGAGCTGGGTGTTTACAATTTTGTCTCCTAACGTAGACACTAAGTTTTCTCAGGGTTGATCTTTAGGGTCACCGATGAGGGATCTATTGGAAGCTTTGGGTTTCTGCTTATGATTAGTTGAAGTAATTTTCTTGTATTATACTGTTAAGTAGAAACCATTTTATTGTGTATATTAGGCACTAGAGATAGATGTTATTGTCTGACAAAATCTTTTAAAAATTTTCTTGTACAGTTTTCTAGTCCTGATGCTGTTTTCTTTTTAACTAAAACTATTTTCTTAATTTGAGCAATTCTCCAGGTTGAAGAAAAGTTGTTCGCACTGTTATACTTGTCAGGAGTAAATGGGACTTGGGAGAATTCTTTGAAATAGGAAACATTTGAACAGAATATCATCTTGCTTTCAGCTGTTTGTATAGATGCAATTTCTGCAATTCTGCACCTCACAGCTCTAATTTCTCTTCATCTGCGACTCAGGCTTCCATCAATAATCCTTCTACTAAAATGTACTTGACAAGAGAGGTAGAGTAGACGCCCTTGTAATATCTCCTGAATGTCACTCAGCAGTGATTTGTAATCAGGTTTATACATTTCAGGAAGAAAAATGTGAAACGAAATAGAAGATTCAATCCATGTTAGTCTAGATTAGACAAGGGTACTGTAAGGACCATTTTATAAAATCACATTTTGATTAGACAATGGAGATTTTTATAAAACCCCCCAAAGCTTAGTGATTTCTAGATTCCCCATATACATATACATATATGTACACACACACATACACACACGACCCATCCAGTCATGTTCTCCAATGTAGGAAAGAAATGACTGCTTTCTGGATCCAATTACATCTGTCTGAAGTGCTGTGCTATCTAACACATCTTTCTAGTCTGCAAACTATGAAACATTTATTCTTCCATCAGTATTGGAAAAATGGTTCCAGGCCAGGAACTGGGCTCTTTCCATCTTCTGAGTTTCAGTAGCTTATGGAGTAAGAGACTATAATAATTGATTGGTAATATATTAGGAAAATATAACAGGATGTTATTTCTGGCATTAAAATGCTATATTTTATTCATTTTAATCTTTCTGTTCAGTTAATTAGAGGTCTTAAAATTATTCTGATTATTTTGAAAACATTTAAAGAATAAGCACATTTTAAAAGCCATGTAATACATTTTTTCTCTCAGTTTATAATAGACGATACTATTTGTTAATTTTTCAAAGAGCATTAGGATTCTATGGGAAAGAATATTTACCCTGGACTCTTTCCCCCCTGCAAAGACATTATGTCTATTTGTCTTACACATGCTTACTACACAGTAAAAGAACAATGTGTATTAAACATTGGAAGAAGAAGCAATGAATGTATAATAAACTCTTTGAGTAAATGTAAGGATTAGATGAGCTGAGGCAAATGACCATAGTGGCCACTCTCCTCTCTTGAGAGCAAATTGCATTTTTTGAGGAATTCCTATAAGCTCATGATTGTAACAGATGAGACTTACGCATTTTCCCATGGGGGTCTAGTGGACCAACTGAAAGAGATTACTATGGAAGTGGAGAAAGTGAGGCCTCTGCATCCAGTTAACGGGAGTTCAGATTACCCTCTTGAATTTGTAGTCATTTTTATCCTTTCAAACCTTTAAAAAATGTTTTCATTATTATTTTTTAATGTATGTAAATGTATTGCCTGCATGTATGTAGGGGAACCCATGTCATGAAATGCCCTCAGAGGTCAGAAGTGGGCATTGACTTCCCCTGGAACTGGAGTTACTGACAGTTGTTAGCCCCCATGTGTGAGCTAGGAATCAAAGCCAGGTCCTCTGCAAGAGCAGCCAGTGCTCTTAACTGCTGAACCATCTTTCCAGCCCTCTCTCCTTTCAAATAGTATATTGCCAAATTATAGTTGTGTGTATTTGAGGGTTACAAAGTGGTGATTTACATTTTGCATACAATGTGAAATCACCAAACCAAGCCATTCTGTCTATTGCCTTCAACATTTGACATCACATGTGATGAGACTGTTCAGTGTACCCCGGTGACAGTGACCATGCAGAGTTCAGCTTTTCACTGTACTCAGGTAAGTCTGACTTTGGAGACCTGTTCCAGCAATATCAGCTGGTAAAGGAACACAGGCAGTAAGCGAGTGCTGTGGGATTCTACCATATATTTCCTCAGAGGTGGGGAGAGCAGGAGAGAGAGAGGAGAGAGAGAGAGAGAGAGAGAGAGAGAGAGAGAGAGGAGAGAGAGAGGAGAGAGAGAGAGAGAGAGAGAGAGAGAGAGAGAGAGAGAGAGAGAGTCAGTCCAAGCCTGTTCTGGAAGAAGTCACTATTGAATTGGAAGGCTATGCTGCTCTTTGTGTCCATTCAGTATTACGCCTGCCCTGCAGGGCCTTCCACAAGTCAATCAGGGTTGACTGGACACCTGTGCCTTGGGAAGAAGTTGGAGCAACTCACCTCTTGCAGGCCATCAAATCTCCATGTGTAAGGAAGCTGCATCAATGCAAATGGGGGACTTGGTGAAATGCCTCCATAAGGCCCCTTTTCCCTAAGCCACCAAGGGCCACACAGTGGACTTCTTACTCTCATGCTTCTAACTGTAATCTGCATTAAAAATGGGTTCTAATAAAAGATGGACCCATCAGTTGAACATGGCTCATTAATGAACTACTAAAGCAGATATGTAAATTAGATTCCATTTAGAAGAATACAATATTTAGCTTTTCCTTTCTAAGTGTGGAAAAGATGTAGAAAGTAATCATTGTGGTCTCAGAAGAGACTTGACTAATAATAATGAGAAATATGTTTCTATGCATATCACTATTTTTTAATCCAATGAGTGATGAGAAAAATTATGCGAGCCCATGCATTTGCCCTGTGTTATGATTGCTTTATATTAACCTCATCTGACAGTACCCTTAGCTTTGAATACTTAAAATTCTACGTCTTGGGTACAAACACAATCTAAAATGGACTTAGCTCATTTCTTTCATTCTGGGGTCAGTTATTGGTCACACCCACTACTGAACTTGGTTTTTCCAATATTGTATTTTCAAATCTTCGTCCACTGGGAATTTCTCTCTGTGGTAGTTTTATTACTCGATTCAAGATTTATAATTACAGTCAACATGTAAGGCCAAAAAGATGCTAAGATGAGCTAATAGGATTTGCTTCTTCTTGTGTTTGATATTGATGGAAAGGTTCTGGAGAGTGACATTGCCTGGGTATTTTCAAGGAGCAAATGGACTCATGAAAAATACTGTATTGTCCACGACCACCTCAGTGGAGTGAAAAATCCCAGGTGGAACTCTGTGGTTGTCTTTGGATTCAGTCTTCTTAGGTGGAAAAATTAAAGGTCTTAGCAATGTTTGAGAATGTTTCTGAGATTTCACCGAAGATACTAATGCTAATAAAAAGTATAGAAATGGTAAATATTTGGATGTTTACTTTGCATTCAATGCTGTGTGGATCATTTTTTCAGTTGTGTTGCTGTTCAGTGGAATATATTAGGTCATTTACCAAGCGTGTAGATATGGGACCTGTTGTCTATAAAAATATGCACTCATTCTTTGACTGAATCGGCTACTGACCATCAAAAGTTGAGTCTTGTAGAACGGTCCTTTATTGTGCATCAGGTAGATAAAAGGGAAGGACTTAGAGACAAGGTAATGAGGAGTAAGAATGCTGATTGTTTATTCTGGTCGTGAGCAGTGTTTTCAAAGATAAAGTCTAATCCTTTTCAAAAAGTCACAGTAATGAAGCTTTACAGTAGATTCTAGAAAGGAACGTCATATTTGCATAGTTGTAAAAATAACATAACTTATAATTACCGATAATTTGAGATTTATAAAAATAGTTTGAGTTGAGTCGGTGAATTCATTATACTATCAAATACTTATTTCTTTTCATTTTTCTTGACATTATCATATGTAGGATTTTCTCCAGGAGCTGTTAGTAATGAACTCTCAGAAACTGATATGGGTGGAGTCGCTATAATTAATTTGATCAAATATATATGCCAAGTTAATTACAGCTGGAGCTATGATGAAATGTTCACTTCATTGCTAGATGTTTAGATATTAAAATATTCTCTAAAGTTATTTATATTTTTTAGTTTATTTCACTTTCCCACTTATTTATTTATTTATTTATTTGTTTGTTTGTTTGTTTTATTTATTATTGTTAAAGTCTAAACAATGCCAGACCAGAGTTTAGTAACAGAGCTTTAGGGTGATTATTCATATATGAGTCAGGTTATTATGATTACAGAGTTTGGTGAATTTGTGCATTAATTTGGATTATTACAAATAAAGAAACACTTATTTGAACATGAAGATAATCTGGGTCTTAAAAATTTGGATGAAATACAGATAACCTGAATTTTCATTAAATCAGTCTGAAGTACTGGCATCATAAAGATATCTACATATAAATTTGTTAGAAAAAGTTTAATTTCATATGGGCAGAAAAAGTAGAATTTTTAGATAAATAAAATAATTGAAAATAATCATTACTTTAACAGTTAATATATATTCTGTGGCGAACATTTGATTGTAATCTAAAGAAAAAGACACGACAGTTACGAGGCAGGACAGACGGTTGCACTGCTTGAACTCTAAGGAGGCTCACAGTTCTTAAGAACGTGACGGAAACAAGGCGAAGAGTTGAGAATGAGCTTGGAAGGGAGGTGCGATGGCAGCCTGGCAACTGTCCTGTATGAAGATGAAAAACAACCGCGAGAATCTCTTCGAGTTTCTGATATCCTGAATAAAAACTGAGCAAAGGACTTGAACAGACATTTCTCACAAGACACAAATGATCAACAATAGATGAAAAGAATGCTCAACATTATTGTCACCAGGAAAAGGCAAACTGAAAACACAAGGTATTAATTCACATCTTTTAGAATGACTGTTATCTAAAAGGAAAACGTTAACGGGCAGAGATGCTGCGGAGAAGGGGGCCTCATCGTACACTATCGGTGCGGATGAAAACTGGCCCTGCCATTTTTGAAAATACTATAGAAGTTCCTCAAACAATAAAACAGAGCAAGCGGTGTCTAGCCATCCGCCGGGTGTGAATACCCCAAAGGAAAAGATCCAAGTAAGCATTATAAAAGGGTACTGGGGTAATATATTTCAGTCTTTGTGTGCCGAACAATGTGTTCTTGTTGCCTCCTGGAAAGGACTCCTTCGGCAGCTGATCTACCGTCTCAAATAAGCTTGATTGTGTCGTGTGTCAAGAGGCTAGAACCTGTCTGATCTCTGTCCCTTACAGATGATATTTCAATTTTATTTCTCATTTGCTTAAATATTTGTATAATTTTTCCCTCTTAATGTTTAAATTTGAAATGTTAGTAGAGTAGGTATTTGAGTTTGTGTCTTTTAATTTCCTTTTTCCTGGAATGTGGTTATCCAGATGTGGTCAACCTTCAGACTCTAGTTTTCTTTTTTTAATAAGGAATACTTTCTTTAGGTATATTTATAGTTATTGATTTTCCTTTCTTTTAATTTTGATTCCTGTATTTAAAAATTAATTTTCTTTTTAAAATTATCATTAATAATGAATTATAAGTACCAGAAAAACTGTCAGAACAATCAGAGTAAATTTCTAAAGCAGCAATAAAAGATTAAACAAATTATGAGTTGGTAAATTTAATGTTGATTTTTCTTTGCTGGTGCGTTAAGAAGTGTTAAGAAACTATCAAAGGAAGAAGTGATTATTATAAATGAAATTGATTATTAAGCAGAAATTTCATATATAATTAACAATGAGTTGCTCATGTCTGTGACATGTCTATGACATGTCTATGTCTATGTCATGTCTATGTGACATGTCTATGCTCATGTTTGCTTTAAGAAATCATGCCAAAATTACTTCATTAAAAAATTAATTAGTGGGGCTGGGAGATGGCTCAGTGGTTAAGAGCACTGACTGCTCTTGCAGAGGACCCAGGATCGATTCCCAACACCCACAAGGTGGCTATGAATGGTCCTTAACTCCATTTCCAGGGGAATCCGATGCCCTCGTCTGACCTCTGCGGCATTGCACGGCATGGGCGCAATCACATTCATGTAGGCAATACACTCATACACATCAAATAAAATAATAAATAAAATATTTTAAAAATTAATTAGTAGTGGAGCTGGAGCAATGGCTCATCAGTTAAGAGCACTGTCTGTTCTTTCAGAGGACCCAGGTTTGATTCCCAGCACACACATGGTGGATAACAACCATCTATAACTCCAGTTCCAGGGGATCCTACAGTGTCTTCTGACCTCCTCAATCAATGAATTACATGGGTGCACTTAAATACATGCAGGCAAAACACTCATATGCATAAAATGAAAATGATAAGTAAAATATTTAAAAAATCATTAGTAGGGTAGTTCCATTTAAACTCTATTTCTCTGTGTGTATTTATACATTTTAGGAAGCTTCTGCAGTAGCAGTTTTCCATATGACTTTTCCAAAAGGCCTTTAGTGTTAGTTATTTCTCCCCCACACCCCCCTCGCCCCAATTTAACCCTTTCTGGTTCGTTACTTTTCTTCCCTCCTTTGCATCACTGCATCCTACCTTCTCTCCTATGAAGCCACCTCTTGCCTATGTCCCCTGACCTACAAGGATTTTCCAGTTGAAATACACCTATCTGAAGATTTAAAGATAGCATGCACATATGCGAGGGAATGTGTGACGCTTGGCTTTCTGGGTCTGGGTCACCTCTGTCAAGATTATTGTTTCCAGTTCTATCCATTTAACTGTGAATTTCATAATTCTGTTTTTCTTAACAGGTGAATAATATTCCATGGTGTACCATATTTTCATTATTCATTGATCAGTTGATGGACAAAATAAAATAAAATTAGACATCTAGGCTGTTTGCATTCCTTGACTATTGTGAACAGAGCAGCAGTGAACACGGATTAGCAGGTATCTCTGTAGTTGTGTGTAGAGCAGTGTAGCTGGATCATGTGGGAAATCTATTTCTAGGTTTTGAGGAACCTCCACATGGATTTACCTCGTGGCTGTACCAGTTTGGATTCCCAGTAGCAGTGTTCCTTTCTCCATATCTTCGCCAGCCTTTGTCATCTTTTTTTTTTTTTTATCTTAGCCATTCTGACTGGGGTAAGATGAAATCCCAATGTAGTTTTAGTTTGCGTTTCCCTAATAGCTAAAGACGTTGAACATTAAAAAGAGTATTTCTCAGCCATTTGTAATACTGACCTCCAGGCATCATCTCGTCTAACTAGTTTCATAATGCTGGAGAATGCTGTGCACAGGAAGAGAAAAGTCCTCATCAGTCTTACCCAGCTGTGAACCCTGTAAGCTTCAGTAATGATTGGCCTGGGAAGACAAGTCCACTGGTGTAATAGTGACATGAATCTTATGTGAATAACCAACTGCTTTGTGATTCAACTTAAATCCTGCTTCACATACCTGGCACTATTGTTAGGGCCAAGAACCCATGGCTAAACAGATCATAGGAAAACAGGGGAGAATGTACCACTAGTATTGTGCTAAATAGGCACAGTGTTGAACTAACTCCATTTAATACCCACAGCTTAGTGCATCTCCCAACTCTCACCAGAAAAGCTTCTTGTAGCAAATGACAACACAAAGACCCACAGCTCATCAATATGCAGAGATTAAGTGGCTGCTGAGTGCTCAACCTTAAATAGGACACCTGTGTCACACAGGTCCTCGCCAAGGTTGGGGGATCATTGTGGAAGAGGGGCCAGAGGTGGTAGATGAATACAAGTGACTTGGAAGCTTCCTCCCTATGGGTTAGCTTTCCTAGTGCCAGAAGTTGCTATGCAGCCTGCTGGAGAAGAAAGATCGTCAGCAGTCTTACCTAGCTGTGAAGCATAGGAGCTGCAATAATGACTATCCTGGGAAGATATGACATTGCACAACAGTGGTAGGAATGCTTCAGGGGTAAATGGTTACTTTTTACTTGGATTTAAGGCCTGTATCACAAGAGGAACTTACACTTGGTACTCTAAACTGGGCCAGGGATCCGTGGCTAGGTTAGCCCTAGACCCTTGGGGAGAACCTACTACTGTTACCGTACTTAATGAACATAGAGTCAAACTGCTGTGTACTGATGAATGTACATTGACACAGTGACATTAAAGCCCATAGTTTGCAGTAGGGTGCATTCAGTGTTGTGCACTGTATGGGTTTTCATAAATGTATCCACCATATTTCTAGCACATCGTTTCAGCTCCAAAAATATCCTCTGTAGTCTGCCTAGTCACCAATTCTGCCCATGGTAGCCTGGGAGCTACTGATCCCTTGGCTATCTTCAGTGTACTATCGTCTCTTTAATACCAAGTAGTGGTCAGCTATCATTTTCAGATTCATTTATTTCACTTAGTAATATTTTTTCATGTCCTCTTCTGACTGGAATGCCCATTTCTTTTTAGTGCCATATAATGTTCTATTGTCTGCATGAACCAACTTACATCTCAGTTGCTTCCAAGTTTGGCATTTATGAATTAATTATAAATGAGGCTACTATAAATATCTGTGTTCTTTTTTGTGTGGATATTAGCTTTGAACTCCTTTCATAAAACCAAAGAACACAGTTGCTGGATCATACGGTAAGAAGTTGTTCACTTTTGTAAGAAAAGGCTCAAGCTGTCTTCCACAGTGAGCATGTAATTTTCACTGTCACTGGGAGTGTACGAGAGTTCCAGACGCTCTCATTCTGCACCATTGGAGTGCTTGTCAGGATTTCGGATTCAGTGTAGTATAATAATATATAAATTCTAATATATTTGTATGCCTTCTTTGGTGGAGCATCTGTTAAGGTCCATTTTATAACTTGTTTTCTGTGTTCTAAATATTTCAAGTATTGACTATGATTTAGATGCCAATCCTTTCTCTAAAATGAATTTTGCAGATATTTTCTTCCATTTCTTCATTATGATGACACAACTTTTTGCAGAGTAATGAATTTTATTTTAATGAAATCCTATTATCAGTTATTTTTATGAATTATGTAATGGCTGGATGAGAGCTGCAGCCTAGAGTTTAATAATTAACACATGCCTTTGAAAACAATAGGTAGCATAGCAACACCTTATATGAAAAGTCTGCCAATTTTATCAGACTATAGCATTATTATTATTTTTAATCAAATTTCTGCAATTTTCATACAGTATAATTTCATAGTATTTAGACTTCCCTCCCCTACTCCCACTTCTCCTTATCATCCACTTAATTTAGTATACATATGTATAGTCTAAAGAGTCTCTCAGTCTCTAAAATGTCTCTCAGTGTGAGTCTATCCACTGGAGCCTGGTAACCTACCAAGAGTCCCATGGTTGAAAGAGACTGTCTCTGCCACTCCCAGCAGCCATCTGTGGCCACAGTTTCTTTAGGTGGGGTTGGAGCTTCTTGCCCACTTCCTCATGTCTATGCTGGGATTTTTTCTGCTTTGAGCATTCATCATTATGCGTGATGTCACCATTGCTGTGAGTTCGTATGAGTACATGATCAGCTATCTGGAAAGCTCTCTTTTCCTTGTGGTAATACACCACCTCCGGCTCTTACAATCTTTCTGTCCCCTCTTTTGCAATGATCCCTGAGTCTTGCGGAGCAGAAGCTTGATATAGGTGTCCTATTCAGGGATAAGTAGTCTGCAGCCTCTTATTCTCTACATGTTGGCCAGTTGTGGTTTTCTGGTTAATCATCATCTGTTGCATAAGAAACCTCCTCTGGTGAGAGTTGAAAGATGCATTGGTCTATTGGTATAACAATAAGCCATTAAGAGTCAGTTTAATATGAATTTAAGTATATTAGCTCATTCCTAAACATAGCAGAATGACTAATTGTATAGATTAATATGTTACTGATTAAATTATTTGATAAAAGAGTTTAATCTCATTTATTACTTCAATTTTCCCCCAGAAATATTAATTAGAAACTTACCATAGACAAGGAAAGGTTTCTAACTCATTCGTTAAAGAGATAAAAATTAGTCTACAACAACAAAATTTCTTTCTAGAAGGGGCTACTATCAGTTATCCAAATAGCTGCAATATTGGCTAATGAGCTAGAAACAGAGACATAGGACACCTGCTGCTGTGTGCTCCACAAGGAGAGATTCTAGCTGTGTGAGTCAGAGGCCTCATCAGTGAGGCAGCATTTTACCCACTGTCCACTCACGGTCAACGAGGAAAGGAGAACTTCAGGGTAGAAGATGCCGTAATCAGTTCTTTGCCCTACTAACTGAGAGTGATCATGTGGTTTAGGTTTGAGTATTCCTTAAACTCCCACTGTCTAATTCTATCTTACCAAATCATTTGTTCATATCCCAAGTCAATGTGAGTATGTCAAAGACAGAGCCTATAAAGTCTGATATAATATGTTTTAAGAAGGTGTAAAGCCCTTTCATGTTTAAGATTGACGCAGTGATTACCTTGCTTCTAGTTTAGAAAAGGTAGAAGCATTGATACCATGTTATCTAGATAGGAGTGGCAAATTTCTATGATTAAAATTGACAAATAGATGTCATAATCTGGGAAAGAAATCAAGACAAAGCATGCATAAAACTATCAAAGTCTTGCAGTGAGAGCTCTCCATGTTCTTTATGTCTCCAGGATGATTAAAGATGATCATGTATTATATTGGGGACTAGAGAAATGATTATTTTCTGCCATATTAATTCCACATAGTTATAGCTAATAATAAATACATTGAAGGAGGTTGTCCTTGTTTCCTTCCTATAAGGTTATTTTCATTGCAATTTTTTTTGTCATTTCCATGATTTTTGTTTCCTAATCTGTTTTCTTCCTACAGTTTGAGTGTTCAATCTCCTTTATGAAATCTCAGAGTCTTCAGCTTTGAGTGCTTGCTATAGGAAGCCTTACATATTCAAGTCTGTCTCAACAATGAGTATCAACGATAGGAAAGTGTTTTAAAATATGGAGCTTGGTATTTGTGATCTCTTATATTTGAATTTGTGAGGGCTTAGGAATACTTTTTCTCTAGTTTAAATAGGGAGGAGGAAGGAGGAGAGGGGAAAACTCCATGCTGTCCATGCATGAAATTGGCTTTGGTAATTGGCTTTGGTGGTACTAAGGTACTAAGCTGCAGAGTTTCACTAAACGTGAGGCCAGGATGAAAAGGGTGTGCAGTGATTAGTCAGCCACTTTGACTTTTTAGACACAGCTTAGCATTTATTACTGTTTCTCTCACTGCTCTGACCTGAATCAGTGACCTTTAAAATGGAATATATTTCCTTGTACCTATTAGAACCCTTCTCTTTAACACTCCTATTAAACATTTAAAAAAAATTAAATACCAAAAGATTCAAGTGATTCAATGTATGGAGGACATCTAACAGTTCTTGGAAAAAGGGCTATTTTTAACTTCATTTAAAAAAGCATCACTATGAAAAAAGAATTGTTTCATTTAATGTAAGAAATGCTAATGGATATATACTTACACATAGGGATTGGTGCTAGGATCCACAAGTGAGGGAGAACATACGTCATTTGTTTTTCCGAGTTTGTGTTGCTTCACTTAGCATAACAGTTTCTAGTTCTTTCCATTTACCTGCAAATTTCATGATTTCGTCTTTCCTTACCGCTGAGTGGAACTCCACTGTGTAAATGTACTACATTTTCCTTATATGTGGGTATATATCCTGATGTAACAGTAGGAGCCAGGCAAATGGAAGGGAAGAGAGAGAGAGAGAGAGAGAGAGAGAGAGAGAGAGAGAGACAGTAGTAGGAAACATGTTACCAAAGGAGAAATGGGGAAAATGGTATATTTAACTGGGAGGGAGGAGGGAAGGACATAGAAAGAGCCATGGGGATAAAAGGGAAGAAGAGACCCAAAGGAGGGGGACTCATAAGAGACAAGTATTATCAAGGGGAAAACAGGGGCACTTTAACTGGTGAGGGAGGAGGGGGGTTAGATAAGGGAGGAGATTAATAAAGCGTAGGTGGCATGCAAAGCCAGAGGAAATGTATTAACTCAAAAACCTACTGAAAAACACACATACAATATCTGAAGTCTGTATAACAAGAAACACAGTGCCAGAAAGGAGAAACCTCCCTTTGAGTTTTTGGTAGTCCCAGAGACTCCCAAATAACACAGCCTAGTGCCACAGCCCTTGATTACCTCCCAGAATTTGAAGGTGAGACCCTCTTGCTGAAGACAGGACATATGTTAGATACAGGGTTTGGAGCAATGAAGCTGGAAGTGACCTGGAAGCCTCCTCCCTAAAAGCTAGCTCTCATAGTTCTAGAAGACACTATGCAAGCTGCTAAGGGAGAAAATAAATCAATGGTCCAACACCAGCTTCAAAGCCTAATAACCATAACAATGACTAGTACAACAAACTATAACAGGGCAGTAGTGACACTTTAATCTAAGGTTAATCAACAGCTGTCTAATTGGACTTAAAGCCCTCTCAATGGGAGGGAATTCATGGATGGCACTGTAAACATAGCCAAATACTCATGATCATAGAGGTCAAAGATCCTAAAGTAAACCTTATCTCTGTCATATCTCTAGACAAATGAAATTTCTTATTATATGCTAAATATGGATCCTTATGTTTACAGACATGTACACATACCATACATCACTTATCAAGGAAACTTCTTTTTGCAACAGATGGAGACTATTACAGAGTTCCACACACACATAGAGAATATATGTCTGAGAGATGCCCAGCCCTACTGTGGAATCTCTGCACCCAAGGCTCATGGAACATAGAAGAACAGGGGCAGAGAGAATATTAATCCATCCCTCAACTGTCACCAGCAAAGCTTCCTCATGCAACAGAGTGTGATGCACACAAAGGTGCAACTGGCCAAGGTGTAGAGAATAAGAGACCACAGAGTGCATATCCACAGATAGGACTTCTATGTTAAACCTCGCCCATCCATGGCTCAGGGACCCACTGTGGAAGAAGGGCAGAAAGATTCTAAAGAATCTTTGGTCCATGAACATAAGGAAACAGAAGCTTTTAGGCCTCTGGGAACTTGCTCACATGAACTTACAGTAATGGCGAACAAGACTCATGCCGACTCAATCAGACAAAAACAATGGCATAGAACTGGGGAAATTGGAAGAAGGCTGCAACCTTAGTCAGGAACTATTGGCAACTGATTGCTGCTGGGTGAGGGAGAGTAGACATTCTTCAAGGAAATGACTCTAGATAGTCTGACTAGACTCCAGAGGATGGACTTGCACTGAGGGACACCTGGGTACAGAAGGATAGGCCTTAATATGTATGACAGAATACATGAAACCCGGGGGGGGTGAGGCTGGAGAAGGGGGCTCTAAATATGATTAAGATCCTTTGTATGAAATACACAAAAACTCAATAACATATAAATAAAGATAAGTGCTAACGGGGACATTTATGTTCAAGGTGAGAATTACAGCCCATTTCATCTATGCTTTGTTTCATTTAATTTGCTCTCAAACCCAATTTTTGGAGAGAGGGGCTAAAGAAAGTAAAATTAAAAGAGAAGCTCAGATGCAAGAAGAAAAGGTTATTCCAGCATAAACTGTAGAACCCTGAGACCCTCTTCATTCACTCGCTACCCCCCAATCCCTCCAGACCCCACTAATTACTCTTTTAGCTTCTGTAAAATGCTTGGCTGCTGCTTCAGACATGCCTAGACACGCCCTGGCATGCCCTGACTCCCACCTGCTATTCCCCCCCCTTCCAGGAATCTATAGATTAAGCAAGCCTGAGCATAAAAACTGCCCTATAAGGTAAAAATGGAGACTCCTG
>NW_008334003.1:3524417-3537555 GCF_000622305.1 Nannospalax galili
CTCCACTCTCCCTTACTCTGGGCTCTCAGCACGGATTCGTTGAGTTGGTGATGTCTGAGATCCTGAGCTTAAGCCCGAATAAACCATAAACCTTTGCTTTTGCATTTTGGAGTGTTGGGTCCTCTGTGGTCTTTTTGGGGTCCAGTCGATGAGGTACAACAAAACAATGTTTAGTTCTCAGTTTTTCATTGAGAATTGAAAGATTAGAACAGGATACGTTGTACAATTAAATAAGTACAGATGATGTTAAACTTCATGTTATTTGAGAATCATGTGTATAGCCTATCTCATCTGGAGAGAGCCAAAATTCTTCTGCCTCCAGTGGTTTAATACTAGATTTAAAAAATTGGAATCTTTGAAAAATGGGGCCCAGGGTGTCACGTTTTGACACAATCACTAGGTTAGTAAAACAAACTCAGAAGTTACAAAAACTACTAATTTAAATAGTTTATTATTTTTTTCTAAATGTATTTATTTTATGTATATGAGTGTTTTGCCTCATGTAAGTGTACCCATGTCTTTTTTCCCCACCATGTGGGTCCTTGTCATCAGGCTTGGGACAGGCATTCATCCACTGAGCTAGCTTGCTGGTTCTACTTGCTGTTTTATATTTATAAACATAGCAGCATATGTAATTGGTGGCTTTACAATTTTCCCTTGAACACTGTAAGGCTTACCTTCACTATACCTGTATAAAGGCTAGTTCATTCATTTTAAGTGATGTAGTATTATATCCATGTCAAAGTGAGCATGCTTATTGATATAAACTCATTCAGGTACAGAAGCATGGAGAGGCCAGAAGAGGGCATCAGAGCCCCTGGAACTGGAATTATGGGTGGTTGTTTACCACCATATGGGTGCTGGGATTCAAACCCGGGTCCTCTGGAAGAGTAGCCAGTGCTTTTAATCACTGAACCATCTCTCCAGTCCATGAATTTTTTTTAAGAAAGAAAAACTACCAGCATTTTTTTCACAGAGTGAGATCTTTTATGCCCCACATTTTAAATTTATTTATTTATTTATTTATTTATTTATTTACTTATTTATTTATTTGAGACAAGGTCTCTTTGTAGCCCCAGCTGGTCTGGAACTCCCTATGTAGACCAGGCTCTCCTTGATCTGAAAGAGATACCCCTGCCTCTGTCTCAAGTGGTGGGATCAAAGGTTTGTGCCGCCACACCCTACGTTCAGTTCTTCAATCTGTAAATCATACAGTGGAGAAAGTTTGTCATGTTTTTGTGAAAATAAAACAGATGAATGAATTTTAATTATCATCCATTCCTTCCACCTCAAAACTATAGCTATGAAAATAAATTGCAACAATGCAAAATAAAGTGGGTTCTGCAGAGTTCAAATATAAGATCAATGTTGCTGAGAACTAGAAGAACAGGGAAATTACAACGGGAATTAACTGAAACCCATGGAAATTTTGTCTTTTTCTCCCATCCAGCACAGGGCGCAGAGGGGGGCAGAAACCTAAGGCCTTTGGGGTACTGGACAAATGCTCTACCATCTGGCTGTATTTCAGACCTTCTGACCTCTTGATAAGTACAGAAGTTGGGTACCACGAGGGTGAAGGTGACTAAAAGTTATCCACACTCTAGGGAAAGAGAACTAAGGTCATTGTTTGATGTTAGGACCTTGGATACTGATTGCTGCAGGCAAACAAAGTTAGAAAGGAGCAAGGTTCATTTTGGATCAAGGCTTGTGCTATGATATTTGATAATATGATTGCTCTTTAAGGAAGGATTCTTATATATACCACTTCAGGATGAGGAACTAAGAAAATTCCAGTGGTTTTGATTGAATCTGTGATGGTTTCAGTCTCATCAAGGGGCCAAAGACTGCCAAATGACATCATAAGACATATTTAGACAATATAGTAGGGGCAGGAATGAAAAATTACTAGCAATGGAGGAGTGAACATAGAGGAAAAGAATAAGTAATGTGGGTGGATTTAAGAATGAACTAGAAATTCTGCCGTAAAATATAACACCCAGAAAAAGATCAAATACAACCAGAAGTTGAAGCTGAGTTGAAATTGATCCACTTGAACTTAATTTTATGAAACATTTTGAAAAAACTTTAATATGGATAAAATGTGCAGTGAGATTTCAGAAGACTAAGGCATTAGAAAGAATGGTAGATGTTAAACAAGAAAAGTTGCGTAGAAATCTTGGATATTAACTCACTGAAACCTTAATAAAAATGCATAACTCGGGGCCTGGAGAGATGGCTCAGAGGTTAAGAACACTGGCTGTTCTTGCAGAAGACCCAGGTTCGAATCCCAGCACCCACATGGCAGCTAACAACTGTCTGTAACTCCAGTTCCAGGGGATCTAACAGCCTCTTCTGTCCTCCACAGGCATTGCATGACACGGGCACACTTACCTATATGCACACCATATTTGCATACACATAAAAATAATAAAATATTTTTAAAAATATATAACAAAAAAGACAAAAAAATGTATAACTCAAGAATTGCTATGGTTTAAAAGGAATTTCAATTTGGAAACTGAAACTAAGAAAAAACATCCAGAGTATAGGACAGAAACAAAGAGTTAAAAAGAAATATAAGGACATTTATTATATTGGATTATTGTAATTATTGTAATTATGACTTCTTCAAACCTTTCTATCTCCAAATACAGTCACATTCTGCAGTACTGGTGGTTTTAACTTCAATATACCAATTTAGGGGAATTATAACTACATGGAAAATATTTTAAATCCCATGCAGATGATGAAAAATGAGAATTATTGATTCTTACCATGCTCACAGAAATTATACCTGGTGAAACTATATTGGAAAATAATTTAGAAATAGCAATCAAATTTTAAAATGTGCTTATTTTCCATCAGGATTTCTGATATATTTTGGAAAAACTTCTGTACCTGAATGAGTTTATATCAATAATGCTCACTTTGACATGGATATGATACTACATCACTTAAAATGAATGAACTAGCCTTTATACAAGTGTAGTGAAGGTAAGCCTTACAGTGTTCAAGGGAAAATTGTAAAGCCACCAATTGCATATGCTGCTATGTTTATAAATATAAAACAGCAAGTAGAACCAGCAAGCTAGGTCGTCAAGCCTGCCTCAAGCCTGATGATCAGTACCCACATGGTGGGAAAAGAGAACCGACTCCCATGAGTTGTCCCTGACCTCTACAACGTATGCCACATCCACTGTGGTGCGTACCCATACACAATAAAATATAAAAAACGTAAAAATAGGAATATCTTATCATCTTCATGCTTTTAAAATCTTAAGGTCAGGAAAATACATCTTGGATAAAGTGGGTGAAGGAATTTGGATCACAGAGAGCTACCTATGTGTGGTAGGCAAAGTAATGATTTCCCAGGTATGTACCCAGTCCATCACATGACAAAGTGGAGTGGATTTTGCAAGTGTCATTAATGTTGCTCATGAACTGACTTTAAGATAAGGAGATTATCTTGAAGTGTTTGGGGGAGCACAATGTAATCACCAACATCCTTAATATGGAAGAGAAAGACAGGGGTCAAATATCCAAGTGATGCAATGTGAAGAAGTCTTGAACATTGCCCTGTTTAGAAATGAAATCCCAGGCATTGCCTCTGGGATCTGGAAAAGACAAGAAGATAGACTGTCCTCAAGAGCCTCCAAAAGAATGCAGCCCTGCCAGGATCTAGATTTTAGCTTAAAGAGACCCATGTCAGACTTTTGCATAGTTTTAAGTCACAGAGTTATAAAATACTTTGCTATTCTTATAGCAGAAAAGTATTGATGAATTGTTTCTGTAATAATTTTCTTCAAAATAGAACTAAAATGTATGTCTTACATTTTCTATCGTATCATGTCTAGTCTGAAGGGACTTCACAGTGACAGCCAGAAGCTGGTGTGAGATGGCCAGCTGTCCTGAGGGTTATTCAGTGCCAGGAGTGTTCCAGATCCCGTGACTACTTCAGATAATGCCCTTAAAAGAAATAATGTTGTCATAATCATGTCCTTTCACTGTGAAACTACCAATGCCACAGCTTGTTTGGTATTTGAAGTGTCAATATTTCTCCTAATAGAATGAATTACTCTCTTCTTTAGAAATTTCTACAATTTCAGTTGTCCTCAAAACATTCTTCTCTAGCAACAATTTAATGCTATTAATATCTGTTAAGAAACATAGACGTTTTCTTAAGAAAAACACAAATCAAACGGAATGTCTTCCCCTAGATCCTTTTCTTCTTTCTGTAAGGAACTTCTGTAAAGTCCAAATATTGCTAAAGTGTCACTGCATGTTGCTGAGGCCCTAAAATCTATTTTGTGGCTGTTTCGTTTCTGATAACACTTTCTCTTCTTTCAACTCCCTTATGAAAGTATGTGTGCATGTGTTCCTGTATATGTTCATGTATGTGTATGTGTGCATGTGTTCCTGTATATGTTCATGTATGTGTATGTGTGCATGTGTTTCCGTATATGTTCATGTATGTGTATGTGTGCATGTGTTTCTGCCTCTGAAGTTCTGGGGCTACAGGTGTACAGCACTATGTCTGGTCTTACCATGTACTTCAAATGAGAAGATACAAACTGGACAGGTAGTTTTACGGCAGGGATCTTGAAATGAGCAGTTCCTTGACCAGAAGCCAGAAGTGGCAAGACTAACTCAGTATACCACTCCCTAAATGACTTTGAGATCTCAACTTTTTTTAAATATTTTTTTTATTTTATGTGTACAAGTGTATTGCCTGCATGTTTGAGTGTACCAGTGTCGTGCAATGCTGCAGAGGTCAGAAAAGGGTTTTGGATTCCCCTGGAACTGGAGTTAAGGACAGTTCACAGCCGCCATGTGGGTGCTGGGAATTGAACCCGGGTCCTCTGCTAGAGCAGTCAGTGCTCTTAACTTCTGAGCTATCTCTCCAGCCCCCACCACCATGTTTTTTTAGATGAAGTTTCATTGAACCGCTGAACTGAAGGGACTTTTGTCGGCCGGGGCGGCGCCGGCCGCCTCCCCGCCCCCGGCCCCCCGGGGCCACCCGGCCGCCCCAGGGGTTTCCTGGACCCACGTCGCGGAGGCGGAGCCGGCGCTCCCTGTCCCCACCCGCTGGCTCCATCTTTCAGTCCTTGTGATCGCTCTTAGTATTTTTTGAGACAAGAGCTCATATAGCCCAGGCTAGCCTCCAACCCTCCAAGTAGCCAAGGATGACCTTGAACTCCTGATCTTCCTGCCTCCAACTCCCGAGTGCTGGGATGACAGATGTGCACCGTCTAGCCTGGTTTTTCTTTTCATTTAATATTTTATTTATTATTTTTATTTTACGTGTATGAGTATATTGCCTGCATGTATGTGAGCGCACCGGTGTGGTGCAATGCCCCGGAGGTCAGAGGAGGGTTTTGGATTCCCCTGGAACTGGAGTTAAGGACAGTTCACAGCCACCATGTGGGTGCTGGGAATTGAACCCGGGTCCTCTGCTAGAGCAGTCAGTGCTCTTAACTTCTGAGCCATCTCTCCAGCCCCCACCACCATGTTTTTTTAGATGAAGTTTCATTGAACCTGGAGCTCACCAGTTTGGCTAGGTGGATTGGCCAGCGAGCTTCAACACCATTCCTGGTCCCCCACCTCTTCTGTCAAATACAAGAGAGTAAAGTTTAATTTAAATTATTTTCTGATTCATTTCATTTTGTTTGTTTATGAATATTTTTCCTGCATGTGTGTAAGTCCACCATGTGAGTGCAGTGCCGTGGAGGCCAGAAGAAGGTGAAGGATCCCCTGGAACTAGACTTACTGGATGGTTGTTAGTCACCATGTGGGTGCTGGGAACTGAGTCTGAGTCCTCTGCAAAAGCAGTCAGTGCTCTTAACTGCTGAGCCATCTCTCCAGCTCCAAAGTTTTAACTTTTACAAGAAGACTAATGGTGGAGGTATTTGTAGATCAAGAAAGAAGGCTTCTGGTAATGTGTCCAGGTAGGAGGTAATGGGGTACCAGTGCTAGCTCCCAGCATCCGGTTGGCCCAACGTTCCTGGAGGAGGTGAGCTACTAACTCAGACACTGATGTAATAATTGTTCTTTGATGAATCCAGAAGCATCAGGATGCTGTTTAAAATGGAGAGACAATGACTAGCAAACTGTGCCAACTGACAGCTAGACCAGGGCTGACAGATCTTAGCTCTCTAGGACAGTTGTAAGACTGCAAATATGAACTTTATCTAGTTTAATTTTTTGACCTACATATTCCTTCATGGCAGTTTTACTGCTTTTATATTCTTTCCACAAGTAAATAAATATATATGTGCTCATTTGATAGTTGACGAGTGAATTAAGTAACTCTATTACCTAATCATGATCTGATTTTGCCAATAACCTGATGTAGCTCTCAATTCTTCCTCCTTCCTCTAGCTCCCTCCTTCCCCCCCTCCTCCCTCCCTCAACCCCTCCCTCCCTCCCTCCCTCCCCTACCTTTACTGGAAGAATTTGGGATCAAACAGAGGTAGAACACTTGGCAAATGCTCTAATGGTACATTGCAAACCTATAATCTATTATTTTCTAATTCCAACTATGCTCTCCCTAGAACAAACCCAAATAATTGCTACCGTATTTGAATGAGTAAATTTAGAACTTCGTATGTCTATCTAATTTATGTTTTGAACTGAGTAGTAGCTGTTTCATCAGACTCTGTTGCTCCATCATTTAACTTGTTCTATATTTATAGCTTTCCTTGATCTTTGAGAAAGATGTGTCTTGCAGGCTGCCCCAAGGCCTGCCCCAAGGTTCCTGGAATCACTTAATCTGCCGAGTGTCCTCCCGTGGTACTCTTGATGATGCTTCCTTTTCTCTAGTGTAGGACTGAAGCATTTTTTTCGTTTTATTCTGTTTTGTTGCCTTTAGGTGACGAGACTATGTCTAGTGTTTGCTGGCAAAAAGGAACAGGCCTCGCCCCTCGCTTTTGTAGTCACTCTGCTGTTGGAGATATCTCCTCTCATGATTACTTTAACAGACATTTATTGAATAAAATGAAAGTTAGCTAAGATGTTATGTCCCCGATCTATTTTAATTTTAAAACTTAAAAAAATCAGGAAAACCATTAAAATTGTTTATTTTTTCTCTTTTAAAAGTATTTTACTTAGCCAGGAATAGTGGCTCATGCCTTTAGTCCCACTTCTTGGGAGGCAGAGGCAGGTGTATCTCTGCGAGTTCAAGGCAAGCCTGGTCTACAAAGCGAGTTCCAGGCCAGCTGGGGCTACAGGGAACCCTGCATCAAAAAGACCAAGAAAAATATTTTATCCATTATTTTTTACTTTATGTGTATGAGTATATTGCTTGCGTGTTTGAAAGTGCACTCATGTCATACACTGTCCATGGAGGCCAGAAGAGGGCATTGAATTCCCCTGCAACTGGGATTATGAGTGGTTGTCAGCCACTATGTGGGTGCTGGAAATTGAACCTGGGTCCTCTGCAAGAGCAATCAGTGCTCAATCTCTGAGCCATCTCTTCAGCCCAAGATTATTTATTTTTTCTATTTATTCATTTTCATTTGTGCCTAAGTCATATAAGTCTGGAAATTTGGTTAATTACTATGTATTTATTTTGACCTACAAAACTAACCATCTACCACATCAAGAAACAGAACATTTACAGCATCACAGAAAGTTCTTTAGATTCTTTCCCAGTCAGTAATATCCATGCTCTCCTGTGGAGATTTCCACATCTATCTATCAATGAATTTGCCATTCATGAACTTCCTATACAGAGAATCATGAATCAAGACTTGTGTCTTGATTGCTGCATGGTGTGGCTTGTTTATTTTTATTTATCTTCAGTGTGTGTGTGTGTGTGTGTATGTGTGTGTGTGCGCGCGCGCGTGTGTGTGCATCTGTGTCCGTGTGTCTGTGTCACTTTGTGTCTGTGTCTGTGCATGCCTATGGTGGCCAGATGAAGATGTTGGGTGTCCTTCTCTATCTCTGTCTCATTCCTTCGTAAACCTGCTCTCACAGAACCTGGAACTGGCTGTTTTTTGGGTTAGGCTGGCAGCCAGCAAACATTAGGAATCTTCTGGTCTCTGCCTTGTGGCCAGCTTTTATATAACACCTGGGGATTAAAACTCATGATAGCAAGGCACATGTTTTTACCCATAGAGCCATCTCCTTAGCCCTTAAAAATTGTTTTTAATGCAGTAGGTCATGTCTTATCTTTTAATTTAATTTTAAGTGTGTGAGTGTTTTGCCTGAATGTATTGTGTACCCATGCATACAGTGCTCATGGAGGCCAGAAGAGGGAGGTGGATTGTTAGCTGCCATGTGGATGCTGGGAACCAAACTACTGTCTTCTGTAAGAGCAAGTGCTATTAACTGCTGAGTCACCTCTCTAGCCCTGCAGTAGCTCATGTCAATTACCAGAGTTTGGTTTTATTCTATGGTTAATAATTATACTGACTTTTTTATTATAATAAAGCAAAGAAGATGCTGATATTTTTGAACATGTCTTTTGGTGTATAAATACACTAATATATCTTGGTTATATAACAAGGAGTGGATTTTCTGGACCATAAGATTGCATATGATTAACATATGTCAATTTCCAAGTTTCCCAAAGCAGTTCTACCAATTTGTACTCAAACTCTCAAAATATTCTACTTGCTTTATAGTATTATCAACATTTTTAAAAAAACTTTTACAAAAACATTATTGAGAATGTCATACATGCACATAAGGTATTTTGATAAAATCCATGCCCACCTCCTCCCCTCCAACATTCCCCCCTCCTAAGAGGCAACCCTGAAATCTTTTAAGGATTAGATACAAGCTCCCAAATACTTTTGACATTTTGACATTTTTGGCTTTTGGAACACAGTGTGTTGCTAACAGGCCAAAGGACATTTTGACTTTTAGCCCAGAAACTGGCTACATTTCTTTGGGGTCTTTTTACCCTAACTGCCTAGCCAATTCCTACCTCCTATTCTTATCACACCATTCTCTGAAAGAGTTCTCCAAATTGCCAATAAGGAATAGAGACGCAGACTGCTCTGGCTTCTTCCATGCTGAACAGGGATGCAGGGTGAGGCAATTGGAGTACCCCTTCAGTGGGTCTATCTAAAAGACTCCCAAATTACATAACTCTTGTCTCTAAGAGGAAAAGAAAGTCCTTGAATCATAAATAGGAGATGTGAAGGAGAAGTAAAGGCAAGAGTAATTAGTATTACAAATTCTAGACAGGGAGCTAGAAAAAAGTCCAAACAGGGCAACTTTCAAATGAGAGTCCATTGGAGTTTCGTGACAAGGGCTTCCAAAAGCATCCCTCTATTGGTTCTTCCTAGTTTTTCTCTTGTCTTCCAAGGCTGGACTACTTGGCTGGGAAGAGTGGCTGGATAATCAATAAGTGGGACCTCATTAAACTGAAAAGCTTAAACTAAACTAAAAACTAAAATAAAAACTAAACCAAAAACTAAACTTAAAACTTAAAGTATAAACTACTACAGCAAAAGAAACAATCAAAAAAGTAAAAAGAAAACCCAGAGAATGGGAAAAAATATTCACCAGTGACACATCTGACAGAGGTTTAACATCCAGAATATATGAAGAACTCAAACAGTCGAGAAACCAAATGACCCAATTAAAAGATGGGCTAACGATCTAAACAGCGAGTTCTCAAAGGAAGA
Organism: Nannospalax galili; assembly: GCF_000622305.1. Classification (NCBI taxonomy): domain Eukaryota; kingdom Metazoa; phylum Chordata; class Mammalia; order Rodentia; family Spalacidae; genus Nannospalax; species Nannospalax galili. Next base: position 3,534,053 of record NW_008334003.1, read on the forward strand.
AATAAAGATGGTTAAGAAACGTCTCAAAAAATGTTCAACGTTGTTAGTAATTAGGGAAATGCAAATTAAAACCACCCTAAGGTATCACCTTACCCCAATTTGACTGGTTAGGAAAAGAGAACAAATGATACCAAATGCTGTCAAGGATGTGGGGAAAGGGGGACTCTCATTCACTGCTGGTGGGATTGCAAACTCGTGCAGCCTCTAGAGAAAACAATGTGGGGAAATCTTTAAGGGAAACTAAAAATGAACCTACCATATGACCTAGTTAGAACACTCTTTGGCATGTACCCAAAGGACTCATCCTATTGTAGAGACTCTTATACAACCATGTTTGTTGCTGCTCTTTTCACAATAGCTAAGAGATGGGATTAACCTAAGTGTCCCTCAACTGGCAAGTGGTTAACAAAAATGTGGTATATTTACACAATGGAGTTTTATTCAGCAAGTAAAGAAATATGAAATCATGAAATTTGCAGGTAAATGGATGGAACTAGAAACTGTTATACTAAGTATACTAAGTGTAGTAACACGACTTGGAAAAATAAATGACGTGTGTTCTCCCTCAGGTATGGATCCTAACACCAAACGTTTTAAAATTCCAGGTTGTTTTAATAAGATGATACTGTACAACAGTCCCTTTTGCATGAAATAACTACCATCATCACGACTTTGGCTAAGCCTGATCACTAAACATAGTCACAGTTGGGCTTTTTGACAGTTGTGCTCATTTATTAAAGGAGTGCCAAGCAGGGTCACTGGACCCTCACCTGAGTATCCAACACTTATTTTAATAACTCATTCTAAATCTTAGTAATTGTGGTTGATATTTAAGAAAGATGCTTTTACATCAGTTTCCTTGATTAATTATAACTTTGATTAAATGTGTATATTATATATGTGCAGAAATCTTCCTTTAAGTATTATAATATTAATTTGTGAGTGTCCTTTATGATTTCTGGATGTTAACTATTTCATCAAGTTTCTCTCACTCTTTCTTTTAGATTAATTTGTTCTTTGACAACATCTTGCATGTATAGAATATATTCTGACTTTTCTGACCCTAACCTTTCTTATTCTCTCATTGGTGTCCACCCTTCTCCCATTCTCTACAAACCTCTTTCCTGCATTAATGTCAATTTATTTGGTTTTGTGACTCACTAAGTTTAACTGGAACCATCTGTATGTCCATGAGTTTGAAATTGTCTGTTGGAATCTGGTGGGCATGCTCAGCAGTGGGAACAAAATCAAGGATAATGATTCCTGATCTCCTAGGATCTATCAACAGCTGCTAGTTCAGAAGTAAGTGGTAGAGGCCTTCAACCATTCATAACTGACTGTCGACATGACCAGTTTTGTACAGGCCCAGTGTAAGTAGCCACAGCTCCTGTGAGTTCATGGGATAAAAGCAATGGCTTTGTTGTGCTTAGAAGGTGGCAGTTTGCATCCCTTCATCTTATCTTCTGGCCCTTACATTCTTCACATCCTATGCTTGATAGCATCAGTTGTCAACTTGCACACCTGGGTCTCCATCTGGGAACCTCAGCTGAGGAATTTCCTCCACTGGGTTGGCCTCTGACCATGTCTGGCAGACATTTTCTTGATTGTTGAATGATGTGGAGGTCCCAGCCCACTGTATATGGTGCCACCCCTAGGCTGGTGGTCTTATGTTGGATAAGAAAGCAGGCTGAGCACAGGACAGAGGAGTAAGCCTATAAGCAGCATAACCCCATGGTCTGTGCTTCAGTTCCTGTCTCCAGGTTCCTGTTCTGAGTTCCTGCCCTGACTTCCCTCAGTGATGAATTGTGACCTGGAAGAAGGAAGATAAAATAAACCCTTTCCTCCCCAAGTTAGTTTTGGTGAGTATTTCATCACAGCAATAAAAAGTAACTAGGACATGCCCCATCTTCTGCATTGTTCCCTGAGAATTAGTAGGGGTGCTAGAAACAGCTTGTGTTGGGCTGAGCCCTCAACTGTCACTTCTTTTCAGCCTCTTGGGCAGCCACGATTCACTCTTAACTACAAAGAGAGACTTCTCTTGTTAAGGCTGAGTAGCACTTGTCTATGGGTACAAACATAGATATTAAGAAGGCCAATTGATGCTGTGTCTGTTTATTTAAAACACAGTAGTAAGTTCCACTTTGGGGTCTATAGCCTCTAAAGCCACAGTTTGTTGACAGACTTACAGTTCTAGACATGGAAGGGGCTTCAATCCAGTCAGAGAGCAGTGGGTTACCCCAGTAACAGTCATGCCACTGTTTTGTAGGTGGGTACATCTTGCTTGGTTGGTTTTGTAATTCACAGCTAGGAAACCAGCAGCCTTCATAGTAACTTCTAGCATTTAGAAGCTAGCCAGCAGGGAGACAGTTTTCAGCGCAGCTCCAGATTGCCTTCTCTTCAGTCTGAAACTGAAATGTATGATATCTTCAGCACCAGCATCCTAACTTCTAGTGCTGAGGGGCAACCAAAAGGACTGACAAGACCGTTATTGTTTTGGGGGGCCTCTGGAGCCTCCTTAACCAGAGAATCTTGCAGAGGTAACCAAAACTTGGCACTAAGATCTTGTTTAGTGATCTGCTGCTTATAAGATCACTCTTAATTATGCCTTTGTTATTGTTAATTGCATTATGCTGTTATGTTTATTATGTTTTAGATGGCCAGTAGACCTTAACTTTATTGAAAATCAAGTTCTTAATCATTTTTTAACACTTAGTGTCTTCTGTGTTTGCTTAAATGAACTTTGCTTAGCCCAGGGTCATGAAGATATTTTCCCATTTTTATCCATAAGATTTACTGTTTAATATTTTAGTCTGTGAACTATAGAAAATTAATTTTTGTAGCTGGTGTGAGGTCCATTCTTTCTCGCTTTTATATTAATTTGTTTCAATAACATTTGTTGGAAAAAGCCCTTCATCCTTTCTGCACTGAAGATGCAGGTATCTCTAAAGCCAGTCAGGCATTTCTGTACCTGGTGTCTTGCTTAGTGGCTTCACATCAGTGTTTATTAGACAGACGCGATTTCGTGTCTATGTAATGCTTCTTTCAGGTTTTGGTATCAAAACCTGGGGTAGGGTAGTTTATGTGTGTGATTCGTTGGTGAAGTCTGAATGGCAGCGAGGCAAGTGTGCATATTCCTAGACTCTCCTTTATTCAGTTGGTGTATTTGTGTTCTTTGACCAATGGTATAGTACCTTAAATCTCTCTAACCAAGTCTTGAAATGTTTTTATAATGACATGTATGGCATTTTTGAGATTAATTTTGAGACTGTTTAATTGTTTAATTATCATATTAATTTCAGAACCAACCTGCTGTTCCTCTTACACACAACAAACATGCCACCACCCTTATCAGATGCAGACGGTACATCAATTTGAAGAAAACTGCCATTTTAATTTAATTTTATTTTTAATTAAAAAATTATTTTTATTTTATGTTTATGCACGTATTGCCTGTGTGTAGGTAAGTGCACCTGTGTTGTGCAGTGCCCGTCGAGGACAGAAGA
>NW_008334003.1:3537588-3539902 GCF_000622305.1 Nannospalax galili
GTGCACCCGTGTCGTGCAATTCCTGTGGAAGACAGAAGAGGCTGTCGGATCCCCTGGAACTGGAGTTGTGGACATTTGTTCGCTGCCATGTGGGTGCTGGGATTTGAACCTTGGTTTTCTGCAGGAACAACAAGTGTTCTTAACCGCTGAGCCATCTCTCCAGCCCCCGAAAAACTGCCATTTTTAAAAGCAACTATAGCATCTAGTCTTTTTAATCCACAAATTATATACTTCTGCATTTATTTAAGATTTCTGTAATTTCTGTAAGTAATACATTGGTTTTTTTCTACCTCATAGAGATTTTATGAGATGTAATTCTATAGAATGGATATTTTGTGTCATTTAAATGTCCCTATCCTTTACATAACATACCATGCACATAGTAAGTATGTTAATGAAATTTTATGTATTAAATACTTTGTCAAGAAAGGAGGTTTTTGAAAATGATACCTAATGTTTTCCTTTTGTTTAAGATATTCCAAAATTATTGATAATATGTGTAAAAGTGCTTTTTTGAAGGTTGAAGAACACAAATGTAAGGGACAATTTAAAAAAATTCTGATTACATAAATATGAAGCTGTTATGGCAGAAGCAAGAGAATTCATTGCTATTAAGTGCCAAATGACTGGTGTTAGGGGTAGATTTTTCAACAGGGAGAGAAAAGTTAGACTGAGGACTATAAACTCATGCTGGATTCATGAGTATTTTACATGGCAGTGTTAGGTTACCCCACTCCCTCACTTTTCAGTTTGCTCTTATAGTAATTATTTATTTTAAATAAATAAATAAATCTATCATCTATCATCTATCTATCATCTATCTATCATCTATCATCATCATCATCTATCATCATCTATCATCTATCTATCATCTATCATCATCATCTATCATCTATCTATCTATCATCTATCTCTCAATCATCTATCATCTATCTATCTATCTATCTATCTATCTATCTATCTATCTATCTATCTATCTATCTATCTATCTATCTATCTATCTATCTATCTATCTATCTATCTATCTATCTATCTATCTATCTATCTATCTATCTATCTATCTATCTATCTATCTATCTATCTATCTATCTATCTATCTATCTATCATCTATCTATCTATCATCATCATCATCATCATCTATCTATCATCTATCTAGAAATGCTATATTTATAGCACTCTCACTAGATAATTATGATGCATTGAAACTTTACTCAACTTTTTCTTTAGATATTAGTGAATATTGAGTTGCTTCTTACCTAGAAAGAAACATTTTTTTTTGCTGTGAAGTTTGAGGATTGTGTTAGGGTCCGTGACTCGGTGGGTCTCTTCAGGAGAACAAATGCACGAGTATGGAGATGCAAAAATCAAGCAGAGTTTTATTAGGCCAGCTAGCTGGGGCCAAACGTCCTTCCAAGACACACAATTCTGGTTGGAGCGATTGACCCCGAGGCAATTTCAGGTAAAGATTATATAGGCTCCCACAACCATTACAGCACTTATACAGCTAATAGTTTCAAAGCAAGCATTTCACAAACCAATAACTTCAAGAAAAATGTTACAACTCCCTTCAGGTGTCTCAATCGGGGAAGGGTGGGTGGTATGTGCCTGGTGCAACCCTTCCCTGTTATCTTGTGTAAGCAGACATGCCTACGTGACACAACACAGATCAGACAGGTCAGGCTCCGGGGGCTGCAGCACTTGCCCCTATCTCCGGATGCCTGTGTCTCCAGTTGAGTTAATCAGTTACATGCAGTAAATTCAAACAAGCAGTAAATTCCTCTTTTCCTAACATTTCCCCCCTTTTTCTAGATCAGACTGAGGAATCTTCCTCAGCAGTATCCAAGGCTTGGTATTTCTGGCGAAGGACTAAGAGATGGACAGTGTCAATCTTTTCCTGAACAAACCTTAGTAGCATATTTATTATGCAGGGACCAATTGTGACTAATAGCAGTAGGATGATTAGAGGTCCTGCGACAGCTGAGAGGAGAGTTGTAAACCATGGTCTATGCATAAACCAAGACTCGAACCAGCTTTCATTACTTTCATTCTCCTTGCGCCTCCTCTCCAGGTCTTTTTTTAACATGGTCAAAGATTCCCCGACTGCCCCTGTCTTGTCTACATAGAAACAGCATTCTTCTTTTAAAGCTGTGCATAGCCCGCCCTCCTTTAAAAATAGGAGATCCAAGCCCCTTCTGTTTTGTAGCACCACCTCTGATAAGGAAGTGAGAGATTGTTCCAGGTCCGACATCGTCTGCGGGAGCTGTTCCAAGTCCCTGTCGATTGCTAGCCTTAAGGCCGTGAGCCCTTGCTCTC
>NW_008334003.1:3540844-3557391 GCF_000622305.1 Nannospalax galili
ATCATTAACTTCCACACAATTCCATTCAGTGCAGTAGAGTCTATCAGCACCCCCACAATTGCGCCTTCACCAACCTGTCCCAAAACCTGGGCAAGCAAAGAACCCATTTGCCCGCAAAGCTTGGCAGTTGACTGTGGATGATGAGTCAACCAAAGCCCGTTTTTTCATATGATATTGTTCCTGGTGGTTTTTCTGGGGGAGGTAATAAAATTGCCCCAGTACAAGTTCTAAGTCAACATACAGATCTGGCCACCATGTTCACAATGGGGCTGTATGGGAGGTGCGGTTCCAATCCTCATAGGCGTTGCCGCTTCGCAGGATCCATGTCTGATGTACCGGTTGGTGGGGGTTGATGCTCCGAGCTCCCGCTGACACCACTGTTCTCTGGAGGTCCCATAACAGTGAGCTTATCAGCAGGAATCCCTTCATGTCCAGTTCAGGTGTAGCTTTAAGGGATTAGCAGGATTTGGCCGCACCTCCCACTCTTTCACACAGGATTCCAGGTCCTTGAGAGGCAAGGCCTTCTGAACATGGGTGTGGTGGACCCAGGGAGTACACCTCCCACTCTTTCACACAGGATTCCAGGTCCTTGACCTGCCGTCGACCTTAAGGGCAGTGGGGGTGGTAAACAGTACAACATAAGGCCCCTTCCATCTGGGTTCAAGAGTCTTAACCTTGTGTCTTTTTACCCAGACCATGTCTCCTGGGACTATGCCATGTTCCATGGTCGGAATTCTCTCACCCTCGTGATATGTTCTGATCAGGGGCCAAATTTTTTGCTGTACCTTGGCTAGAGCTTGCAACACATTTAAATAGTCGGGGGCTGACTTCTCTTCCCCTGGGGGCTGCGCTCGCCGGATTATTGGCGGAGGGGCCCCGTACATTATCTCAAAGGGGGTTAGACCATGCACATAGGGGGAGTTCCGAACATGGAAAATGGCCAAGGGGAGGAGGGTCACCCAGTCACCGCCAGTCTCAATTACCAATTTAGAAAGGGTCTCCTTTAATGTCCAATTCATTCTTTCTACCTGCCCAGAGCTTTGTGGGTTATAGGCACAATGTAACTTCCAATCCATCCCCAAAGCCTGGGCTAGTCCCTGTAGGACTTTACTAACAAAAGCTGGGCCGTTATCGGAACCTATAGCCTCAGGGATCCCATATCTGGGGACTATCTCCTCTATTAATTTCTTTGCCACCATCTGGCTAGTTTCATGTTTAGTTGGAAAAGCCTCCACCCATCCTGAAAAAGTATCCACCATGACCAGCAAATATTTGTACCTATACTTTCCTGGCCTTACCTCCGTGAAGTCTATCTCTCAACTTCTTCCTGGGGCCCTCCCCCTCTCCCGGATGCCTGTCGGGTGGAGCCCCTTTGGGGCTGGTCTTAGCTTTGCACAGCTCTCGCATCCCCCCGTGATCTGACGTGCGGCCTCGTTCTGGTGTGGAAATACCAACTGTGCATTCTGAAAAAGACTGAGCAACTTCTTCCAACCTAGATGGGTGGATCTGTGTAGGTTGGTGAGCATGTATTTTCCTAGTACTTCTGGTAAGATCAGTCTACCTTCCCAGTCCCTACTCCAACCTCCCCCCCCAGGCTTTTCTCCCGGAGCTTGTTTTCTTAGCCACTCAAGGTCCCGTGGGGAATAGTCAGGTCTGGGAGGTAAGGTGGGTAGTTCAGGTATGGGTACCTCTAGAGCTGCCAGCACAATGGGGTCTAAGAGAGCTACCCTCCTGGCCTCTGCATCAGCAAAGTTGTTACCAATAGCCTCAGGAGTCTTTCTGGACTGGTGCCCAGGCACATGTATAACTGCCACCACCCTCAGCTTTTCCACAGCTTCTAACAGTCTTTGGACTTCCTGCAAGTTCTTCAGCTCCTTTCCTTCTGTGGACCAGAATCCTCTCTCCAGGTAGATGGCACCATGAACATGCACAGTGCCAAAGGCATACCTGCTATCTGTATAAATGTTAGCTCGCTTGCCTTCTGCTCTCTCCAGTGCCTCTGCAAGAGCAATAAGTTCCACCTTCTGTTCTGAGGTGCCAGGGGGCAGGGCTGTGCTCCAAATGACTTCCCCCTCATGCGTCACTACCACTGCTCTGGCTCTTCTGTCCCCATCCCGCACAAAGCTGCTTCCGTCTGTATACGAGTCCAGTTCACTATTTGGCAGCCGCATGTCTCTCAGGTCTGCCCGTACCTGGATGATTTCAGAGAGAACATCTCTACAGTCATGGATGGGGATTGACAGGTCTGGGTCTGGCAGGAGAGTGGCAGGATTCAGGGCCACGGGGCCGAGAAGGTGATTCAAGGAGAGTCCAGCAGGAGCCCTTGGTAGTGGGTGAGAAAAAAAAATTCACTATCTGGCTGCCGCATATCTCCAATCTGCCCATACCTGGATGATTTCAGAAAGAACGACTCTACAGTCATGGATGGGGGTTGACAGGTCTGGGTCTGGCAGGAGAGTGGCAGGATTCAGGGTCATCGGGACTGAGAAGGTGATTCGAGGAGAGTCCAGCAGGAGCCCTTGGTAGTGGGTGAGCCTGGCATTTGTCATCCATTTCCCTGGAGGGTGCCTGAGAACCCCCTCCACAGTATGTGGGGATGTCACCCTCAGGTCCTGGCCAAAGGTCAGCTTGTCAGCTTCCTTTACCAGTAGGGCAATGGCTGCCAAGATGCACAGGCAAGATGGCCATCCTGAGGCCACTGGGTCCAGCCGCTTGGACAAGTAGGCCACAGGTCTCTTCCATGGGCCTAGTTGCTGGGCCAGGACTCCTTTGGCCACTCCCTTCTTTTCATCTATGAACAGAATGATGGGCTTTTCTGAGTCTGGCAGAGACATGGAGGGGGCCTGGAGAAGAGCTTCTTTTAGTCTGTCAAATGCTTCTTGCTGTTCCTGACTCCACTTCCAATCCGGTCCTTTCCTAGCCTCTTCTGGCATCGGGTACTGCCGGACCCGAATGGGCAGGGCTGTGGCTTTGAGTTGGACCACAACCGGGGGCAGGTGCTTAGCGAGGCCGACTCCCCTGGTTTTGGCCCAGGAAGAAGGGAACTCCTTCAACCAGGAGCTCATGTCTTCCTGGCCCCCCTTTTCTAGAGCTGCCGGGAATAGGCGATATTCATCAGCCAGAGATAGAGACAACACATGTACTGGCTGCAGGGGCTGTCCTTCTGAGTCCATGACTTGTATCCCTTTAGGCTCAAAATGGATACGTGCCCCGATTTTGGTAAGTAAGTCTCTACCCAGCAAAGGTGTGGGACTCTCAGGCACAACTAGGAAGGAGTGGGAAACCTGATGCCTTCCCAAGTCCACTTTCCTGTTGGTGGTCCATGCACACCTCTTAGTTCCTGTAGCTCCTTGGACTATGCTTGTGTGTCCTGGATTTAGAGGACCGTGAGCTTGATTGAGAACTGAATACTGTGCCCCAGTATCTACCATGAACACAGTGGGAGTCCCCTCCACACACAGAGTTACCCAAGACTCGGGGAGGGGTGCCGAGCCCCGTCCCTGTCAGTTTCCTTCTCCCAGGTGGAGGGTCCTGATAGGGCTCCCTCCTCCTTGTCTTCCTCTTCTTTGTGGGCACTCTCTCTTCCAGTGCCCATATCTTTTGCACAGGGCGCACTGTTCCAGCCCTAGTTTAGATGGGTGGGGTCCTGCTCTCTGAGGCAGCTCAGGGCTCCCTTTCACTCCAGCCAAGAATATTCTGGCCATCTCCTCCCTCTGCTTCTTGTTCTCTTTTCTTTGAAATTCTCTGCCCTCTTTCCTACTTTTATCCTGCATCTCCTGTTCCTCCATCCTTAGTCTCTCCTCCCCGTCCTTTGGAGACTCCCTAGCATTAAAGACCTTCTCTGCCTGTTGCAGCATCTCCCTAATAGAAATCTCCCCCAGACTGTCTCACTTATTGAGTTTTCTCCTGATATCGGGGGCTGCCTGGTTAATAAAAGAGAGGACTACAGCTGACCTGTGTTCCTCTGCCTCTGGGTTTATAGGGGTGTATTGTCTATAGGCATCAAATAGCCTTTCCAGATACACGGCTGGGCTTTTGGTTTCTCCCTGAACAATTGTTTTTACCTTAGCCAGGTTAGTGGGCCGTCTTGCAGCCGCCTGGAGACCAGTCATCAGAGTCTGGCAGTAGACCTGGAGACACTCCCTACCTTCTGCCATCCCAAAATCCCAATTTGGGCGTGTGAGGGGGAACACCTCATTGATGGCAGGCTGAAGGGTAGTGGGCCTCCCATTTTCTCTGAGGACGTTCTTCCTGGCTTCATTCAGGATGCATTCTCGCTCTTCTGTTGTGAAGAGGGTGCGAAGTAGCTGCTGGCAGTCATCCCACGTGGGACAATGGGTGTACATAATGGATTCTACCAAACCTATTAGACACTTAGGGTCTTCAGAAAAGGGAGGATTTTGGGTTCTCCAATTGTAGAGATTGCTAGAGGAAAAGGGCCAATATTGATACTGCTGAACTCCATCTGGACCGCTGACCGTTTGGACCGGCAGAACTGGCAGGGTTCCTCCTGTGGTGGAGGATGGAGCTTCCCTCACTTGGTCCCTGTTTCCTTGAGACCTTAACTGCATCCCTCCCACCTCCCCAGGTCATCTATCTTCTCCTGTAGAGGAGTCTGGGGAGGGGGCAACCACTGGATTCCCATGGAGATCCCCAGTTCCATCCCCCCTCCATAGGCCGCCTCGGCTTCTCCTCCTCGTGGAGTTGCATAAGGTGGTGGCTGCTCAATGGGCAAAGGGGGGTAGAGGGAGGAGCTCTCGGGAGAACTGGTGGAGCACTAGGATCCCCGCCTCTGAGACTGGAGGACTTCAATCCTTCCTGGGTGACCATGATGGAGACTTGGTGGGCAAGCATGGGACTTTCTCACCAAGAGGGGCCTTAACTAGGACAGGGGATCCTCTGCCAGATTCTCCCACAAAAGGATATAGGGGAGTTGATCTGGGTGGCCCTCTGGATCAGGCTGGGTAATGACAGCCTTGACCTTGCTGATGGTGTCCAGGGAAAGGGACCCCTGGGTTGGCCAACCTACTCTAAAGGTGGGCCATTCAGTTGAGCAAAAAGTGCCAAACTTACCCTTCCTGATGCCGGGGCCCAATTTCAACCATACTTCACCTCTGAGAAGTGAGAGAGGATTAAACCTTTAGGAGTGGCCTGACTCTGGCCCATGGTTGAAATCACAGAAGAGAGAGAGAGATGAAAAGGGAGAAGTGAAGATGCCACTCTAAACAATGATGGCCAGTGGGTATGCTTGTGGACGGGTGCCTGTCGTTGCCCAGTTTTTCTTCTGCAGGGGACGTGAATTTATCTGGGATTCATGCCTGGGACCCCCTTATCCTTTCACGGGAGTCTTTCAGCAGTGAGTGCCCAAATGGCTTTTAGTTGCCCGACCCGTGCCCATGGGGCTTTCTCAGTGGCTGGAGAGAGGGATGAAAAGGAGAGGGAGATACAGATAAGGGGTCTTGTCTCTACCCATGTGGGCAGTCGGGGTCCGTCAAGAGGGCTAAGAGCCTTTGGCTAACATCAGGGAGTAGCCCTGATCAGAAAACCTCAATTGCTCTTTCGTCTTTAATGGTCCCTCGTGAAGACTTAGACCGAGAATAAAAGGAAAGAAAAGGAGGAAGGGAAGGTTTAAAATAGGAAGCGTAGAGAAAAATACAAAACCAGACCCCCCCAGTAAGACAATTAGCACAACCATCAAGCACGCGCACCACATTGAATCACATTCGTGCGGACCGGTCCTTCTTTCGCTCAGACGCGCGCTGCACTCACCACTCTCACTTTCAGGATCCCCGAGACTTCTCGTGATTCTCCCAAATGGCATCCACTCGGACTGCCTCAGAGTGACGAGCTTGACTTTTTCCTCCTCAGGTGCCAGATTTGATGGCAGGCTTCCTTCCTAGGGCCGAGACACTCAGACCCTGGGGCCAAGGCTGGTTACCTGGACTTTCACCTAGGTGCCGGAACTCGAACCCCGCCTTCCTCACTCAGGATTACTAACCCGAGACCAGACATGAGATGGCGACACTTGCTTTATTCTGGATTTTACATACACGAGGGGGCAACCCTCGAAATACACTGCCCTGTCTGGAGAAAAGAAACTCTGCCTCCGTTCATCCTTCATTTCCCCCAAAAGCCCCCCCCGAATCGGGGATGAGCCCCCAAAATGTTAGGGTCCGTGACTTGGTGGGTCTCTTCAGGAGAACAAATGCACAAGTATGGAGATGCAAAAATCAAGCAGAGTTTTATTAGGCCAGCTAGCTGGGGCTGACCGTCCTTCTAAGACACGCAGGTCTGGTTGGAGTGATCGACCCCGAGGCAATTTCAGGTAAAGATTATATAGGCTCCCACAACCGTTACACAAAAGCCCATGCTTATATGACCAATAGTCTGGTTGGAGCAATTGACCCCGAGGCAACTTCAGGTAGAGATTATATAGGTTTCCAAAACCATTACACAAAAGCCCGCACTTATACAGCCAATAGTTTCAAAGCGAGCATTTCACAAACCAATAACTTCAAGAAAAATGTTACAACTCCCTTCAGGTGTTTCAGTCGGGGAAGGGTGGGTGGTATGTGCCTGGTGCATCCCTTCCCTGTTATCTTGTGTAAACAGACATGCCTACGTGACACAACACAGATCAGACAGGTCAGGGTCTGGGGGCTGCAGCACTTGCCCCTATCTCCGGATGCCTGTGTCTTCAGTTGAGTTAATCAGTTACATGCAGTAAATTCAACCAAGCAGTAAATTCCTCTTTCCCTAACAGATTGATTTAACTAACCCCAGATCCAAGGATTAACTTTCCAAACCTGATTAACCAGTCACTCTACCTTAGACCTCTTAGTCCTCACCTGGGTAGTCCCCTCACTGCCAAATTCCCAATTTCTGGATCAGTCTCAGGATGTGCTCTGATCATGCTCCTAGCTCCCTTGAGCCATTCTCAAAGCTTTTCTTCTGTTAATGAGAGATTGTATTCTTTCTTCTAGTGATGAAAGATTCAGGTCAGCAAGGGTACAAGGACGCTCGTCCTTCCAGCTTTACTTCGTTGTTGCCTGTTGTGAGGGTATTATCACACTGGAAAAGTAAAGCTATTGCTTTTTCATTTGATTTTTCCTGTTTTTAAATGTTTCTATCTAATTGATATATGCTTATGATAAAATGTTTGTGCTATTTGTTTTCACCTGTGTGTGTGTGTGTGTGTGTGTGTGTGTGTGTGTGTGTAAGAGGCAAAAATGATATAGAAAGTTTAAAAGGTAGATATAGCTTTTATTTTCTTCAAGAAAAAGTGTTTTCCTATTTAGACGTGGTTCCTCTCAGTGCTGTCTGCTTGAAGTCATGACTTATTTTTGGAACATATTTTCAAATAGAATCTGTGTAAAGACTTGTTATAATATTCTGAGTTTATGAACTAATATCTTTTGGCTTTCTATCCCCAGGAGTTTCTGGACCTTGTAAGTATTTTGGACATGTAAGAAATTCTATATTTAAAACTACAGATGCCTCAAAATCTTAAATTCTAATTCCTTTATATACTGTACAATAACTACTTAGGCTTTGTTCTTTAGAAATTATGAGTGTTCTTTTTTTTCCTTTAAGGTTGAACTTCAGGTTTCACATGTAGAATATTGAGATTACATTGTGTGGATAGCAGAAAGCATAGGAAATGACCCTTAACCCCAATTGTGGTTTGTTATACCAGACCTCTAGGTAGATGAGGGCATCTAGGAAATTACACTTGGGTCAGCCCATCCTTGAAAGTATGCCAAGCTGTTCTGTCTGAGGTAAACTCCTGCCAATGAAATGAGTTTGTGCTACATTGAGTATACACCCAGTACAGTAGTAAGGCTATTCCAACCAGTTCTAGTTCCAGATGCTTCCTCTGACTGAATGGTGAACAACACATGAAGAAAGGGCTGAGTATCTTACAAAGATTTTCAGTCTACAAGGGGCACATAACTCAAGAAGACACAGAAAAATGTGCAGAGTGGAAGAGATAATGAATATTGATTTTTGTTCCATGAATACCCCATCAGAGACAATATTGTTTTGTATATAGTTGATCGTTTTTACTTTCTTTGTTCCTCTTTATCATTTGATTCTTGTAATCATCAGATGCTTTAATTTTTTTAAATTATGGATTTTATTTTTTACATTCCTTTTTCATTTTAAAATATTCTTATTTTTCCATTTCCCATTTTATTCTATTTATTTCTTTATTGGTTTATTAGCTCTTGAAACATTTTGGTTTATAGCATTTCTGCCCATCATTCCTAGGTATGTTTGTAGATTTTCTAGGTAGGTATGTAGATTTCATAGTTGGTACTTGAGTTTTACTTTGCTTCTGTATTTGATTCATGTGGTGGTTTAAATGTGATGTGTGCCCTATGGGCTCATGTGTTTAAATTGGTAAAGGAACCATCAGGAGGTGTGGCCCCGCAGAAGGAAGAATGCTCTGGGTGGGGTAGGCTTTGGGAGTTCATAGCCTTGTTCCACTTCTACCTCACTCTTTGTGTCTCCTGTGCATGCTTAAAGATGTGAACATTAAACTTTCTGCTCTGTTTCCCCCATGCCTCCCTGCCATGATGGATTCTTATCTCTCTGCAACCATAAGCCCAAATAAACTCTTCCTTCTATAAGTTGCTTTGGCCATGGTATTTTATCACAGCAACAGAAAAGTGATTACTACAGAAGTTGATACCAGAGAGTGGGCTGTTGCTGTGAAGAATGTGACCATGTTGTTTTGTGGAGGAATGTGGAAGACTTTGGAAGTTTGGACTAGAAAAATGGTTGAATGCTTTAAGCAGAGCTTAATAGGCTATTATAGTAGGAGTCTGGGAGAAAGTAGTGCTGAGAGCAATGTAGTTTCAAAGGAAATCAAGGAGTTGAACAGCAATGGACTATAGATCATTTGTGTGATATTTTGGTAAGAATCTGACTGTCTTTGGCCTGAGGCCTAAGAACTTGCCTAAGATTAAATTAAAGAAATTAAAAAGTAATGGACTAATTATTTTGGTGGAGGAAATTTCAAGACAACTTAATGTTAAATTTGTGACTTCGTTATTACTGATAAATGTTATGGAGATGTACAATGAAAAAGAGAAAGTGGGGCACAATAACATACAAAATGTACTGCTTGGAGAGAAAGAGCGCACTAGGAAGAGTCATGTTACAGTCACGGTGTGTCCTAGAAGAGAGGCTGTAATTGTAAAGGAGCTATAGAGCCATCTTGATCTACACTTAAACAATGGACAGAGTGTCCTCAGAGTATGACACCACCCAGATAAGCCTTCAACTTGTGAAAGAGAGTCTCGGAAGTTTTCTGTTCTTAGAAAACCACCAAACACAGAAACTTCAGAAGTATACCAGGATCCATTCTAAACTGGTAGCTGAATTTGGCAGTGTCCTCTGTGTCATATTGTTTTTAAGGACATGTAAGATATAAGAGTGAGGGGATCATTAATTCCTCCTCTATGGTTTTAGAGAGTGGCTGAGGACACACTATGAAGAAGAGTCCTTGCAAGGAGAAAGCCTGGGAAGTCATTGCCTGTGAGAGGGAAGCCAGGGTTGTGGTGGGGATGCAAGATGCTGGGGGTGCTATAGCTGTGAGACATCTGGTAAGAAGAGTTGCATACAGGGAGTGGAAACAGCTTCAGAAAGGTGTGTGTTGCAGACAGCAAAGCTGAAAGGCAGTACTGTCTAAGTGAGCTCTTTGGAACTAAAGTTCCAGACCCTGAACTTGGAGCTTCTAAGTTTGGGGTTTGGCCTACTGGTCTTGTTTTGGTCTGGTATTTTTCATTATGCCTCCATTCTTTCCCTTTGGAATGTGAATGCACATTTGGTTTCATTTTGTGTTGGAAGTATGTAACATGCTTTTTTATTTTACAGGAGCTTATAGTTAAGAAAGTGATTTGAGTCTCAGGAGAGACTTTGGACTTTCAAATAGTATTTGGGCTGTTAAAGATCAGGGATGCTTTTAAAGTTGGACTAAATATATTTTGTATTCTTATGTAGTCATGAGCCTAAGGGGGCCAGGGAGTAGAATGGGTGATTTGAATGAGAAGTGTCCCCCAAAGGCTCAAGTATTGGAACTCATGATCAGTTTGCAATACTGTTTGGGGCTGGTCCATGAGTCCTACCTGGAGGAAGCCTGTCATGGAAGCCAGCTTGAGTTCATAGCCTTCACCTCCAGCTTTCTCCTTCTTCTTCCTATGTGTGCTTGATGATGCATGCACACTACTTTCTGCTCCAGGTGCTCACAACTCTCTGTAGCTCCAGGGTACTGGATGTCCTCTTCTGGCCTTCATGGGCACTTGCACTCATGTGCACATACCCCCACAGAGACACACATATTCATATAATGAAAAATAAATATTGAAAAAATAAAGCAAGACAAATTATGTCTGTAAATGGAGATTAAAAGGAGTTACCTTATAACTGGGGCACATTGTCCTGTTCTTAGTCACCCACCAGAATATCATGGTAAGACCCTATTGCTGAAGATGCTACATATATAAGTTGTAGAACAAACAAAAAGAAACCTAGCTGGTGCTGACTTAAGAATCCCATCTCTACTGGCTAGCGTTCCTAGTGCTGGAAAGTGCTATACATGCTACCTGATGGAAAGGTAATCATCAAGCTTAAATAGCTGTGAATCCTGTGAACAACATCTGGCCTAGCAAGATAGGCCCATTGATGCAATGTGGCATGTGTTAGGTACTTTTCTGTTGCTGTGATAGAAACACTGACCAAAGTAACTTATAAAAGGAAGAGTTTATTTAAGCTTACAGTTCCAAAGGGGTAAGAGGCCATCAGGTTGGGGAGGCATGGTGGCAGAGGTGACTAGAGGTGGAGCAGAAGCTGAGCTCCTACATCTTCAAGCAGGCACAGGAAGCAAGGGAGGCTTGAGTTCTGGAAAGTCTTAAGAACTCTCTAAGCCTGCCCCCAATAATGTGCTTCCCCCAGCATGGCCACACCTTCTAAGATCTCCCAAAACTACACCACCAACTGGGGACAAAATGCCCAGATAACTTGGGGCTTATGGGGGGGACACTCTCATTCAAACTACCACACGGCATGAATATTATGGGAGTAACCAATTGCTTTGTAATTAGATTTAAGGTCTGCTTCCTAGGTTGGAGCCCATGCCTGATGTTGCTATAAGGCCTAGGAATCTGAGACTAGACAGGTCACAGGCCATAGGGGAGTGCCTAATGTTGTTATTCTGTTAAATAGATATAGTATTAGACTGCCCCTAATGATTTATTGTTGTATGCATAGAATAATGCACCTCTCAACTTTCACCAGAGAAGCTTCCTTATGTAACAGGTAGTGCCTAACACAGAAAGTCACAACTGGCCAATATGTAGAGAATAAGAGACTGCAGAGTGCTTATCCCCGAATAGGACGTTTATATCAAATACAGCCTTCCAAGGCTCAAGGATCGTTGTAGAAGAGAGTGTGGAGATGTTGGGGACCCCTGTTGTGTAAAGTAGCAGTCTCTCCATGTCCGGACAGCCTATGGGCTCGGCTTCATATGCAGAGACTCCTTTTATCAGCAGGGTGCCTTCCCGGCATCTTCCTGACTCATCTTTTGAAGTAGCCATGGCCTCCGGCTCTGGAACTGCCAGCTTTTCCTGTGTGATTTTCAGGCAGTCTGACAGCCTGGCAGGAGCCCACTTCCATATGTAAATAGGGCATCCCACAAAGTACCTATCAGCTAAGGCTTTTACCACTGCCCCCACAGTATAAAGTATCCTGGTTTTCCCTCAATAATCGAAGCTGGATCACTAAGGCCTGGAGCCGAGCTGAGTCATTAAATAAAGGGGCTGTACCACTGACTGAGCTGAGTTCTGTGTCTTACTGCCTACGATCCAGCCTTCCCAGAGAAAGCTGTCTCTTCATAAGCCACGACTCACAGAAATCCAGCTTTTGCCATCCTGCACCTCCCCTTGTGACCCGGCAGCTGACGGGTCCCAAACTTAGAGAGAGAATACACGGTAGATTGAGACAAAACCCAACCAGGCCAGCCCCGGTAACAGAAAGCCTCAACAACGCAAAGAAACAGAGACCCGCCAGTGGCGGAGAGCCAGGAACCCAAAGGACAGACACAGTGAGGGACCCGCCCCACCCCAGGTGCTCGCAAGAGACTAGCGCCACGCCCAGCAGCTGGCGCTCTGAGATCCCTGTGCCCCCATATCGAGAGATTGTGAGAGTCAGAGGTGATGGATAACGACAAGGAAACAGTTTTCAATACAGCTGGTCGGTTGTTTGCATTAACTCATAAAAATGGTAACAGCATGCGTAAGTACTGTGTATACTCATGTCAGACAAAATCCCATCTTAGATGTGGGGTAGTGGGTGAGAAACCCCAACCCCACCTGAGGAAGTTTTGGCAACCAATGACTGGTGAATTGGGGAGAGTCTATCTCATTAAGGGTGAGATTTGAGAATCTTGGTAAGTTGACCAGGCACCAGTGAATGAACCCATATTGAAGGGCATTTGGAAACACAAATTTGACTGTATAGGCCTTAATATATTTATATTTGTATTTGAGTACATGCAACTGGGTGGGGACTAAGGGAGGGAATCTAAATAGGATCAAAATGTATTGCATGAAATTAAAAAAATCAATAAAAAGCAAAAAAACCCCAAACAGGAAGAGAAACTATATGTGTAAAAGATGATTAAATAATTCTGTTTAGAATGATGAATATAATTGAAGAAAATAAGGCTATTAAATATTCCTAGAATCAAATGATAATGGAAGCACCACACATTTGAACAGGATATAAAAAGGCTACCTAACGGCTATGAATTTCTATGTCAGCAGGTTTTAAATCTTAGAAAAATAAGAAGTTAAACACAAAACCAGTAGAAGGAGAAGAAATGATAAAAATTAAGATGAAGTCATGTCTAAAAAATGATACATTTATGATCCAAAGATCTGGTTCTTTGAAAAAGTTAAGGTTGTCAAGCATTTAGCTAACCAAACCAACGAGAGCTGAGACTTCAACTCATAAGCTTAGAGATGAAAAGGGGGATAGTATAACAGAATTGGATCTAGAGGGTAATTAAGAAATTGGGAAAAAAAACTCATGATTAAGTAAATGGAGAATCTGGAAGAAAAAAATTGAAGTATACACATATATGATGTATCAAAATTGAACCAGAGATTAGAAAAACCCCAAATAAACAACACGATTAAATTGATACAGTAATAGTCTCCTCACAGAGGGATGCTTGCCACCAGATGGATTCAGTCCTAATTTTTATGAAACTTTTGAAGATCTAGCACCAATTATTCTTCAATGGTTTCATTAAAGGGAAATGGAAGGAATGCTACCAAATTCTTTCTATGAAGCCATTTGTATCTGGATGCCAAAACCATGAAAGGACACAATAAAATCTGTTGACCAATATCTTCTTAAATATAGATGCAAACATCCTCAAAAATATTTTGAAACTGAACTGAACAATATATTAAAAAGATCATATATGATGATTCAGTAGTTCATTTCAGAATTGTAAAATAGCTTAACACAAAAATCAAAAACACAAGAGCGCACATAAATGGAATCAATAGCAAAACTCACATATATCCTCAATAGAGACCAGAGGGAAATTTGAGAAATTTTACCATTCTTCCCATAATGAAAGGCCTGAAGAGACTAGCTCATAGCTCACTATTAAAGAGGACAAATGACAATCTCATAGCCAACATTAAGCTGAATGTAGAGAAACTAAAATTTCTCCAAAAGTCTAGAATGATGCAAGAATGTCCACGCTCTTGTCAGCGCACTGACAAGTTCCTGACACTGTGAATAGAAAAGAACACAAGCAAAAGAAACAAAAGGACACAAATAGGAAGGTATGAAGCCCAAGGGAAAGTCTTCATAGCTGACGCGATTCTATGCTTTCACTACCTTAAAAACCCCACCAAGAGATTTTGGTCATTCTGATGGACAAATACAGCATAATATCAGGATAGAAAAATCACACACAAAATTGTTCTTCACATGACAATATCTAGTCTACTGAGAAATAAGAGATGTAATTTCATTCACAATGACCTTAAAAAATTAAAACCCCAGGGCTAATGGTGGCTGAGTGGTGAAGAGCACTTCTTGATCCTCCAAAGGACTAGAGTTTGGTTCCTGGACACCATTCTGCAACTTAGAGTCACCTTAGAGCCACCTTAGAGAGGGCATTCTATGACATGGAGACATGGGCACTCCCCTCCCACATACACATAAATAAAAATAAATAAATCTTAAAAAATTAAAATACAGCTGGGTGTGGTGGCACATGCCTTTAATCCCAGCACTTAGGAGGTAGAGGCAGGAGAATCTCTGTGAGAGGGAGGTCAGTCTGGTCTACATATTAAGTTCCAGGCTAGCTGAGGCCATAGGGAGACCTTGTCTCAAAAGGACCTAAATAAATAAATAAATAAATAAATAAATAAATAAATAAATAAATTAATTAAATACATAGGAATAAATGTAATCAAGCAGGCAAAAGAGTACAATAAAATCTGTATTGCTGAAGAAAGAAATTAAGGAAGACACCCGAAGATAGACAAATCTACCATATTCATGGATTATCAGAATTAAAATAACTATATTACCAAAAATGATCTATAGGGTCAATGCACAGGAGGCATCACAATATCTAAACTGAAATTACACTGTAGAGCCAGCACAGTAAGTCAGGATGGTGTTGATTTAAATACAGACATACGGAACAGAATAGAATAAAGGTCAAAGAAATAAACCCAAGTACCTGTAACCTGATTCCTAACAAAGGAACCTAAGCAAACGTTGGAGAAAGCATAACCTCCATTACAAAGAGTTCTGGAAAAACTGGATAATATATAAGCAGACGTCTGAAACTAGATCCCTGTCACTTATCCTGCAGAAAAATCCACTTAGTTTGAACCAAACACCTTAATGTAATAATTAAATCCTGAAATGAGGGCGTCAAAGGACAACTGAAGCTCTAGGAATAGGTAATGACTTCTTGAGTAGGAGTCTAGTAGATCAGGAAATTACAGCAATAGACCAATAAGATTATTGCAAACTAAACAGCTTTGCACAGCAAACAATTGAGTTGAATGACTACCTGCAGGAGATGAAAACGTTTTGTGAGATTATTTGACAAAGGGCTGATAGTCAGAATACATAAAGAATTTAAAAAACCCCAAGAACAGAAGTGTAGGTAATCCATTCAATAGATTAAGAAATTTACTAAAGAGACACCTTTTAAAAGATGAAATACAAATACTCTGTAAATTCATGAAAGATATTCAAATTCTTTAGCCATCAGTGAAATTCAAATAATTATATTGAGAATCTAGCACAGTGAGTTAGAGGGGTTTTCATCCAGAAAATAAAAACAAATGATGGCATGAAGGCAGGGAAAGTTTGGGAAGGAACCCTTGTACATTAATTAGTGGGAATGCAAATCAATAGTTACCATGGAAATAAGAATGAGGTTCCTCAAAAACTAAGAATAAAGGAGCCATCTGACCCAGCCATACTGTTCCTGGGTGTGTACCCGAAGAAATCTAAGTCAGGGTACCATGGAGATACCTGCACTGCTGTTTCTCATGGCGCAACATGCAGTAACCGACTATAGACTCAGGCTGTGTATGTTTCAGTGGTTGAATGGATTAAGAGACTATGGTGTGCTTTCAGGTAAGTGGGTGATGGAGCCAATGAGTATTCCATTAACTGATGTAAGTTAGACTCAGAAAGAAAAGATTCAATTTTTTCTCTCATATATTTGATCTAGAAACATAAAATACATTAAGGTAGAAGAATGAGCATTAGGGAAGGGGAAGGAAAAGAGAAGAAGGAAGGGACATAAGAGAGGACTATAGGAAGGGAGCATGATAAAAGCATGTTATATGCCTGTTTGAAAATGTCACAGTGAAGCAATTTGTTTTCTAGAATATATGTGAGTCCAGAAGAGTATTGAACTGAGAAAGTATAATCCATTCATGAAGAAGAGCAAAGAAATGCTGGATGCCATGTTTTATGACTCATTCTTTTCTATCTGTACTGTGTACAACCTCGTAGTGTTTCCATAAGTATCTCGACTTTAGCCTTATGTCACTTTATTTTCCTGATGGGGCTTGAAAATTCTTGAGTTTGGTAATTTGAAAAATGTGTCTTCTTCCTCCATGATGCAGAGGAATAAGCATGGATTCAGCCATATATTTAACTATACTTACTGAGTACATTTTTCCACCAAGAGTAAGACTTGGAAACACTGAACATTAACCATTATAACAAGCTATTATACTGGGTCATTCAGTCTACCTGGACTGGAGTCATACCATTATCACATGTTGGTAGACCATTCTGTCTCTCTGCATTCTCTGGTATTTAAAACGGGGAGATTCTATTTTTTCAGTTTATTATTTATTTAATAACCACATACTTAGAAGAAGCATTTCATTACAATAGCATTGACATAGTCAATAACAATTTCCAGAGCTAAGATGCATCTCTTTCAAAAGTGGCTGTAAATTTTTAGGTTCACAGTTGAA
>NW_008334003.1:3557999-3560188 GCF_000622305.1 Nannospalax galili
TGAGCATGGATATAAAGTCATCAGGTAGATTTCAGTGGTAATGTTTTTCACATCTACCAATTACTAAGGAGCAAAATTTTTATGCTTTGAAGAAGTTTTTTTTATAGACCCACTTCCCAGGTAGCACCCTCCCATAGCCTTCCTCGCCCCACTAGAGCCCTTATACACTGATATCCCTGCTACTGTCTGCTGTGTTGTCGGCACATCCAGCCATTCCCCACTACTTAACCTTCTTGTGAATCTAGTCAGCCTATCTAGAGGTCTTTGTTTTAGGAGGGTCAGCTGTTCCTCATCAAGCAGTATTCAGTTGTGAATATTCCTTTGGATAAGATTGGGGTCTGCTGTTCATTTTCCCAGTTCTCTGCTGGGTTACTATCTGGGAATCCATTTGGCCACCCTGGCCAACAACTCAGAAGGAGGTATCACCTGTATGGCATTGTTGCTTGCTATATAGCCTTTAGCTATACATATCATCTCATGAAATTATATTGGCCATTTAATCTTTGGTTATACTTTCCTTTTGGGTGTTTAAGGCCACACAGTTGGTCCAGATAAACTGATTTATTTTTACTCTTAAGGCTGTTTGAGGATCTGTTCCTTAGGGTTCACATGGGCTTGGGAGGAGCCCCTGGCTACTTTCTTTTACCAGTTCCACCTATGTGAAGATAAGTCATAGGTCCTTCTCAATCATGGTTGGCTTCACTTGGAAGCATGGAGGAAGTGATTCCTCTGTGTTGACCCTGCACTTTATAGACTGGACACTAGTTCAAGTCCATCTGGTGGGGTCTCCTTGGCCTCCTTGATCAAGAGGACAGATGTCCCACCACCATTACAGGACATTTTGAGAGATGCTTATAGTCCCTTGGAACTAGTCGACCTAGGAGGGCAAGGAGCAAAAAGCGTCCTTTATGTCCCTCTGACCAAATTATTATAGACCTCAAAGTATGTCTGTTAAACACTCAAGAAGGTTAGTTCCACCAGTCTGGTGTTTTTAATTACTGTGTGTCATGTAGCTAAATCTTAGGCAAAGACCAGTTGTTTTCAGATAAACCTTACTTGGCCTTATATTTCTTGATCTGCTATGTATAATTTGTCAGTAGTTTGTAAGAGTAATATATGTTTCTCACTGGTTTTCAAAGCTATTTAGGCATTGTTTATCTCTCACATTGTCTTACCTCTCCATCATGGGTTTCCCTCTTAAGGTGCCCCCATTGCCCCCCTTTCTCCCTTTATAATGCACGTCTCCTGTGGTCCTACCTCTCTTGGGCTCCTTCTTTCCCTTTATGCCTTAGGTTCCTTGTACACCCTTCTCTCCCCCCTCCCTTAAACTAACCCATTTTTTATCCATATCTCCCTTATTAAGGCCTGTTTCCTACTGTTTTTCTCTTTCAGGTTCTTTCTTTTCCTTTACCTCCCTGCTTCCTTTCCGTCATCCTGGTTTCTGTTGTTATGTCTGGTTGTACACTTATTTATCAGAGTCTGGTTCTAGGATCCACATATGAGGGAGAACATATGCCGATTTTTTTTTTCTGAGTCTTTGTTACTTCACTTAGTATAACAGTTTCTAGTTCCATCCATTTACCTGCAAATTTCATGATTTCATCTTCCTTTACTGCTGAGTAAAACTCCATCATATAAATGAACCACATTTTCATTATCCACTTATCAATTGAGGGGCATTTAGGTTGCTTTCATCACTTAGCTATTGGGAAAAGAGCAGCAACAAACATGGATGTACAAGTGTCTCTGCAATAGGATGAGTTCTTTGGGTATATGCCAAGGAGTGGTATAACTGGGTCAAATGGTAGGTTCATTTGTAGTGTTTTAAGAGTTCTCCACACTGCTTTCCATAGGGGCTGAACCAGTTTGCAGCCCCACCAGCAGTGGATGAGTGATCCCCTTTCCCCACATCCTCTCCAACATTTGGTATCATTTGTTTTCTTGATCTTAGCCAGGCTGACTGGCGTAAGGTGAAATCTTAAAGTGGTTTTAATTTGCATTTCCCTGATTATTAGTGATGTTGAACATCTTTTAAGATGTTTCATAGCCATCTTTACTTCTTTTGAGAACTCGCTGTTCAGCTCCTTAGCCCATCTTTTAATTGGGTTGCTTCTTGTCTTGATTCTCTGTTTTTTCAGTTCATTATATATTCTGGTTATTAAACCTCTGTCAGGTGTGTCACTGGTGAA
>NW_008334003.1:3560848-3561447 GCF_000622305.1 Nannospalax galili
GAACGTGGCTTAGGGAGTCCCGGCGCCGAGAGCTGCGCTATAGACTTACCCCAAGAGGCCTGCGGATAGTAGTGATTTTAGAGTTTTTTAAGCATAGATAGCATCATGCCATTTGCAAATAGGGATTAATTTGATTTCTTCTTTTCCTGTTTGTATTCCTTTTGTTTCTTTCTCCTGTCTTATTGCTGTAACTGAGATCTTGAAAACTGTATTGAATAAGAGCAAAGATGGGGGCACCTTTGTCTCATTACTCACTTTAATGAAATGCTTTCAGTTTTTCTACATTTAGAATGATGTTGGCTGTGGGTTTGTTATATATGGCTTTAATTATGTTGAGGTATGCTTCCTCCTGTCAAATTCTCTCTAGGACTTTGAACATAAATGCATGTTGAATTTTGTCAAAGGCCTTCTCTGCCTCTATTGAGATGACCATATGGTTCTTGCTTTGAGTCCATTTATATGATTTATGATGTTTATACATAAGTATATTAAACCATCCCTGCATGTCTGGGATAAAGCGGACTTGATCATGGTGGATGATCTTTTTGATGTGTGTCTGTATGCGGTTTGCAAGTATCTTGTTGAGAATTTTTGCATAA
>NW_008334003.1:3561591-3562171 GCF_000622305.1 Nannospalax galili
AAATGTCTGATAGAATTCTGCTGTAAATCCATCTGGTCCTGGGCTTTTTTTAGTCGGGAGGTTTTGTATTACTGTTTCAATTTTTTTTGTGTTATGGGTCTGTTTAAGCTGTTACTCTCTTCTTGGTTTAGTTTTGGTGGGTCCCATGCCTTTATATATCCATCCATTTCTTTTAGGTTTTCAAATTTAGTAGTATATAGGTTTTTAAAGTATTCCCTTATAATGTTCTGTATCTTTCTGGTGTCTGTTGTGATGTTTCCCCTTTCATCTCTGATTTTGTTGATTTGGAGGTGTGCTTTCTTTCTTTTGGTTAAGTAGGCTAGGGGTCTGTCAATCTTGTTTATCTTTTCAAAGAACCAACTCTTGGAGTTGTTGATTCTTTGTATTGTTTTCTTTGTTTCGATTTCATTAATTTCTGCCCTGATTTTTGTTATTTCTTCTTGTCTGCTGGGTTTGGGTTTCATTTGTTGTTGCTTTTCAAGTGTGTTGAGTTGCAATGTTAAGTCATTTTTTTTTGTGTTCTTTCCTATTTTTTGATGTAGTCACTTAGAGCTATAAACTTCCCTCTTAGGACCACTTT
>NW_008334003.1:3562607-3562863 GCF_000622305.1 Nannospalax galili
TCTGCCCTGCTGACCTATCTAATGGAGACAGTGGAGTATTGAAGTCCCCTACTATTAATGAGTTGGGATTAATCTGGGTCGTAAAGTCCTGTAATATTGTTTTTATGAAGTTGGGTGCACCAAAGTTTGTGAGTATATGTTCACCATTGTAATATCTTTTAGGTTTATTGTTTCTTTGATCAGAATGAAGTGGCCCTCTTTGTCTCTTCTGATTAGTTTTAGTTTAAAGTCTATTTTGTCAGATATTAGAATTGCA
>NW_008334003.1:3563081-3563984 GCF_000622305.1 Nannospalax galili
TATTGAATCCTGTCATTTTTATTTCTGTTTACATTCTTGATATAGCTGTACATTTCCACAGTTGTACCTTCATCGGATTTCTTTCCGAAATCCCTTGGGTATAGTCATTACTTTCTTCAGCTCTTTGTATTGCTTCCAGAACTCTCTGAAGGGCTGGTTTTGTGGACATGAATTCCTTCAGCCTATTTATGTCATGGAAGATTTTTCTTTCCTCTTCGACTATAATAGCCATTTTGGCATCTGTGATCATTTAAAACTGGGAATACTTTGTTCCAGGCCCTTCTGGCTTTCAAAGTTTGCATTGAAAAGTCAGCTGTACTCCTAATGGATTTTCCTTTATATGCGACTTGTTTCTCTTTTGCAGCTTTCAGAATTGTCTCTTTGTTATGTACGTGTAATGTTTTTACTATGATGTACTGTGGAGGGTTTCTTTTCTGATCCTGTCCATTTGGTGTTTTATATGCTTCTTGTATTTGTATGGACGTATCTTTCTTTAATTTGGGGAAATTTTCTTCCACGATTCTGTTGAAGATCTGGTCCATGCCATTATCTTGGGATTCTTCTCCTTGTTGTTTGCCTATGATTCATAAGTTTGGTCTTTTTATGGAGTCACACAATTCTTGCATATTCCATTCTTGTGATTCCTTAAATTTTTCATAATCTTTGCTTGAGTGGTGTACTTTGTCCACTTTATCTTCGAGTCTTGATACTCTGTTTTACATTTTGTCCATCCTGTTGTTGAGGCTTTCTCCTGTTGTCTCTAATTGGCTTACTGAGTGTTTCACCTCCTTCTTTTCAGCCTGAGTATTCTTCAGTATTTCTAACTCTTTTCTGAATTAATTCAGAAGTTTATCCCTATCTTCCTTCAGTTCTTTGATTTCTTTTTGTGTTCTTTAAATTCAT
>NW_008334003.1:3564315-3576539 GCF_000622305.1 Nannospalax galili
GAGTGGCCAGATTGCTTTTGTCTTCAGGAGTTCCCACAGAGGTCCAAGTCAGATGAGGATCAGATGCTCTCAGGCTTTCCACTAAGGTCTGGATCCCTCCCTCCAGGAAAGATTTTGGCCTCAGGAATTTGGGGGTTGGACTGGCCTGGAAGCAGGGTCCAGGAAAGATGCTGGTCTAGGGCAGCTGGTTGACATGCCACCCAGAGATGAAAAGGTTGATGGGTGGGAAGAGGCCCCAAGGACTCCTAAGGACTGCACTGAGGAACTCGGTTGGTCTGGATGCAAAGGATCAGCAAGAGGAAAGGTCAGCTCCCAAGTCCCAGAAAGAGGATGGCAGGTGGTGCAGGCCCAGGGAAGCAGAGGGAGGTGAGTGCCAGGCCAGGCCTAGAAGCAGTGCTCCTGGGTCCCAGAGAAGGCACTAAATTGGTCTGAATGAAAAGGGTCAGGAAGCAGTATTGTTTCCCCAGATGTCTTGGGCCCCAAGACAAGGAATGGGGCAGGGCCCAAACTCAGACCGGGCAGCAGAGATGGGAGGGTGAATGGGGCTGGGGGAGTCAAGAAGTGGAGGGACTGATCGACTATCCTGGAGAGAGGCCTGAGGGGTGGGAGAGAGGCCTGGTGTGGGTGGTGCACGCCCAGCGAAGCAGAGGTCAGAGATTCTATTTTTAAAGTTATGAAGATGCAGATAAAAATGTAAGTCTCTAGGCACAATTCTGTGAAACAGTACAAATTGAAAATAAATGTTAATTTTCCTCATATGTTTAAGAGATGTTATTATCTAAGAAGAAAATGGACATAGAATCATGGTTTTGAAACAGTTATACTACTATTTCTTTTCCTTACAAGTTCAAGTCCAATGAGAAGAGGCAAACACTCTGAGATCAAAGTAGCGGTCTAATTACTGATAAAAGCTTCATAATTTCAGTTCGATGTGCTTCTCCATGTTTCCAAGTTTAATTCTAAGGTTAAACTTCCCTCTTTAGGCACAGGCACATCTGATGTGCTCAAATCTCACCCACTGGGAAAGATAACTTACTGCAAGGCAGAGAGCAAAGAGGGTGAAAGCTTCCCTCAGGGAGAAAGAGCTCCCCACAGGAATGGCAGCCAAATGTGTTCTGTGACTCGCAAATCTGGAAAGCCACTTCATCCACCTGTGAGAGAATTGGGAAATTATATTTCTTTAATTCCTATCTATGAGGAAAGGAACCACAAATCCAGAAAATGTTTCTAAGCAGTTTATATACTTTCCTTTGAATAAATTCAACATGATCTTCCTTCAGTCTACCATCCTTATTTCTTCTGGGATGTCTACTTCACATCACTAAAATGCATGTGCATTTCCTTGAAAGCTCCTTCAGACTCTTCTCAAATATAATAATATATTTAGTGAAAAAAATCACAAGAAAATAATCTGTATTTACAAAATTACACATTGTGTATTTGTATATGTGACAAGTGTGGTTTCTGTAAATGAATGTGCAGGAAATGTAAAGAGAAAATGCCATTGGTGTGCTCAGTATAACCATTTCTAAGTATGATTATTTGTAATTTTTATACTTTTGTACTTTTCAGTAATTGCTAATAATTTGTTTTTAAAAGGTTGACACTGCGTTCATCATTGTTTGTGATTAATAATCAGATAAAGGGACCAGCGTGTGGGTCCTTTTTATACAGGAGAGAAGTTAGTATACTGTAATATGAACTGAACTATTTTCTTACTGTTGCTTTGCTGAGAATCTTTCAATAGCTTTTTAATTTTTCTTTTGTCACAGAGACTTGACTTTAAACAATATGTAGTTCAATTCCTCCTCCTCCTCTTCCTCCGCCTCCCCTTCCTCCTTCTCTTTCTTCTCCTCTTCCTTCTTCATTTCCCTCATATTTGGAAAAGCTTCAACTCCTAGATTAGGGAAGATTTTCCTCATTTTTTTCCTGAGAATTATTTTAACTTTTCATTTTTATATTTTAAAATATTTATTGCTATGTGGCCTATGAATTACTCCCTCAAGACATTATTTTGTTTGATAACACCATTAATGGAGCAGTGAGTCGGTGCCTCAATTTTACAGTATTCCAAATTTCTGTATAAATTTGTATTTATTTCTTAACCTCTGTTTTGTGTTGCTTCAATATTTTCCTTAAGAAGAATAATACTTTAAAATTATATTGTATCCTTTACCAGCTTGCCCCCTGGGACTAGATATGTAATGGGCTGCTCTAGCAGCCTGGAGAGTTAACCAGAATCCCACCCACTGTCTTCATTTCTCCATTGGAGGGACTAGGCCCTGATTGAGCTTCTCATACTCCAAAGCAGCTTAGTGATCAAGCCAGAACCTGTCTACCACCATCTCCACACTCACAGTACTAGCTGTGATTGCACACTTTGCACACCAGACCAGCTTGGAGTTACCTCTGTCCCTTTCATAAAAATTAGAAGAGAGAATATGAAGCACAGACCAACAAACTAACTCATATCTGATCTACAATCAACCAAGCTCTGAAAACAACAAAAACAGACCCAAACTTCCAGTTAACAAAGGCCAACTAGAATTTTATATCAGGTACACAAACAGTAAAAGAAGTCCATATGCCCAGGTCACATCAGAAAACACAGTAATATGAGAATTCAAGATACTATGTTCCCACCAAGTCCTATCAGTCCTACAGTAGTGTTACACAATGAGAGCTACCCAGAGGACACAGAACATAAATAATTGTGGGGAAATGGGCCGGTAAATACTTCCGTTATTCAGGCTAACCTAAAACCTTGTTTGCTGGCGCCTTGCTGATGACTAATATCTCCCAAGATCGGTGTCCTTGATCTCATGACCACTGTCCCCCCCCGCCCCCCAGAAAGAGGTCTAGAGCCACAACAGACAGCAACAAATAATCACAAACATAATCAAAGAATTCAAGGACTTTAAAGAGCACATAAACAAACCCCGGAAGGAATTTAAAGTGTGTGGGAATAAACTCTGGACTGAAGCTCAAGAAAATGCAAATGCAAGACTGAATAAAATGACAGACTATTCAGGATTTGAAAAGTGGATTCATTAAAGAAAGCTCGGGCTGAGGTGAAGATGGAATTGAAAAATGCAGTTAAGACAATAAACACAGACAGGGCAAGTCTTACCAGCAGAATGACCCAAAGCAGCACAGAATATCAAATATTGAAAATAAAGAAGGAGAATTAGACTGCTCAAGCAAAGAATATGAAAAAGTAAAACCAAAAACCAAAAAAAAAAAAAACCCCAATAAAACAAACAAACAAAAAACCAGTAATGGACTATGCAAGAGTGGCGGGGCACCATGGAGAGAGCAAATCTATGAATTATAGGCAAAGAGGAAGGAGAAGAATCTCACATCTGTGGCACTGAGCAGATCTCCAGGAAGATTATAGAAGAAAACTTTAAAATGAGAGAAGATATACCCAGGACCAGAAAAGATACTCCCCATGGTATATCAGAGCAAAACCCAGTAAATATACAGATCAAAGAGAGGATGCTGAAAGCTGCAAGAGGAAAAACAAGCTACATTTACAAGAAAAACCACCAGAATAACAGGTGAGTGTTCGATACAAACTTTAAAAAACCAGAAGAGCCTAGAGCAATGAATTACAACTTCTACATGACTACAGACGTCAACACAGACTACATTAGCCAGCAAAGTAATCTACCACAATCAAAGGAGAAAGTAAAATCTTTCATGATACAGACAGGCTGGAAAAAATCATGCCCACCAAACCCATTCTACTGGAAGCAATGCAATGGGGTGAAGAAAAGCGATAACCATGGCTAAAAGGCTGTGTAAAGGAAACAAATGAAGTTATAGTTACAGAAACTCAAAATGGGATTAAGAACACAGACAGAAAATAAAATGACAGCAATTAGAACACATCTGTCAATAATAACTTTAAGGGTTGGAGAAATGGCTCAGCAGTTATCAACACTGGATGCTCTTGCAGAGGACCTGGGTTTGGTTCCCAGAACACACATGGTCGTTATCAATCATATGTAACTCTAGTTTCAGGGGATCCGACACCCTCTTCTGACCTCCGTAGGTATTGTACAACATGGGTACATGCAGGCAATACACTCATACACATGAAAATTAAAATAATAAAATATTAAAAAATAACTTTAAACACGAATGGCCTCAACTTTCTAAAACAAAGACACAGGCTACTTAAATAGATTCAGAAAGAAAATTCATCTTTTTGTTGCTTACACGAAACTCATCTTGGGGTTAGAGAGATTGCTCAGTGGTTAAGAGCACTGACTACTGTTGCAGGGGACCAGGGTTTGATTCCCAGTATCCACATAATGGCTACCAACCATCTGTAACTCCAGGTCCAGAGAATCCAATGCTCTCTTCTGATTCTGCTGGCATTGCACTACACAGGTATACTTACAAACATGCAGGCAAAACACTCATACACATAAAATAAAAATAATAAAACATTAAAAAAAGAAACTCATCTTACCTTCAAAGCCAGGCACCACCTTAGAGTGAAAGGATGAACAAAAATATTGCAAGGAAGTAGGACCAAGAAATAGGCAGATGTTATTATCCTAATATTGGACAAAATAAACATAACTAAAATTAATTGGAAGTGATAATAAGGTCACTCCATTGTGATAAAGGGAACTTTCGACCAGGATGACATAATAATCATAAACATATGTACAACAAACATTGGTGCATCCAATTTCATAAAAACAGTGCTATTGGACTTCAAGACACTGGTTAACCCCAACCCAATAATATTGTAAGTGACTTAAATACCACATTTTTTCCAATTGACAGGTCATCTGGACAAAGACTGAAGAGAGAAACATCTGAGTTAAATGATACCATGCATCAAATGGACCTAACAGATCTCTACAGAATATTCTACCCAAGTACAAAAGATTACACATTCTATTCAGCTGCCCATGAAAGTTTCTATAAAATAAACCACACACAGGGGCACAAAACAAACCTTAGCAAATACAAAAAACATGAAATAATTCCTGTCTGAGCACAGTGCATTAAAGCTTAAAATCAACAACAAAAGAAGGTCTAGTAATACTACAAACTCATGGAGATTAAACAGCCCAGTACTGGATGTTTGAATGATTCAAACAAGTAATCAAGAAAGGATTGAAAATATTCCTGGAATCAAATGAAAAGGAAAACAAAGCACAACAAAGTTAAAGGACACACGAAAAGCAGACCTCAGTGGGAGTTTTACAGCTCTAAGCATCTACATTAAGAAAGCAGAGAGAGGGGCTGGAGGGATGGCTCAGCACTTAAAAGCACTGGCTGCTCTTTGCAAAAGACCAAGTTTGAATCCTAGCACCGACATGTTGGCTTACAACCATCATAACTCCAGTTCCAAGAGAGCCAACACCCTCTTCTGTTCTTTGTAGGCACTGTACTACATGGGTGCACTTACATACATGCAAGTGTAACACCCATACTTATAAAAAATAAAAATAAAAAAATTAAAAAATCAGAAAGATTAAAAATGACTTTATGATACAACTCAAGAATCTGTAAAAATAAGAATAAACCAAATACAAGCCGACAAGGAATGGAAATAAAGAACATAATATAAAGAATTAATTACAAGTTGGTTCTTTGAAAAGTAAACAAGATAGACAGCCTAAGTAACCAAAAGAAAGAGAGAGCAAACCCAAATCAGCCAATTCAGAGATGAAAAGGGAAACATTACAACAAATGCCAAATTAAAACAGAACATTATAAGGGAGTACTTAAAATCCTGTACTCTATTAAATCAGAAAATGCCAAACAAATGAACAAATTTCTATATTATACCTAATCATCAAGGTTAAAGCAAGAAGAGATCAATAACTTTAACAACAACTTTAACAAAACAAATAAAGAGATCAAAACAGTAATAAGAAGCTTTCTGACTAAAAAAGCCCAGGTCCAGATGGATTCAGAGGAAAATTTTATCAAACCTTCAAAGAATTAAAGCCAATACCATCTAAATTATTCAAAAAGAACTAAACAAAAGGAGAAATCCCAAACTCCTTTTATGAAGCCAGGATTAATTTAATACTCAAAACAGATAGAGACACAATGAGAACAACAAGCAAACAAAACTACAGACCAGTATCCCTATGAATATAGATGCAAAAATTTAATTCTCAATAAAATACTTGCAAATGACATACAGCCACATATCAAAAAAGCCATCCACCATGATCAAGTTGACTTTATTCCAGAGATGGAGACATAGGTCAGTATACATGTTAACTAATGTAATAAATCGTATAAAAGGACTTAAAGACAAAAATCATATGATTTTTTTTCTGTTTTCTCAATAGATGCAGAAAAGGTCTTTGATAAAAATCCAGCATGCCTTCATGATAAAAGTCCTAGGATGAACTGGATTAGAGGGAATGCACCTCAACATAATTAAGGCTATATGTAACAAACCCACAGCCAACATCATTCTAAATGAAGAAAAACTTGAAGCATTCCTATACAAATCAGAACATAGACAAGGCTGTGTACTTTCTCCACTTCTTTCAATATAGTGCTTGAAACGCTAGCTAGAGCAATAAGACAAGAGAAGGAAGTTAAAGGAGTACTACTTGGAAAAGAAGTCAAATTATACCTATTTGCAGGTGATATATTATACAAAATAGATCCCCAAAATTCCAACAGAAAACTTCTAGAAATGGTCAACACTTTCTGCAAATTGACAGGATTCAAAATCAGTTGACAAAAGCCAGTGTCCTTTTACTATACCGAGAGCAAGCAGTCAGAGAATAAAATCATGGAAATACTCCTGTTTATAGTAGCCACAAAAACATCTAGGAATAAACCTAACCAAAGACATTAAAGATATGTACAATGAAGACTTTAAATTTTTGAAGAAAGAGATTGAGGAAGACACTTAGAAGATGAAAGAGCTTCCATGCTCATGGATTGGTAGAATTAATATTACGAAAATATTATGACCACCCTACCAAAAGTGGTTTATAGATTCAATGCAAACCCAGTCAAATTCCCCATCATGTTCTTCACAGAAATAGAAAAAAAATCCTAAAATTTATGTGGAATCACAAACACCCCAGATGACCAAAGCAATTCTGAGTACAAAAAGCAATGCTGAGGGGATTACTATATCACACTGCAAATGATATTACAGAACTATAGTCTAAAACAACATGGTATTGGCAAAAAAGCAGATATGTAGATCAATGGAACAAAATAGAAGACCCACATTGTGTGAATGAACTTTAATCACCTGATATTTGAAAAAGGTGCCAAGAACATACGCTAGAGGAAAGATAGCATGTTCGAATAAGGGGCTGGTAAAACTGGGTCTCCATATGTAGAAATTGACATTATAACCATATCTATCACCCTGCCCAAAAATGGATCCAAATGGATCAAAGGCCTCAATGTGAAACCTGAAATGCTGAAATAGTTGAAAGAAAACACAGGCAGTACCTATAAGATACAAGTACAGGTAAGGACTTTCTAAATCAGATTTCATTTGTTCTGGAGTTAAGGCCAACAAATGACCAACTGGATCTTACTAAACTAAGAAGATTCTGTACAGCAAAGCAAATAACCAATTGATTGAAGAGGAAGCCCACAGAGTTGGAGAAAATCTTCACTAGCTGTATATCTGACAGAGGATTAATCTTCAGAATACACAAAGAACTCAAAAAAAGGGTTCTGAAAAGAAGACATAAAATTTGTTAAGAAGTACCTTAAGAAATGGACAGCATCTGTTATGGAACTCAGGACCACTGGGAAAAACCACACAGACTCAAAAAGTTCCAAATCAGCTGAATCTATTTAGCCAGTTTAGGGAGTGTCGCCCTAACTGGGAGGAGCTGGGAGCTTTTTAAATGTAAAGTCCAAAAGGCAAAGTCCTTGATACAAGATTTAAGCTTTTACAGTTGTATTAGAATTTTGAAGAAAAATCCTCAGGGCAGGTGAGCTAGTAATCTTGGAAGTTGCCTTGAGGAGGAGAATTGAGGGGACAAGGCATGGGGGTCAGACACACGGCTGGCTGGTGGCCGCATGGCTGGGAAAAAAGTTTTAGAGAAAGTAAAGAAATACAAGATGCTAGGGGCAGCCCAAAGCCTTAAAGAAGAAAGTTTAGAAAATGGATATGGAAAATAGAAGATTACACTTCAGAGAACCAGGCAAACTCACTGACTACATGGCTGGTCTGGAAGTTCTGAGCTAGTAGGCGGGATTCCAGGCAGGAAAAACTGCTATCTCATTAAGGCACTAGGTATTCCACCTGTCTATTTAGCATAAAAAATGGGGGGCTCAGGGTATTACACATCCTTGGTAATTAGGGAAATATAAATTAAATGCTTAAAGATTTCATCTTACTGTAGTCAGAATGACTAAGATCAAGAAAATAAAAAATGCTTGAAAGGATGTGAAAAAAGAGGGACACTCATTCATTGCTGGTGGGATTGAAAATTGATGCAGCAATTCTGGAAGTCAGTGTTGAGAACTCTTAAAAAACTGAAAATAGAGCTACCGTATAACTGATCTACACCACTCCTTGGCATATATCCCAAAGTCTTGGTATCCTGCTACAGAGATACTTGCTCAGCCATGCTTATTGCTGCTCTTTTCACAATAATCAGGAAATGGAAACAACCTAAAAGTCCCCCAACTGATGAATGGTTATTGAAAAAGCAATACACAATGGAGCTCTATTCAGCTGTAAATAAATTGAAATCTTGAAATTTGCATGTCAGTGGATGAAGATAGAAACTCATACTCAGAGAAATAAGTGATGTAAGTTCTCTCTCATTTGTGGATCCTAGTTCCACATCCTTAGATATGACTATATTTCCTGAAGCAACCACAGGAGCAAGGAAAGTAGAAAGGAGCCATGTGGGGGAGAGGGGGAGAAGATCCAGAGAGGGGGAGAGTAGGACACAGGTGCAATCAAGAGGGAAATGAGGGAAATGGGGTACTCTGAGGAGATGGGGGGAGGGTCATACGGGGGGATAGATGACATCTAGGTGGTGTGAAAAACCAAAGGCTACTGAAAAACACACATACAATATATACATGAGTTCATGTGTGTAGCTGATGAATACATATAAAAAAATCACAGTGCTAGGCAAGGGAAATCTCCCTTTGAGTTGCTGGTCAGAGTCATCCAAATGACTCCCAAAATAATATATGCTATTGCCACAGCCCTTGATTGTCTCTCACCCTAGAGAACAAACTGAGACTGTCACATTTCTAGACTAATGAAATTTCTTACTCTATCCTAAATATGTATTCTTGTATTGTTAGACAAACACAGCTCTCACCATTCATCAACAGACAGAGGCTACTACAAAGTTCCACAATTCGTCAACATGAGGAGAATCCATGACTGTTATGTGTCCAGCCCTAAGTGATACATGTACAATGCAGCTTGTACACTTAAAACTCAGGGACCGCTGCAGGAATAGGGAATAGAAAGAATATAAGAGCCAGAGGAACAAGACAGCTGCTGCTAGTTAATGCATTATAGACACAACAGGGAAACTACACTCATGAAATCTCCACAGGGTGGCAACGTATCAAGCTCTGCATAATGAAAAGACAGTTGACATGCCAAGGTAGATGGGGGACTATCAGATGTGCTACCTCCAGATGAAGAGCTACAGGCAGTGAATGGATGCTGAGGGAAGGATTATTTGTTTTCTTCAGGGACTAGCTCCCTGAGAGGTTATCTAACCCCAAGTGGCAGCCCTAAGCACATGTCCACATAAGCACCCCTAAATGGACTTAGTGCATTATATATTTGTGTATATTTATAAATATATGTATCTATTTAACCATAATAATCAAAGAAAGGAACAAGAAATTTTGAGGGGGGCATGGAAGGAATCGGTGGGGGACTTAGGTGAGTGGAAATGATGCAAATACAATACTCACTTTGAAATTCTCAAAAGTTAATTCAAATTATATCGTGGCATATATTTTGAAATATGACCAGTTAAATCCTCTCTCGTTGTTTTTAGAATGTATGCTAAGTTGAAATGAAGGGCCGATGTTCTGTGAGGAAGATCACATGGGGATTTATCATCCTCCACTGCAGCTCCTTTAGCAGTTTCATTGTCTTAGTCAATATTACAGTTTTTGACATCTTGAAGAGGTGACACTTGAAATGACATTTTGTCCAGTCTATGATTCATTTGATCTTTCAGCTATTAGCCATCTGGGATACAAGGGGACTTTACATACAGGAAAAGTCTTGGATTGACACTTTCCTTTGCAAAGCTGGCCATTTTTCACAAACAGATGGGAAGACAGGGCCTATAAGAGAGATGTGTCATTGTTCTTGAAGCTTTATTGAGATATCCTCAGCATTTCCTTGGGTTGAGAAATACTCCTTTTCCCCAATTATGAACATACTATGTTATACTTTTGGGATGAAATGCACATTTTATGTGTGTGAATGCCAGATAACATAATAAAATATATCATTCTGAATACCATGGAGGCTAAAAATTTATTTTACAAGTCATATATTATTACGAAATTTTCTATTACATTCAAGAAGGAATACTTTCTACCCAAATATACTGTTAATTTGCAACATATTAATAACTTCAGCGAATTTATAGTGTTACCAGTATTTACACAACTTTTTTGATATTTTTTATTTATTATTTTTATTTTATATGTACAAGTGTACTGTCTGCATGTAAGTGCATCTGTGTCGTGCAATGCCCATGGAGGTCAGAAGAGGGCATCAGATTCCTCTGGAACTGGAGTTACTGATGGTTATTAGTTGCTATGTGGGTGCTGGGAATCAAACCTGGGTCCTCTGCAAGAGCAGTCAGTGCTCTTAATTGCTGGGCCATCTCTCCAGTCCCCTTACACAATGTTTTAAGAGTATTATAATTAAGCTAGAAGAAAATATCTCTGAAATGTAAGCTTCTAGAGTCCTTACATGATTCCCCTCCCCCTTAGTTTATATTGTTGTCAACTTAAGAATTAATCTTGTGGAAACAGATGTTATCAAAATGGAAACTATGGAATCAGGAATACATATACTTTTTAATATTGCCCCACTACTTAGAAATTAGCCAAATTTGAAACCAAAATTCCACAGCTTATGGGAAACAATACAAAATATACTGATTACAGATTTTGAGCACTTACCATAATGACAAAGTTTATGAACAAACTTTTATGGTATGAATTGAGGCTGATGAGGAAATATTATTAATGAAAAAAATAGATACAAAATGCCCAGTTATTGACATTATATGTAGTTATAGAATTGTGGCTCATAGAATCTTGGGATTTTTGGTAGATAACTTTACTTCTCCAGTTTTTGTTATTTACTTTTAGAACTTTTACAGTGTAAAAATTTAGCCCTTTAAAGCACATTTGTAACACTTCTCTTGACTTTAATCTGAAACTTCCAAAATAACCTTTCAATTATCTTTAAAATACGGTTTTACTGAGTACAATTTAAGTAGCATAAAATGTATATGTAACATTTTATATAAGGCATAGATCTACATCATAATTAGTTTAAGATCATACACTTCTAGGCACACTGTAGTTCTCTCATGGCTCATTCCAATAATTGTATGCAACCATATTTATTAATCAATTATGTTTTTGGAAACAGTGTCTTGCCTTGCAGTGTATGCTGACCTTGAACTTTGGATCCTCCTACCTCTATCTCTGAAATACTGGGATATATAGGCTCGTATTACCACGCTCAGTTTAGTAAACATTATTTTTAATTTAATTACCCTATTATCATAAATATATATGCCTACTGACATATATAAGTGGAATAATTAGACATATATTCTATTACTTCTTGTTACTTTTACTCAACATTATGCTTATCTGCCTTCTTCATTGTTGCACTTAATTAGTTATTCATTTATTTGCCATACGTACTCTGTCAGAATGCATCATAATTTGTTAATGTATTTTACTGCTAATGGGATTTGTGTTACTTGAAGTTTTTGATTATTATGATCAAAGCTACTTATAAGCATTCCATTACATGTCTTCTGGTAGACACAGACATTAATTTTATTAGGTATCTGGGCTTATTGTTGGTATAAGTATTCAGCTTCAGTAGACACTTTTCAGTGATTTTCCTAAGTAGCCATGGCAACGTACCATTTCGTCAGCAATATATAAAGGTTTAGGTACTCTACTTCCTTGAATTGCAATTACCCATGTATTAGTCAGGGTTC